>NC_136970.1:6010660-6185660 GCF_032717465.1 Coenobita brevimanus
TGTTGTGGGTTAGGAAGTGATAATAATAGTAGCAGTGATAATAATAGTAAGAGTGATACTAGTAGTTGTCATAATAATAACAGTAGTGTTAACAATTGTAGTAATGGTAATAATAGTAGTAGTGATGATAAGAATAGTATGTGATAATGATAATACTAGTAGTGATGATAATAAATGTAGTAATGATAATGATAATAGTAGTAGTGAAAATAAACAGTAGTGATAATATTGGTAGTTGTGATGATAATAATAGTAGTAGTAGGGATAATATTAGAAGCAGTAGTGATAATACAAGTAGCGATAGTAGTAGTGATAATAGTAGCAGTGACAATAGTAGTAGTGATAATAATAACAATAGAAGAGATAATGATAAAAGTATTCATGATAATAAATTCAATAATGATAATAATAACAGTAGTAGTGATAATAATAATAGTTGTTGTGTTAATAATAGTAGTAGTGATGATAATAATAATAGCAGTAGTGACGATAATAATAGTAGTAGTGATGATAATAATAACAGCGGTGATAATAATAATAATAGTAGTAATATTATTAGTAGGGATAATAGTAGTAGTAGTGACAATAATAGTAGCTAGTTATGATAATGATAGCAGTAGTGATAATGATAGTAGAAGCGATAATGATAATAGTTGTGATAATATTAATAGTGATAATGATAATAATACTATTGATGATAATAGCAGTAGTGATAGTGACAATGATATTAATGATAATAATAGTAATAATATAACAAGAGTAGTGAGTGATAATTATAAAAATGATAATAGTAGTAGTAGTAGTAATAGTAATAATGATAATAGTAGTAGTAGTAGTAACAGTAATAATGATAATAGTAGTAACAGCAGTAATAGTAATAATAATAATAGATTTAGTAGTAGTAATAGTAATAATGATAATAGTAGTAGCAATAGTAATAATGATAATAGTAGTAACAGCAGTAATAGTAATAATAATAATAGATGTAGTAGTAGTAATAGTAATAATGATAATAGTAGTAGTAGTAGTAATAGTAATAATGATAATAGTAGTAGTAGTAATAGTAATAATGAAAATAGTAGTAGTAGTAGTAATAGTAATAATGATAATAGTAGTAACAGTAGTAATAGTAATAATGATAATAGTAGTAACAGCAGTAATAGTAATAATGATAATAGTAGTAACAGCAGTAATAGTAATAATGATAATAGTAGTAGTAATAGTAATAATAATAATGATAATAGTAGTAACAGCAGTAATAGTAATAATGATAATAGTAGTAACAGCAGTAATAGTAATAATGATAATAGTAGTAGTAGTAGTAGTAATAGTAATAATGATAATAGTAGTAACAGTAGTAATAGTAATAATGATAATAGTAGTAACAGCAGTAATAGTAATAATGATAATAGTAGTAACAGCAGTAATAGTAATAATGATAATAGTAGTAACAGTAGTAATAGTAATAATGATAATAGTAGTAACAGCAGTAATAGTAATAATGATAATAGTAGTAACAGCAGTAATAGTAATAATGATAATAGTAGTAACAGCAGTAATAGTAATAATGATAATAGTAGTAACAGTAGTAATAGTAATAATGATAATAGTAGTAACAGCAGTAATAGTAATAATGATAACATCAATAATAACAAGTACCAAAGATGTATCCCCATCATGCGGTAAACAATATATAGATATGAACTAATAGTTATACCAATTTCATATATAGGAGCATAAACTAGGACTCGCACACTATCTTTACCCGTCCCCGCCCCGGAGTGGCTCGAGGGCTTTTTTTTTTTTTAATGCAAGGAAGAAGAAACCAAATGCCAGGAGCCCGCAAACCGTTCCCAAGTCCCCCCCCCCCAAAAAAAAAAAAAAATACAACAGAGACCCAACTTTAAGATCCTTTCATTTAGAGATGCCTGGACAGACTGAGTTTGAAAGACTGAAGATCATAGGAAGTAGGAAATATAGAGAGATACAGTTCCAGAGTTGACCTGCAGCATAAATGAAGGACTGGGAGTAACGGTTAACTCTTGCATTAGAGAGCTGAACAGAAAAGGGATGAAAGTTTTTTGCTTGGCAGACAGTTCAGGGGAGCGGTGACCACTGAAGTAGCGATAGAAAAGAGAAAAAGACGCAAGAGTGCGGTAAAGACACAGAGGTTTAAGGACGCCAGTAAGAGGAGGAGAGTTAATAAGACGAAAAGCCGTTGACTCCACCCTATTGAGAAGAGCTGTATGTGGTAAGCCTGCCCACTCATGAAAGTTGTTTTCTACACAGGAGCAACTAAAACCCGTGTGTAAAGTCAATAACTTTGCGGGGGTAAAAAAGGTACGGAATCGGCTTTGCATACCAAATCTACTGGACGCAGATTTTACAAGAGATGTAATATGAACTTTCCAAGATAAGTCCCAAGAGAATGAAACCTAAAGTATGTTTAAGGATGATGCAGGATTGAGCTGGATATTATTAAACATTTCGTGGGTACTCCTGTGGAAGATTTTGTCTGGTTGATAGCTTTAAGAACTGAGTTTTTGATGCATTAAAAACATCAGAATGACTTCTACCCCAATCAGAGATTTGAGCCAAGTCATTCATTAGGTGTGCCATAGCCTCCTCTTTTGTTTATTGAAGTAACTGCTAAGATGGACGCTGCGGGAACCTAATGGAAAGGTGAAGGGTGGAATCATCAGCGTATGAGTGGATAGGGTTTGATGTACAGCTTAGATAGGTCACTGATAAATAAAAGAAAGATAGTTGTTGTTAGGACAGAGTCCTGAAGAACACCACTGTTGATAGATCTAAGAGATGAACGGTGGCCATCTACAACAGCAGCTATAGAACGACCAGAAAGGAAACTATAGATGGAGGCACGAATAGAAGAATAGAAACCGTAAGAGGGTAGCTTGGAAAATAAAGATTTATGCCACACTCGATCCATAGCTTTCTTAGATGTCAAGTGTAATGGCAAAGCTTTCACCAAACTCCCGAAAGGAGGATGCCCAGGAGTCTGAAATGTAGGTAACTAGATCGCCAGTGGAGCGTCCCTGACGGAACCAATACTGACGATCAGAAAGAAGTTTGTGAGAAGAAAGATGCTTTAAAATTTTTCTGTTAGGAATTGACTCAAAAACTTAGAGACATAGAGTGTTAAAACAATTGGGCGATAGTTAGAGGGTTGGGAATGGTCACCCTTCCTTGGGACCTGTTGAATGTGACCAAACTTCCAGCAAGAAGGGAAGGTTCAAGCTGATAGAAAAAGGTGAAAGAGTTTGCCTAGGCAGGGTGTAAGCACAGAGGCACAGTTCTTGATGACACAAGGAGGAACCCCATATGCCTTGTTAGTATTTAGACCATTCATTGCAGAAAATACATCAACTGAAGAAATTTTGATGTCAGCCATGAGGAAGTCAGAGGGGGAAAGTGATGGAGGAACAGCACCGGAATCGTCTAAGGTGGAATTGGAGGAGAAAGTCTGAGCAAAGAAATCTGCTTTATCAGTAAAAGTAATAGCTACAGAGCCGTCAGAGTAGAAAAGAGGAGAGAAGGAACATGAGGTGAAGTTGTTAGAAAGGTTTTGGCAAGGTGCCAGAAGGAGCAGGAAGAATTCGAGTTGGAGAGTTGAGAGCATTTTGTGCGGATGAAATTATTTTTAGCAAAGCGAAGAACAGACTTAGCACGATTCCGGGCAGACACATAAAAACGATGTACAGGTAATTCAGGAGTGTGTTGGTTCCGGTACCTTTTATATGCCCTCTCCTTGTTGTGGACAGCATTACAACAAGCGTGATTAAACCAAGGCTTTTTTGCATTTGTCAGACCCTTTGGTTACTGTTTTCACTCTGTCTGTTTGTTCATTTGTTTGTCTGTTAACAACTTTACGTGAAAACTAGAGGTGCAATTTCGACTAAAATTAAAGGAATGATAGGGTATGATCTTGTGAACCTCAGATTAAAGTTTGGGCCAAATGGGGCCAAGGTCCAGGCTGTAGATCCAAAAAATGTTTTTAAAAATCATTTTTTCGCTGTAGCTCCATTCAGATTCGTCAACTCTCCAACTCGAATTCTTCCCGCTCCCTCTGGCACCTTGCCAAAAACCTTTCTAACAACTTTACCTCATCATCTTTTCCTCCTCTTTTTTTATTCTGATGGCTCTGTAGCTATTTCTTCTACTGATAAAGCAGATCTCTTCACTCAGACTTTCTCCTCCAAATCCACCTTAAACGATTCCGGTGATGTTCCTTCATCACTTCCCCCCTCTGACTTCCTCATGGCTGACATTAAAATTTCTTCAGCTGGTGTATTTTCTGCCATCACCGGCCTTAATACTAACAAGGCATATGGGCCTGATGGAGTCCCTCCTGTTGTTCTCAAGAACTGCGCCTCTGTGCTTACACCCTGCCTAGGTAAACTCTTTCACCTTTGTCTGTCAACTTGTACCTTTCTTCTTGCTGGAAGTTTGCTCTCATTCAGCCAGTCCCAAAGAAAGGTGACCATTCCAAACCCTGTAACTATCGTGCAATTGCTTTAACATCCTGTATCTCAAAAGTTTTCGAGTAAATTCTTAACAGAAAAATATTAAAGCATCTTTGCTACGACAATCTTCTTTCTGATCATCAGCATGGGTTTTGTCAGGGACGCTCCACTGGCGATCTTCTCACCTACCTTTCAGACTCCTGGTCATCCTCCTTTCGGGACTTTGGCGAAAGCCTTGCCATTGCACGTGACTTCTCAAAGGCTTTCGATCGAGTCTGGCATAAATCTTTAATTTCCAAACTGCCCTCTTACTGTCTCTATCCCTCTATCTGTGCCTTCATCTGTTGTTTCCTTTCTGGTCATTCTATAGCTATTGTTGTAGACGGCCATCATTCTTCTCCAAGATCTATCAACAGTGGTGTTCCACAGGGCTCTGTCCTATCATCGACTCCCGTCCTTTTATTCATTAATGACCTAAGCTGTACATCTAACCCTATCCACTCGTGCAGTGATGATTCCACCATTCACCTTTCCATTCTACTCTCGCAACGTCCATCTCAGCAATTATTTCAACAAACAAGGGATAAGGCTATGGCAAACCTAATGTCTGACTTGGCTCATATCTCTGACTGGGGTAAAAACAATCTTGTTATTAATGCATCAAAAACTCAGTTTTTACACCTATCAACCCGACACAATCTTCCACAGGAGTACCCAGTAATGTTTAATAATATCCAGCTCAGTCCTGCATCATCCTTGAACATGCTTGGGGTTTGATTCACTTGGGACTTATCTTGGAAAGGTCATGTTGCATCTCTTGTAAAATGTGCTTCTAAGAGATTAGGTGTGCTAAGCCAACTCCGTATCTTCTTTACCCCTGCACAGTTGTTGACTTTATACACGTGCTTTATTCGTCCGTGTGTGGAGGATAACTCTCATGTGTGAGGAGGCTTCCCACATACAGCTCTTCTCAACAGGGTGGAGTCAAAGGCTTTTCGTCTCATCAACTCTCCTTCTCTTACTGACTCCCTTCAACCTGTCTCTTCGCCGCGCTGTTGCATCTTTATCTCTTTTCTGTCACTACTTCAATGGTCGCTGCTCCTCTGAACCGTCTGCTTCCATCCCTCCACCCCAACGACGGGTGCGTAGCACCCATCTGGCAACAAACTCGAATCCCTTTTCTGTCCAACTCTCTAATGCAAGAGTTAACCGTTATTCCCAGTCCTTCATTGCAACAAGTCATATCTGGAACATCTCCTCGTGTCTGTATTTCCTGCTTCCTATGATCTCCAGTCTTTTAAACGCAGTGTGTCCAGGCATCTCAAAATAATCGGATCTTGAATTTGGATGTCTTTTGTATTGTCTTTGTTTTTTTCTTGGAAGGAACGGTTTGCGGGCCCCTTGCCTTTCTTTCCTTCTTTCTTGCATAAACATATATATGTACATATATATGTACATATATATATATATATATATATATATATTTATTTATAAATATATATATGTACATATATATATATATATATATATATATATTTATTTATAAATATATATCATCATCATCATCATCAGCCATAACTAGTCCACTGCTGAACAAAGGCCTCCCCCAACCTTTTCCACGAATTCCTTGACTGAGCCAATCTTTGCCACGTTTTCCCTGCAAATTTCTCTATCTCATCTCTCTATCTCCTGTCTGGTGTTTTTCTGCTACGCTTACATTCTCCTGGTCTGCAGTCAGTAAGCCTCTTGCTCCATCGGTTATCCCTTATTCTTGCTATACGGCCTGCCCACCTCCATTTCTGTTCTTTTATAACTTTATATCTTTGACTTTAGTCTGCTCTCTCATCCAAGTTGATCTTTTCCTGTCTCTTAAAGATATTCCCAACATTGACCTTTCCATTCCTCTCTGAGAACAGATTCATTTATTTTCCAGTTGATTTTGTCAGTTTCCAGGTCTCACAACCATACGTCATAGCTGGAATTATGCATTCGCTATATACTTTTCGTTTCATACAAACTGGCAAGCTACTTTTCATAATGTCTGTATGTTTCCCGAAAGTTCCAATTGTAGTGCGCCTTTTTATTTCGCTCTCATGATCTTTCGTTAATTTTATTACTTGTCCCAAGTAGTTGTACTCCTCAACTTCTTCAAGAATTTCATCTCTTATTCTGATGACGCTCTTTGGTGTTTGTGGATTAAACATTACGTTAGTTTTACTTTGGTTCATATTCAGTCCTACTTTCAGACTTTCTCTGTTCAGGTCATTTAACATTTCTTGCAATGCCTCCGCTGTTTCTGAGATTAGGACAATGTCATCTGCAAATCTTAAATGGTTTAGCTCTTCTCCATCTATGTTCACTCCTTTGTTTTTCCAGTCTAGCTTTCTGAAAATACTTTCTATGCATGCTGTAAATAATTTTGGTGAAATTGTATCTCCCTGACGCACTCCCTTCTCAATCTTAATTTTTTCCGAGTCCTTATGTAATTTAACTGTAGCAGTTCTCTCTTTATATATGATTTCGAGCAGGTTTACAATGTTCTCATTCACTCCTTGTTCTCGTAATGAATTTATGATTGCTATGTGCTCCACTGAGTCGAAACCCTTTTCATAATTAACAAAACCTAAGCATAGTGGTTTATTACATTCTATAGTTTTCTGAATTATCTGGTTCATTGTATGTAGATGATATCTATCTATCTATCTATCTATCTATATGTGTGTATATATATATATATATATATATATATATATATATATATATATATATATATATATCGACAGGAAACCATGACCTAAAGGTGCATCTCTCAAATCTGCGTCCTAGAACATGTCTCATTATAATAGGGGGGGTCACCCCTATACCTCATACCAATTAATCTGGCCAGGCATGTATGGCAGCACTGTTCCTGCCGAGATTCTGATTGGCTGGAGGTGTTTGTTTGATTTCGTTGTTGCTTAACCCCTTAACCGTGGGGCGTCACTTTCGTGACGCTCAAGAGCAGTGGATCATACCGCGGGGCATCACTTTTGCGATTCTATGTTATTTTGAATTCTCCCGGGCTTTCAAGTGCTGGCTTGTATCATCTATCAGTACTGCCAATGTCCATCACTTGTCATCACTGCTAATATCATCTGTACTCCCATCCATTGTTTACAATCTAGCTATTTATCCCCATTCTTGACTCCCCTCCCTACCTCCCCTCCTTTACCCTCTCCTCTCGCCTGCCCAGCCGCTAATCTTCCTCGGAATTTTCTGCTGATTTCATCCATTGAAATAAGCCCTATGCCCTATTGTTATACAAGATAATATATACAAAAAAGAAAAAAGGTAAGTGATAGTGCTATACACCTGGAATTGGCTAATTATCACCAGACAACACCTCACGTGCATTCGTTTGCTAATTTCCCACGGTAATTTTCTTTTTGAAATATGCCGTATAATCTATTCTCGTAATAAAAATATATATAAAGGAGAAGCCTAAGTGATATTTACATTCACCCGGAACTACCTAATTTTCTGCCAATCATTTCACAGCATATAAATTAGCAGCTGTCACCTCACTGACGTTGTCAACCCTTGGCAGCCCCATATCGTCTCGTATGATTTAGTTTACTGTTGTTTCTAGAGAAGAAAGCACGTAGCGCTCGCGCCTATCCATTTCCACTGCTTCTAGAGGGCCCTGTGACCTCTACCCCTCTACTAAACCTTATGGGGGAAGGGGTAAAGGACTAAATGACTCTGCTGTGGAGCGTGAACTGGCTAATTTATCCATGATAATGATGGACAATGACTACAGTCTTTCTAGTGAATCATGTGATGAGCCATTGGAGGAAATGGTGATAAACTATGAGTGCCTCAGTGTCCCAAGTTCATCTTGGCTCCAAGGGAAAGAAACCCTTATTTACGGGAAGTTACAGTGCATAACGTAGTGTAAATAAAATAGAAATGTAAATAATATAAGAATATGAGTACAAATACTTGGAGTAATGACGGTCAAAGCTTTGCTCTCTACGCTAGTTTACTGAACGAAAATGAAAATAAACTACTATTACTGAAGGAAACTTATGGATAAAGACTGAAGATATATATAAGTGTTATATAGTAATAGGAATATAAAGTGTGAGTGTTTTTATGAATAATAAATGACAGAATACCAGCGGCAAACTAGCACAAGTGGGAGGGTCATCAGCACTCGTAATTTTCATTGCTTTCACAGTGGGGTTTTTTTTTGGGGGGTATGGATTCCAAACTACTTGAAAATCATAGAATAGTGTCTCTAGTGATAATATCAGGCTGTGGTAATCATATTACAGGTCGGGAAGTGTAAAGTGGAGACTTCGTTACCCAACTTCAGAGGTCTCCACAAGTCCTACGGTACTCGACAAAGGCTCAACAAATATCCCAGGAGAAAGCTGAAGGTATGTGACATAACCATATTTAATTTTCATATTCTAGGACTAATAACTGATTTTTGGCAAATATTTTTAGAGAGTCTGTCGGAGCGTGATTAACCCCGTGGGACAGGCAAGTCGAGCCAAAACATCCCCGTGCTTTAGGGGCTAAACTTATACCCTGTTTATTATCAGACATGATACTGAGCTTGTCAACAATACAATCGTCAAAAGCAATAAGAAATCCGTTATATACTTATAAACAATGAAGTTTTCGTAGGAAGATACAGATATTGAGTCAACAAAGTATTATAACAGTCCAAGTCAAGGTCAGCATTCGAACAATGCCTTTAAATCTCTGACACTCGGTAATATAACAGAAAATTAAGGAAACCTGGTTACTCTAAGCGTTGGTATAAGATACATTTATATTTTAAGATCAGTCTGTACTGTGATAATACAGGATTTAATTATAATGAAATAGTTTTCCTTTAGCCTACTTTGATTTATCGCGATTTTTTCAAACCTCCCTCCCTCAGAACTCGCCTTTTCAAATAGAAATTTAATTATTCAGAGTTGTGGCACGATTTAAGGGTGCGGACTGATCTTAAAATTAAATGTGTGTTATACCAACGCTTAGAGTATGCAGGTTTCCTTTATTTTCTGTTATATTACTGAGTGTAAGAGATTTAAAGGAATTGTTCGAATGCTGACCTTGACTTGGACTGTTACAATACTGACTCAATATCTTTATCTTCCTACGAAAACTTCATTGCTGATATGTATATAACGGATTTCTTATTGCTTTTGACGATTGTATTGTCGACAAGCTCAGTATCACATCTGATAATAGAGTATCGGTTTAAGCAACAAAGAAATCGAACAAACACCTCCAGCCAATCAGAATCTCGGCAGGAACAGTGTTGCCATACATGCCTGGCCAGATTAATTGGTATGAGATATAGTTAGCGGTAGGGGGGTCCATTTCAGGTGGGTCAGGCTTAAAATTTCAAATCGACTGAAAATCACCAATTTTCCCCCTATTTACTCTAAGTTTGATGTGTGAAATCTTTGACTAGATATCCTGTTGCGTTTATGCATCAGCACTAAATTGACTGCTGAGACGGGTTCGCTTTACCTTGGCACCACATTTTGTTCTTTAAGACGTGAAGATGATCCAGCAAGTAGTTTCCAAGATACAGCTATTTACAGACTAGTTTCCTTATATGGATATAGCTGGTAAAATACTTACAAAGTGGCAATTTCATAAATAAGGACATAAACCAGGACTTATACTCAATCTTTCTGTAGGATATGAAGAAAATCCAGCAAGAAGTTTCCAAAATATAACAGCAGAAAGCGCTCACAGAGCGCATACCTCTGCCAATACCGTTGCCATTAACAAGGATCTTGATCCGTATTAGTGGTTTAGGATCAGGATCCGCCCATTTATTTATTCTTTTTTTTTGGGGGGGGGGGTTCATGGCCCATCATTCCAAAGAATTCCATTGAAATTCATTGCGAACTTTTGGAGATAATGTGCAGGATAATCCGGCTCCAGATCAGCCCCCAAACTTAATCATTCTTCCTTGGCCCATGGCCCACCCTTCCACAAAATGTAATCAAAATCCGCTCATAACTTCTTGAGTAATCCTGCTGACAGACAGACAGACAAACCAACCAACATGGGGTAAAACATAACCTCCTTGGCGGAGGTAACAAGACAGATTTTTCCTTACATGTCATGGCTCGTGAAATACAGACAATATGGCAATTTTACCTATACGGGCATCAACTACGACACATACTCTATCTTTCTGTGTGAAGGGAAGCCAAAAGACCTGGTAGTGTACGGTATACAGGCTCGCACGGTATGACGGACGGATAGGGGCGATTCCCATATCCCTACCACATGGAGTAATGGTGGGGATAATAATAGCGATAGTGATAATGATAATATTGATAATAGTAGTAGTAGTAGTAGTAGCAGTAGTAGTAGTAGTAATAATAATAATAATAATAATAATAATAATAATAATAACAATGATAATGATAATAACAATAATAATAATAATAATAAAAAGAATAATAATAATCATAATAGTAATAATGGTAATAGCAAAGTGAAAAAATACCGCGAAAGAATCAACTATAAGATCAATGACACTGACAAAAAGTGTGTGTGTGTGTGTGTGTGTGTGTGTGTGTGTGTGTGTAAATGCTATGAAAACAAGCAATATTATACATACGGCAACGTATATTATTTTTCTTAGGGTCATAGTAGGTTCCTAACAGCTCTTCTTTAACGATTTATCATTATCTTTATCATTATTATTATTATTATTATTATTATTATTATTATTATTGTTATTATTATTTTGCCTAAAACATCTCTGAACTATTGAGCGTTATTTATATAGTTTAATATTGAAACGGTTTGCACTAATGCAAGAGCATATCAATGTGCAATGATCAGAATAAACCACTGAGGAAAATGTATAACGAAAACTAAGTTTAAAATTCCATATCGACACGCAGTACTTTGCATCTATAAGCCATGATTAGCTATAAGCCACGTGAGGTTGTCGATGTGTGGACAGAATAAATCATTAGTGAAAAGGTACAACAAAATTTCAAAAGGCCCTTAACATCACGGCTCTTAAAAAAACTTCATAAATTACCGTACCTGAACTCAAAGTAGGAAAAACAGCAAGTAAAAAGCAGATCAAAGGCAAAATATCCACTGCAATCATCCCACTCAGAGTCAGAGTCCACACTGAGCTCCAACACCTGCCACAAGTGTGGTAAGGGGGCGGAGCTAGTGACGTCATAATACCTAGCCAATCAGAACACAGCTGGGACTGCCATATACTGTTGTATAGAGAATTATTCTTATTATTTATTCGGTGTTAATAAAAGTATCAGGAAAAGAAAAAGAAAACAAACATTCCTCTTCTTTATTTATTTTTACAAAGTGTTAATCTACCAATACACCTTAAAAAGTCCCTAGGAAAACATTTTCAAAATGTGTTACTATAGAGCTCAATGGAGTGAAGACACCTCTCTTCATAAAAACCTTATAAATACCGGCTGCCATCTATGCGGGACATCAGTCGGAATCTCGCTGAGGGAAAGTAAGAAGTTAAGCATGCGTTTCTTCTGCGTCCTCGCCGTTCTTCTCCTGGCCTCACTCGGGGTTTTGGCGGCAGAGTCAAGAAATGAAGACACTCCACCAGGTCATCAGCAGAGATTCAACATCATAACCCCTCCCTGTAGAGGGTGCTATGTTGATGACGGAAAGGGTGGTTGCGTATTGTAAGTTATTTTCTTATTTATTTTTTCTGGTTATTTATTTGAGTTTTGTTATAAGATTATTTATCGTTCTATCTTCAGTGAAACGGCGAAGAAACTATTAACGACCATACTATACTTACCTTAACTTGGCCTAAAATTGACATCTCGCCACTTTGAATGCTGAACTGTAAGGATGGATTTTTTTTTCATTCATTCATTGCCAGACGCCATGTATCCCAGACAGGGTGGCCAAGGGCTCAGAGTCAATTGTTTTACAGGGAGGGGCACTAATCCTCCACCAACCCCACTTGACGTAGGGATGCCAACAGCATCTGGTATTCCCAGGCGGTCACCCATCCAAGTACTAACCAGACCCAACGTTGCTTAACTTCGCTGATCGAACGGGAAGCGGTGTACTCAACGTGGCATGGCCGTTGCTTTAAAACTAGAATATGATGCTAGTCACGAGGAAGTGCTATGCAAAGGATGTAGAGTTGTAACTTTTTTCTTTATTTTTGGTCACTGCTATTTGAAGTAAGTCGCAAAAGGACGAAAATCTAAGCCATGTTAAAGTGAAGAAAGTAGTAGTAGTAGTAGTAGTAGTGCAGTTGTTGTCAGTGTTGTTGTTGCTGTAATAGTAGTAGTCAATCAATCATCTTTATTTCGTATTTAACATACATTTGACCAGTAAGAGGGACAACAGCCTAGCATTCTTTTAAATAAAAACATATCCACTAATTTAGCATTTCAAAAAAAAAAAAAATCTATTATGTTTCTAAATTATCTTGTTTTACCATACACATAAACCAAATATCTTCATACATATACTGCCTTATACAAGTGTACATATACCATAATACATATATGTACTGCTTTATACAAGTCTACATATAATACATATTTACATACAGCAGCAACATCACAGCCCATTACAACCCTAGTAATTCAAACCCATATTTCTTTTTATCTGTTCACACATTAACTTGCAATCCTCTTGTTTCTTCGTGATTCTGAATCCAAGCAATCCTTGATTTAATAATATCAGTTTCCATACTCTTAATATTTATTTTACATTTTTCACTGAAGTGATTAGAAAGCTGGATGAAATGATGGCCAGAAGTAAAAACAGGAATATTCATCCTAAGCAAAACACTCCTAGTGTTAAATAAAGGTTTCACATATCTTGCCTGTGTGAATGCTGCACGATGCCTTAGCGGCAAAAGACCAGCTACCGTGGCCGTGTTACTCTTGGTAAAGTATATATTTTCTTTATTGCATTGGCTTATGCAACTTCAAATGTTCTTAACAGCGGACCTGTTTGTGTTTAAGTCCCATAATGATAAGCCATAATCAGGGACACAATATTCCTTAAACAAAAACAGTAACGTTTGTGAATTAATGTTCTTGAATTTCCTGTATACAGAATTAAGTTTAGAATAAAAAGAATTTAATCTCATCTCAATATCATATTTATCTGAAAAAACTGTCATCAGCTATATAACCTAAATATTTATATGTCTTCACTACGTCATATTAATTTATCCAAGGGATACTGTGCCCCTCATTTTTTCTTGTAGTAAATATCTTAACTCTGGATTTATTGCTGTTAATTTTCAGCTCAAGATTATTTACCTCCGTCTCAAATATTTTACACAGTAACTCAATGTTTTCCTTTGAATCACATAAAGGTATTAGTAGTAGTAGTAGTAGTAGTTGTTGTTGTTGTTGTTGTTGTTGTTGCAGTAGTAGTAGCAGTAACAGTAGTAGTAGCAGTAGTAGAAGTAGTAGTAGTAGTAACCATTGTAGTATTCATAGTAGTATTCGTAGTTGTGGAAGTAGTAGTAGTAATAGTATTAGTAGGAATAACAATAATAGTAGATGTAGAAGTAGTAGTAGTAGAAGTGGTGGTGGTGGTGGTAGTAGTAGTAGTAGTAGTAGTACTAGTAGTAGTACTAGTAATAGTAGTAGTGATAGTAGTAGTAGCCCCAGGTTCATCTCAAACGTGAACCCAGTGGATTTCAGGTTGAAGTTCCCCTACTACAGTCCATCATCGTCCTTTTGAGTGATAGGGAGGGAGTTGAGGGACGTTTGTACAACCAGGCAGCTCCACCGCCCTGTTTCATTGTCCCACCACGTGAAGGCGTCCCTCTCACGGAAAAATTACCCCGTCAAATTGAAAATTGTGTATATTATGAAGATGCAACAGTTTGTGCCCCACTTGGACCGTATTGACGTGTGAGAAAAGAAGTGTGTGTGTGTGTGTGTGTGTGTGTGTGTGTGTGTGTGTGTGTGTGTGTGTGTGTTGCCAGGAGAGAGAGAGAGAGAGAGAGAGAGAGAGAGAGAGAGAGAGAGAGAGAGAGAGAGAAGGCCTGGAGGAAAACTAAAGATCGTCTCTCCATGACTTTCTTCTCCCGTTACATGCCCCCCATCCCCCTTGGCAGCTCTATCTCCAAGTTAAAGTGAAAAGAATAGATAGATAAAGATAGTGGAGGTGGAGAGCAATAATTATCTTCATTCTTTTTTTTTATTCTCTTCCTCCTCACCATCATCGTCACCACCACCACCACCATCATCAGCGTTGTCATCATCATCATTATCATCATCACCACCACCAACACCATCATCACAATGATAATCATCGTCATCGTCGTCATCACGACCACCATTGTTATCATCACATCAATTAACATCATTATCATCATCATCGTCTTTGTTCTCATCGTCGTCACTATCACCATCACCACCACCACCATCTTCATCATTATCATCATCACAACCATTATCATCATCATCATCATCACAACCATTATCATCATCACCATCCTCTTCCTCCTCCTCATCATCATCACAACTACATTTTCCACAGAGATCCATTCTGCGAGGGAGGCGCTAGGCAGGTTGACGCAAGAGACGACATGTCCATCGACTCCCCCAGCCACCGGAGCTAGACCTATCCCCACAATGAGACGGTTCAGGACCACGGTATTGACACTCCTAGACTCCAGAGGGAACGAAATGGCGGCAGCTGGAACAAAAATGGCGTCAGCGGGATCACAAGACCTACAGCTGTTGCCAACGTGAAACTACTACTACTACTACTATTACCGCCACTACCACCACCATCACCACAACCAACACCACCATCACTACTACTACTACCACCAATACCACCACCACCACCACCACCACGACTACTACTACTACTACCATTTTACAGTACGAACTGAATGAAGGAAGTCGAAACACTGCAAAACAGAAGATAATGAAGTGTGTCAGCTCTGAGGACAAGAAGTGTTGGTGGAATTCAGAGACAAGCACTTACCTCCACACACACCTTGTTTCTAACGATAGATAGACAGATAGACGGATAGATGTGGAGGTGGATAGATAGCTGGATGAATGAGTAGATGGATAGATACTTGTAGATATATAGGTGGATGGATGGATAGATACACAAAGAGATGGGTAGATAAATATTGATAGATAAATATGAATATGGATGGATGGATAGATAGATCGTAAATTTGGCTCTTTTGAATTGTTTTCGTGTTTGTTTGTTTGTTTGTTTTTTTGAAGGAATGGTTTGCCGGCTCATAGCCTCTGGTTCCTTCTTCCTTTCACTATATATATATATATATATATATATATATATATATATATATATATATATATATATATATATATATATATATATATATATACCGAAAAACAAAAACAAAATTGGCAGTATATTCGTAGATAGACAAATGGATATATAGATATAGAGATGGACGGTTGAACAGAAAATAGACACACAGATAAACAGACAGATACATAGATACAGAGGCAGATAGATCAAGATAAACATTAAGTCCATTTACTGTCTTTACTACTACTAATAAAAATAATCATATACCAGCCACCAAAAATAAAAGATATGAGTAGCAAACTGTTATAGAAAAAAAAAAAAAAAAATTATGCATTGCAAAATAATTAAACTTTTTCGAAATTCAGTTTGTTTGATTACCTTTTTGGCCAGGTGATTCCAGGTAACGCAGGTTGCTCCTTAACACCTCCTCCTAGGCGATTTGTTTTGCATATTTCACCATTAGTTTTTCATTACTATTTACATCGTTTTCATATCTATATGGCTTGCATCAGGAATATATATATGAGGATATGGAAGTGTAATATCCGCAATAATTTGCTGCTGGAGGAGTGTTGCGGGGCTTGAAGGCCACTGGATGGTAGTGTGTGGGTTTGTGATGTGTAGCGTTCGTTTATACCCTACACATCCCAGCGACGGTTCTATGTCATCGGCCGTCAGACTACATGTAAAGAATAAAATATGTCACCTGCTGAAGTTTGTATCGTTTATTACAAAGAATAATAATGTGCCATTTATTGTTAAGCGACGGGGAGTTGATGCAGCCTTGATGTCGTCCCTCATGGACGGGTGTGAGTCGTGGGTTGGGGTTGATATCAAGCCTGTCATCAAATTGTACAACTGGGCATTAAAACAACTGTTAAGGGTATGAAGGACCACATCGACCTTTGTGTGTTACTCTGAAGTAGGATGCCCGTCACTGCCAGATTCGGTATAAATTCTTCTACAAGATGTGGTCCGAAAGGTCCACTGTGCACGACGATCCTGTGCCACTGGCTTTTAAAATTTCTATGGTTAATAATACCTGTACAGGCAAACTAGTGACAGACATAATCAGAAACGAAATTCCGAATAAGTTTTCATTAATCAGGAATGTTCACAACTCAATTTTTTTTTTTTTTTAAGCGAGGAAGAAGGGACCAAAGGCCATGAGCCCGCAGTAACAGTTCCCTCCAAGAGAAAAACAAAATACAATAGAGAGCCAAATTCAAGATCCGATCATTTTGAGATGCCTGGACACACTGCGTTTGAAAGACTGGAGATCATAGGCAGCAGGAAATACAGATAGAGGGAGACAGTTCCTGAGTTGACCTGTCGCATAAATGAAAGACTGGGAGTGACGGTTAACTCTTGCATTACAGAGTTGGACAGAAAAGGGATGAGAGTTTCTGCCAGACGGGTGCTACGCGCCCGTCGTAGAGGTGGAGGAATGCGAGCAGACAGTTCAGAGGAGCAGTGACCATTAAAGTAACGATAGAAAAGAGATAAAGATGCAACAGTACGGCGATGAGACAGAGGTTCAAGGGAGTCAGTAAGAGGAGGAGAGTTAATGAGACGAAAAGCCTTTGACTCCACCCTATTGAGGAGAGCTGTATGAGGGGAGCCTCCCCACACATGAGAGTTGTACTCCACACAGGGGCAGATAAAACCCCTGTCCTAGAGTCAACAATTGTGCAAGGATATTGAAAGAGCAGAGTCGGCTTAGCACACCCAATCTCTTGGAAGTAGATTTTAAAAGAGATGTAACATGATCTCTCCAAGATAAGTCCCGAGTAAATGAAACCCCAAGCATGTTCAAGGATGATGCAGGATTAAGCTGAATATTATTAAACATTAGTGCGTATACCTGTGGAAGATTTTGTCGGGGTGATAGGTGTAAGAACTGAGTCTTAGATGCATTAAAAACAACTATATTAATTTTACCCCAGTCAGAGATACGAGCCAAGTCAGACATTAGGTGTGCCATAGCCTCATCCCTTGTTTGTTGAAGTAACTATTGAGATGGGCGTTGTGGGAACCGAATGGAAAGGTGAAGGGTGGAGTCATCAGCGTATGAGTGGATAGGGTTAGATGTACAGCTTAGAAGATCATTGATGAATAAAAGGAAGAGAGTTGGTGATAGGACAGAGCCCTGAGGAACACCACTGTTGATAGATCTAGAAGAACGATGGTCGTCTACAACAGCGGCTATAGAACGACCAGAAAGGAAGCTAGCGATGAAGGCACAGATAGAAGGATAGAAACCGTAGGAGGGCAGTTTGGAAATTAAAGATTTATGCCAGACTCGATCGAAAGCCTTTGAGATGTCAAGTGCAATGGCAAAGCTTTCACCAAAGTCCCGAAAAGAGGATGACCAGGAGTCTGAAAGGTAGGTGAGAAGATCGCCAGTGGAGAGTCCCTGACGGAACCCGTACTGATGATTGGAAAGAAGGTTGTGATAGGAAAGATGCCTTAAAGTTTTTCTATTGAGAATTGACTCGAAAACTTTTGAAATACGAGACGTTAAAGCAATTGGACGATAGTTGGAGGGTTGGGAGTGGTCACCCTTCTTTGGGACTGGCTGAATGAGAGCAAACTTCCAGCAAGAAGGAAAGGTACAAGTTGACAGACAAAGGCGAAAGAGTTTGCCTAGGCAGGCAGGGTGTAAGCACAGAAGCACAGTTCTTGAGAACAGCAGGAGGGACCCCATCAGGCCCATATGCCTTGTTAGTACTGAGGCCAGTGATGGCAGAAAATACATCAGCTGAAGAAATTTTAATGTCAGCCATGAGGAAGTCAGAGGGGGGAAGTGATGGAGGAACAGCACTGGAATCGTCTAAGGTGGAATTGGAGGAGAAAGTCTGTGCGAAGAGATCTGCTTTATCAGTAGAAGAAATAGCTACAGAACCATCAGAGTAGAAAAGAGGAGGGAAGGATGATGAGGTAAAGTTGTTAGAAAGATTTTTGGCAAGGTGCCAGAAGAAGCGGGAAGAATTCGAGTTGGAGAGTTGAGAGCATTTAGTATGGATGAAATTATTTTTAGCAGAGCGAAGAACAGACTTAGCACTATTCCGGGCAGAAACGTAAATATGATGTGATTCAGGGGTGGGTTGGCTCCGGTATCTTTTGTAAGCCCTCTCCTTGTTGCGAACAGCATTAGAACAAGCGTGATTAAACCAAGGCTTTCTTGCGTTAGTCAAAGGATATGAGAAAGGAATGTATGCTTCCATGCCCGAGAGAATAACCTCCGTAATGCGCAGGGCATACTCAGATGGCTCACGGCCATGGAAGCAATAATCATTCCAGGGAAAATCAAAGAAGTACTTCCTGAGGGCCTCCCAGTCCACGGCTCCAAAATGCCACAGATGACGTTTCCCTGGAGGGTCCACAGGCCGTACTGGAGTGATAGGACAATTTAAGGTGATAAGGTTGTGATCGGAGGAGCCCAATGGAGAGAAGAGATTAACAGAGTAAGCAGAAGGATTAGTTGTGAGGAAGAGGTCAAGTATGTTGGAGCTCTCTCCAAGGCGGTCAGGGACACGGGTAGGGTGCTGTACAAGCTGCTCTAGGTCATTAAGGATAGAAAAGATGTAGGCTTGTTCACCAGGTGGATCAGTGAAAGGAGAGGAGAGCCAAAGGTGGTGGTGAACATTGAAATCTCCTGGAATGGAGATTTCAAAGAAAGGAGAAATGGATAGAATGTGTTCCATCATAGAAGTAAGATAGTCGAAGAATTTTTGATAGTCAGTAGAATTAGGGGATAAGTAAACAGCACAGATATATTTAGTTAGAGAATGACAGGAAACCCGAAGCCAGAGTGTAGAGAATTCAGAAGAATCGAGTTCAGGAACACGAGAGCAAGATAAGTGGTTGTGTATATATACACAACAGCCACCTTTGGCTTTGAAATGAGTATAGAGAAAGTAGGAGGATACAGAAAAGGGTTTGCTCTCTGTTGCCTCAGACAGCTGAGTCTCAGTTAGAAAAAGAAGGTGAGGTTTATAGAAGTAGAGGTGGTGTTCAAGAGAGCTAAAGTTAGAGGAAAGGCCGCGAATGTTGCAGAAATGAAGAAGAAGAGAATCAGACAGTGGTTCCAGGCCCCTCGAGTCGTCATCAGTGTCTATTATATAGTACAAAGGTGTCTAATATGTAGTATATATATAGTACAAAGAGATGAACCCAAGTTACTCTGTACACTTTTACAAAACAAAACACTTAATCAATGAGTTCCACTGAATATCATTCACAAAGTTCTGTGTATCTGGATACAGCCTGGCAGTGGAGACGGGGCGATGGAATAGGCGGGGGCGTGGACGCCTTGCACTTGAGGAACGATTGTGTGCTTGTGGCCTAGTACAAACAGAAAGGCATGTGGTTGAAGCCTGCCCATTAACAACAGATATAAGACAAAACTATAATAATAACAGTCTAAATGATTTGTTCACTGATACTCTTCCCCATGACGTAAGTTGCAAGATAATTTATGATGTACCGGAGAAGTTCAAATAGAATTTTCGCCCGTTTGTTGTTCATTTTGTTTATATTTGCTTTGCAGGATAAAGTGTAATACAGTATTATGTGGACTACAGTTTTCTTTTTAATTATTTTGATAGAATATTTTGTCTGTTAATATTTTACTGGTTGAATGTTTTATTATAAATGTAGCTGCGATCAATAAAATATCTATCTATCTATCTGTGTGTTTATGGGGGGGATCATTGATTGTTTTCGATTTCGAAGTAAAGGCGAGTGAAAACAAAAAAATGGAATAAGGGAATGATGACTTCTGGACAAATGTGGAAGCATGCATGGGAAAGTTTCAAAGTAAAACGAGACTGTTTTTGATTAGACATATGAATGGAAAAGTAGGAAATGTGAAGATGGATGGAGTAGTTGGTGAGTGGAGTGTGCCTGCAGAAGTGGATGAGAATGGAAGTGTTCTAGTGGACATTTGTGCCGGTAGGGGGATGGTGATAGCCAATAACCCCTTCAGACACAATATGATCCACAGGTATACGTGGTGAGTGATGAGAAAGGTGAGTGGTGAACTAAATGAACGGAAGGCACTGATTGATTATGTGTGTGTGGATGATAGACTGATGTGTATAATGGATTAAGAGCATATGGAAGTTGGGGGAGTAGACTTTGATCAGAGTCAAGGTTTGTGGGAATAATATAAAACAATACTATATGTAACTACTGTATATAGCTATAGGTAATAATATATAGAACAGGTAGTTATGTCTGAGTCCTCTAGGAAGAGTTAGAGAACACATCCCCTTGCCTAGACGAACCAGGAATGTCAATTCACATAATGTATATCCACAACCCTTGTTGTCCCACACCATCAAGAATTCTTAACCATACGGTGTATCTCAAACTTCCTCGTAGGCCAGACGAACAAGAATTCATGACGTATCCAAACATGTGGAGTAACCTCCCCTAGTCAGTTAGTCCACGTGATAGGAAATTTACCATACACATGCTCCCCATGCTCTATATAATGTCGCAGAGATTCCCTTCAGATCAGAAGGGGGTTAGAGAGAGAAAGGGGAGAGAAGGGCTGGTGAGAAGGTCCAACTTTAGTATCACTCTTTACTAAACTGTAGCTCACCTTTTTTATAACTTTGTGTAATAAACTTTGTAACCCAAAAGTGTGTAACTCACCTCGTTGACACTACATCTCACTACTTAATTCTGGCTGAGCTTAACGAGCCATAATCAAGTGCCCTATCTCACCACAAGTACTTAAGACCACGCTATCAAAATTGGTGGCCAGATAACCATCTCTGTATAATTACACCCCTCGGCTACGTCCACTTACATTGGTGAGCAGCGGTAATAATGAACCAATTACGATAAACTACGCCACTCGAGACTGGTGGTAAGCAGTGAAAACGAACCACAATCAAGCTATGCCTTTCGAGTTTACACAACCGCTACAATGGTATACTACGATATCTACCTCACTACGTTCACTGAGAGTGGTGGCGAGCTGTAAACGAAGCCGATTGACGTCTCAGTCACAGCAATCTACGATTACACTCTATATAGCGACTTTACGCAATCAATCAAAAAACAAACAAGCAAATCAGAGAGCGAGAGCTGGCGATGCATCAATGCAGCTTAACTTCGTCCCTAATTGCTCCTAAACCACAACTCAACGATTACGAGAAACAATGTCAACGATAAACAACATCGATCAACAACTCTACAAGCCTACAAGTTAATCTCAACAAGTAAGGAAAATCAAACACTACAACACGAAGATGTGAACAAGAAAAGAGGAAAGTGCATCTGTGTGTTGACCCAAATTTAGCACATTTTCTCCCTCATTGAACCCCCACCATCCTTCACCATGACCCGCACCATCTTCTTCCCCACCACCACAGTGAGTCAAGCAGGTCAGCAGTGTTATCATTTGCTAAGGATGTTATAATCCGTCAGTCAGTCCGAGTGCCTGACAACTCCAGCCTGCCACACCTGCCTGTCTGCCAGCCTGTCTCCCTACTCTAGCAACGACACCAAGTGCTGACGGTTTCATACCAGGACCTGACCTACCTCAACCAAACCCTAAGTGACATGTGTGACATCTAACCTCCACCACCAGGAAGAGGAGAGCGAGTGTCTTGACCACAGATGTATTCATCAATCAACAAACTACATGCACAGTACACACTTCACTTCCTTTCCCAAAATTCAAAAATCATGGCAGCACTACACGTGGCCTTGGAGTCCCCGGGGGGGGGGGACCATAAATGCCCTCACCTTCCTCCCCTCTCCAGGTGGCGACTCGAGCTGCCTGGAACCACTGTCTGACTCTCTTCTTCATTTCTGCAACGTTCGTGGCCTTTCCTCTAACTTTCGCTCTCTTGAGCACCACCTTCCCTTCTCTAAACCTTACCTTCTTTTTCTAACAGTGACTTAAGTGTCTGAGGCAACTGACAGCAAATCCTTTTCTGTATCCTTCTACTTTCTCTATACTCATTTCAAAGCCAAAGGTGGATGTTCAGTATATGTACGCAACGATCTATCTTGTTCTCGTGTTCCTGAACTCGATTTCTCTGAATTCTCTACACTGTGGCTTCGGCTTTCCTGTCAATCTCTAACTGAATATATCTGCACTGTTTACTTATCTCCTAATTCTACCGACTATCAAAAATTCCTTGACTATCTTCCTTCTACGACTGAACAGATTCTATCCATTTCTCCTCTCTCTGAAATCTACATTCTAGGAGATTTCAATGTTCACCACCACTTTTGGCTCTTCTCTCCTTTCACTGATTCACCTGGTGAACTACCCTACACCGTTTCTATCCTTAATGACCTAGAGCAGCTTGTACAGCATCCTACCCGTATCCCTGACTGCCTTGGAGAGAGCTCCAACATACTTGACCTCTTCCTTACTGTTAATCCTTCTGCTTACACTGTTAATCTTTTCCCTCAGTTGGGCTCCTCCGATCACAACCTTATCACCTTAACCTGTCCTATTCCTGCGGTACGGCCTGTGGACCTTTCAAAGAAACATCATTTGTGGCACTTTGGATTTGCGGATTTGGAAGCCCTGAGGCATTACTTCTTTGATTTTCCGTGGAATGATTATTCTTTCCATGGCCGGGAGCCATCTCAGTGTGCCTTGCGCATTACAGAGGTTATTCTCTTGAGCATGGACGCATACATTCCTTTGTCATATCCTCTGACTAATGCAAGAAAGCCTTAGTTAAATCATGCTTGTTCTAATGCTGTCCGCAACAAGGAGAGGGCCTATAAAAGGTACCGAAGCCAACCCACCCCTGAATCACATCTTTTATACGTTTCTGCCTGGAATCGTGCTAAGTCTGTTCTTCGCTCTGCTAAAAATAGTTTCATCCATACTAAGTGCTCTCAACTCTCCAACTCGAATTCTTCCCGCTTCTTCTGGCACCTTGCCAAAAACCTTTCTAACAACTTTACCTCATCATCCTTCCCTCCTCTTTTATACTCTGATGGCTCTGTGGCTATTTCTTCTACTGATAAAGCAGATCTCTTCACTCAGACTTTCTCCTCCAATTCCACCTTAGACGATTCCAGTGCTGTTCCTCCATCACTTCCCCCCTCTGACTTCCTCAAGGCTAACATTAAAATTTCTTCAGCTGATGTATTTTCTGACATTACTGACCTCAGTACTAATATGGTCCATGAGCCTGACGGAGTCCCTCCTGTTGTTCTCAAGAACTGTGCTTCTGTGCTGACACCCTGCCTAGGCAAGCTCTTTCACTTTTGTCTATCAACTTGTACCATTCCTTCTTACTGGAAGTTTGCTCTAATTCAGGCAGTCCCCAAGAAGGGTGACCATTCCCAACCCTGTAACTATCGTCCAATTGCTTTAACATCCTGTATCTCAAAAGTTTTCGAGTCAGTTCTTAATAGAAAAATTTTAAAACATCTTTCCTGTCACAACCTTGTTTCTGATCGTCAGTATGGATTCCGTCAGGGACGCTCCACTGGCAATCTTCTCATCTACCTTTCAGACTCCTGGTCATCCTCCTTTCGGGACTTTATCAAAAGCTTTGCCATTGCACTTGACATCTCTAAGGCTTTTGATCGAGTCTGGCATAAATCTTTAATTTCCAGACTCCTTCTTACGGTTTCCATCCTATCTGTGCCTTCATCTCTAGCTTCCTTTCTGGTCGTTCTATAGCCGCTCTTGTAGACGGCCATTGTTCTTCTCCTGAATCTATCAACAATGGTGTTCCTCACGGCTCTGTCCTATCACCAACTCTCTTCTGTTTATTCATCAATGACCTTCTAAGCTGTACATCTAACCCTATCCACTCTTATGCTGATAAATCCACCCTTCACCTTTCCATTCGGTTCCTGCAATGTCCATCTCAGCAGTTACTTCAACAAACAAGGGATGAGGCTATGGCGCCTAATGTCTAACTTGGCTCGTATCTCTGACTGGGGTAAAAATAATCTGGTTGTTTTTAATGTATCAAAGACTCAGTTTTTACACCTATCAACCTGAAAAAAATCTTCCACAAGTGTATCCACTAATGTTTAATAATATTCAGCTTAATCCTGCATCATCTTTGAACATGCTTGGGGTTTCATTTATTCAGGACCTATCTTGGAAAGATCATATTACATCTCTTGTAAAATCTGCTTCCAAGAAAGTAGGTGTGCTAAACCGACTCTGTTCCCTCTTTACTCTTGCACAATTATTGACTTTACACAGGGGTTTTATCTGCCCCTGTGTGGAATACAACTCTCATGTGTGGGAAGGCTCCCCACATACAGCTCTTCTCAATAGTGTGGAGTCAAAGGCATTTCTTCTCATTCACTCTCCTCCTCTTACTGACTCCCTTGAACCTCTGTCTTTGTTGCACTGTTGCATCTTTACCTCTTTTCTATCGCTACTTCAATAGTCACTGCTCCTCTAAACTGTGTGCATGCATTCCTCCACCTCTACGACGGGCGCGTAGCACGTCTAGCAGCAAACTCTCATCCCTTTTCTGTCCAACTGTCTAATGCAAGAGTTAACCGTTACTCCCAGTCCTTCATTTATGCAACAGATCAACTCTGGAACTGTCTCCTTCTGTCTGTATTTCCTGCTTCCTATGATCTACAGTTTTTCAAACACAGTGTGTCCAGGTATCTTGAAATGATCGAATCTTGAATTTGGCTTTCTCTTGTATTTTGTTTTTCTCTTGGAAGAACAGCAATTGCGGGTTCGCGGCCTTTGGTTCATTCTTCCTCGCATAAAAAAAAAAAAAAAATACGACTGTATCTCCACTGCTGTTCTAGTGAGTTGATTTATTCTAACCAAGATTGTTTTAGTTAACACTTCACCACTTGCATACCTATCCACAAAATACTATCACTTAGTTAACGAACCAAGCAAATATATATATATATATATATATATATATATATATATATATATATATATATATATATATATATATATATATATATATATATATATATATATATATATATATATATATATATATATATATATATATATATATATATATATATATATATATATAGATTGATCATCATAAATATTACAAACTACACAGTGAGGGACAATTACACAATGTACACTTACATATGTGTTTTATGATTTTAATTTTATAATCAAAATCAAGAGAAAAGTAAAATATGATTCACTGTGTAATCCCATTATGCAAAGTAAACTTCCACAAGTAGTGCCCAAAGGATCAACATTAACAGTGACAAATACCCTGACACAAACACCAGAAAACTATTAACAAAATATAAATTCGGAATCACGATCAGAAACACAAGAACGAGCAGAAAATCAGACTAAGGAAACAAAACATACACAAGATAAAGAACAGCAAACAGATGCAATGTGCGCTGAAGTAAATGACGATGATACTTGGTCAGGAATTTCAGATGTAGATAGTGAACTTTATAAAAATTCGCTTCCATTTTACAATGACTTACACCACAGAGTATTAAGATCAGGAAAAACATATAAATTGCCAGTAAATGACGATTGCAAGAAAAACACGGTAAAGATGGCTAATGTAGATGAAGCAAGTACTAGTGCAGTATCTTCTCCACAAAATCCCAGTAATACTCCACTTCCAGTGTATATTTGTCATGAAGACAATGAACTACCAAAATTCTCTGGTACGGAAAAAGATAAGATAGACATAAACTCACTTATTGAACAATGTCAGCAGTATTTCATTAGGAGACACATTGCAGATGAGAAAGAAAAATTAGCTGTTATTTCAGCTAGAATAAACCACGAACGATTCGCAGCGGGAAATTTGTTACGGTCACACAAGTTGTTGAGAGCTTCAACATTTGAGCAGTTTAAGACAGAATTCCTTTGGAAATTGTCGGGAGGCAAGAATGTTCTTGGTGGTGTAATCCCAGAATTACACAAAATTGTAGACCTACTTAGGCAAACACACTCAAGCTCAGATCTAGGGGAGATTACAGAAGATATTTCCACCATTCAGAAGACTCTTTTATCTAGCCTCGAAAACTTAGACTGGGTCACAGAGGAAGGTAATACATTATCACCAGTTCATGTCGTTGACATCATTGGCTACATATCAGCTCTATGCCAATTTCCCGACAGGATATTAAAAATTTCGAAAACCATCCCATATAATCCAGGGATGAGTTTACTTGATTTCATTTATGACGTGAAATTAAATTGCAGTAAAGCTGGTGTGACTGACACATCACAGGCAAACAAGCCAGGGATCAAAATGCCAGAAATCGTAGCAGGGATAAACAAGTCAAGTCCTGGCAAGGACCACAGACAATCTTGACCAATTCAGAAACAAGCACACAGTCGGGTTAGCTCAAGAACTCGTTCCCGCACACCAGGTAACGGGGCGATACAAAAGTCTGCCCGAAGTCCTAGTAAACATTGATCGGCACAAAGACAGGCATATGGAAGATCACCTCATAGGTCGAACTGAAATAACACTCTCTGTTACTATTGCACAAAGCCAGGTCACACAAAATTAGAGTGTTACACTAAAACGAAAGAGGATAGGCAAAAGGCAAAAGGTTTCGAGGCATTTTCCAGATATCATGTGTCCACCGGTCATTGGACCTCAGACTGTAGAACGATAGAAAAACTGGTATCCATCTACAGGTCGGGGGAAGATCGTACCAGTACAAAAGACGATGACACATAAAACACCCAAATAAACAAATAGTCAACATAGGAAGTCTGCTTGGAAATAAATGCATTTTGGTCTCTGCTTTATGTGAGGAGGAAGATATTTCATTATTTTTGGATCCTGGCTCACCAGTGAATTTAATAATGCAAGATGAGTTAGCAAGAATTTTTAGTAATAGAAGAAAAGTGACGTTTTTGGAAAACTCAGATTTAAATTTATACACGGTGATTGGTAAAGAAATACCAGTTATTGGTATAATTGAGTTAAACATGAATTTCACAGAGACCACAAATTCATTCACTACCAACTTTTACGTAGAAAAATTATCAGTTAGAAGAGAAATGCTGCTTGGACTTAACACAATGAGAACACAAAATATAATATTGGTGCCACATTTCAATGGAATTCATTATGACAGTGAATTCATAGAGGAAAATTCATCTCCTGATAATACAACCAGCAATAATAGGAAAACTAGCGTCACAAGAACGATTACACACAAAACCAAAATGGGGGAGTCCGACATACAACTTCTCAAAGAGAATGGGCACGTAGACCAGCTGTCACAATCCAACCCCCACTCCTTACTCATTCACAGTGCAAACGTGACTCATCCACTTACCCAGCCACCATTGATTATGATATAAATTTACCACCAAAATCATTCATGCATGTTACGATTAAGAGTAAACTGAGAAATTGTAATGTCACTGTATTAGAAGAGACGGTTAGAATAAATGGCCTTTTGATAGAGAGCGCCTTGTGCTGGGTGAATGACAAGCGTGACACGAATGTCATTTTAACTACCACCATGAATGAAGATGTGGGGATTAAGAAAGGAACCTGTATTTGTAGGTTAGAAATTTGTCCAGTTCCTGTACGCGAAGTGACCGTAGCAGGGGCTTCGAGCAGAGTAATCTCATTAGACAGAGAGTGCATAAAGGAGAATTTAATTCACTCAGGTCAATTCAACGTAGAAAAAGATCTATTAGATCTGATAGAGAATCATAAACAAACGGTGGCATTACCTGGAGAACAATTAGGGTGTACTAACCTAATTACACACAAGATTAACGTACACCTAGACACACAGCCAATATACAGTATGTATACCAGCTCATTGGGTCCCGCATTCACAACGCACCCTGGCAAATCAGTATGTTGAGGAAATGTTAAAACTCGGTATTATTGAACCATCTGTCTCCCCGTGGAATGCCCCATAAAATTTCGTGCTCAAACGAATCGGAGAAATGTGCGCGGTAGTAGATTACCGTAACTTAAATTTATCAGCACACCAGGGAGTTAACTCACCCACTTCAGGCCCACAGTGGGGGCGGAGGGACGTTGGTTACAAGATTGTGACAACGTATGTTAACTTTTCATTTGGTTGTGGTGTAGTGGTATGCTGCCTGGCTCTCACTTGAGAGTCTCGGGTTCGATTCCCGGCATATTGGTAATATCTCAGATGAGATTTCCTGTGTAAAATACAGGTTTCTCTCTTCTTTATCAGCACACAATCCCTGACCGGTTTCCTATGCCATTGTTAAGTGACGTCTTACAATATACTGGAGAAGAGAATAATGTGCTTTCCACAATCGATTTGCTCAATGGCTATTACCAAATTAGCCTCGAGCAAGAATCATGCAAATACACTGCTTTCTCCACGAATACAGGGCACTACCAATACAAACGAATGCCTATGGGATTGAAGACAGCACCAGGCACTTTCCAGAGACTGAAGAATTACGTATTGTCTGGAACGCTGGGAAAAGGAATATTTGTCTATCTAGATGATATTATTATAGCTACTCCAAGTATAGATCCCCGCTGCAGGGGGTCACCTTCACGTGGTGGCGGGGCTTGAAGCGTGGTTGGCGGTGCCACCTACTTTGGAGGCATGCCTACCTTTGTAGGGTTCGGTATTTGTCAGCTACGTGGACCAAGCGCCCCCTGCATCACTGGTGGAGGAGGCCAGCTGGTGATGTTAGTCCCTGCCCATTTGCCATCTAGGGCAGGACAGTTGCCTCCCCACGTGTTTGCCGTGCGTGGCATCCCGTAATGCTGGGAGACGGGAGTCCTGGAGGTTGAGCGACGCTGTGTATGCTGCGCCCTGCAGCTAGCGATACACCTCTTTGGTCCCTTATTCTGGCAAGACGGGTGGCCTGGTTGGGCCCGACCAGGTCAATCGGCTGGTCATGCGTTGGCTAGGGTCAAGTGGGCACTGGGGGGCCTGGTGGCTCCTACCGTCCTGGAGTCACCCTTGTTCGGGTTCCCCGGTGGTTACCCGCGTATACTTCCCTGCTACCTCTGGGGTCGCCAGTGGCATTGTCCCTGGCATAAGACCTCCCCTTGTTGGACTCCGTGGTGGGTGGGGGAGTGGGGGAATGAAGTTATTAAATTTTTAATGGAAACCAAAACAAAAAACAAATATGAGGAACATCTGGGCCACTTAAAGTCTGGCCCAGTTACATCCCCGCGTGAGGTCTTGCCAGGCTTTTATGAACAAGCCCACTTTGCTCGGTATTTGGTGATCCGGGCAGTAGAGGGTGTCTAAGTGGCAGAACTGGACATTTTTGAAGTCCATAGAACAATCGTTAAGACATGTGGCAGGGAGCCAGAAATTTTGCCACAGCACGATGGGAGCCTGCTTGTGGAGGTTACCTCCCCAGAGGAGAAAGACAGACTCTGTTCTCTATCTGAGGTATCTGGGGCTCCAGTTACATGCTTGCCGCATCCCACATTCAACCAATCTCGTGGGGTAATCTACTCTAGAGAGCTGCTTAGATACTCAGAAGCAAAGCTTCTTGAGGAAATGAAGGTACATGGAGTCATCAAAGTGAAAAGATTTCATAAGAAAATTGATGGGGTCCTTTTGCCCACGCCCTCCATTTTGTTAACGTTTGAGGTCACTCAGCTTCCCTCTTCCATTAAGGTTGCCTGGTTGTCCTTAAAGGTGAAGCTGTATATACCCAGTCCAAGACGCTGTTTTCATTGTCAAAAGTTTGGCCATGTTAGCAAATACTGTCGACGATTGTTGCAGGGCCTTCCTGCGATATGTGCTACATGTGAAATTTCCCATGAAGATATAGATTGTTCTGGTACAGAGACCTGTGTCAATTGTGGAGGTGGCCATGCAGCTACCTCCAAAGCTTGTGACAAATACAAATTTGAGTGCGAGGTTTTGTCTTTGCGGACTCGTGACAGGATTAACTTTAAGGAAGCTAAACACCGAGTTATGTCTATGTATATACGACCTGGAGTTTCCTTTGCTTCAGTTCTATCATGGTCCGTCCAGTCAGGCCGCAATTCTGGTGGTGATGAACAGAATTCTCAACGACGTGAGAGTCTGGGTACTCGGTCAACCTCCAACACGTCTGATAGGATGCAGATTCTCTCGGTGCCTGTCAGTAATAAATTTGCAACTTTGGTGGAAACTACTGATGGAGAAGACCACCTCCGTTAGTACCTCCAAGAATATGCCCAAGAATACCTCTGTGATTCCATCCGAACTTGTACAGGCTGAGGTACATAGCCCTAAACGGTCCTCCAACAAACGCATTCGTGAGTCCACTGAGTCATTGACAGATGTTCCCCCAACTAAAGCCTCCCATGCTGATCAGGGTGGCCACTCTGACGGTGCTATTGTATCAGGCATAGATACTGATGTCCCGGTCATTGATACCGAGTTGGATGGTTTCGCTGTGGCCTCAGACATGAAGGTACCCTCTCTAAAGCCAGGGGATAAGCCCTCCCCTGCTTGTCAGGACCCCAGCCCTGAGGGATGCACGAGTGGTTGCAGTCCCTCTGATGGCACAGCATGCTCTGATCTGACTGAGGCAGCTTGCGGTCCCTCCAACAAGTCAGGTGAGTCGGTCACTTCTTCCTCTGTGGTACCGGTTGTTTCTCCTCCAGTTAACTCAGACAATTCTGCCCTCTCCCCTCCACGTTCGGAGGCCAGGACCCTAATCCCTCCTGCTCGACCTCTCAGCTCACTGGGGGCCCCGGGCAGGGTCCAGAGTAGCACCTCCCCTCCTGTTGGGCTCCATGCTGCTGCCCGTGACAAACCCATTAGTGGACGTACCTACATACCAAAGAAGACTGTCCCCCTTTCAGCACGAGTGCCAGTCTCCCTCTCTGGAGGCTCGTCAGGGCCCCCACATTCCCGCAAAAATTTTGACACTGGGAAGTCCAATTCTCGGATTATTCCATCTCAAAGGAAGATTGTTGTAAAACTTTCCTCTTCCACGTCCTCACGTTTGCCTACGGATGTTCGACATAAAGCGCGGGTTCCTGGTGCTGGACAGTCTCTTACCAAGGGCCTTCCTAAGCATCATTCCAAGCCCGCTCGCATGTCAGGAGGTGTACAGTCACGCACTTAATCATTTTCCCCTCCACTATGGGTTCTATCATCCAGTGGAATTGTCGGGGTTTACGTGCTAACTATGAGGAACTGTGTCATCTAGTTTCTCAATTTACTCCGCTATGCATGTGTATCCAGGAGACCATGGTTGGTAATACTGCTCCTACTGGTCCTTCTGGCTACAATGCTTTTTATTCTGATCCTGTGCTGGGCCAAGGTCGTCATGGAGGTGCTGCTATCTTCCTTCGCCAGGATATTCCATTTAGTCATCTGGATATTTCCAGTCCCTTGCAGGCAGTTGCTGTCCGGATGTTTTTACGTTGGCAGTATACAGTTTGCAGTCTTTATCTACCTCCTAGTGCAACTGTTGAAAGGGCGGATCTGGAACGCCTTATTCATGGCCTTCCTTCTCCCTTTCTGTTACTAGGCGATATGAATGGTCACCATCCACTATGGGGAAACAGTGAGGCCAACCCTCGGGGTGTTATGCTGGCCTCTTTAGTGGAAGGTGAGGAGTTAGGCATTTTAAACTCCAATATAATGACTTATTTCCATAGCCAGACAGGAACTTTTACTGCCATTGATTTGTCCTTATGTTCAGCTGATGCTCTTTTAGATTTTAACTGGGATGTGTTGCCAGACCTGTATGGCATCGACCATTTTCCGTTACTCTTAACTGCTAGTGCAGGTGGACCTCAGCCACGTCTTCCTCGCTGGCTTCTGGATAAGGCTGACTGGCCATATTTCAGGGAATTAAGTTCCATTTCCCTTTCTGTCAATGAGTTTGGCTGTCTTACGGAGGCTGTGTCATATTTCAATACCGTGCTGCACTCAGCAGCCCTATTATCTATTCCAAAAACAAAGGGTCAGTTTCCTAAACGTCCAGTTCCTTGGTGGAACTCGGAGTGTAGTTCCGCAGTGAGAGCCAAACGAATCGCCTTCTCACGACTTCGTCGTCACCGTGGGGATCCTCAGTATTTGGTGGCGTATCAGAGGGCACGAGCTCATATGAGGCGGGTCTTAAAGGAGGCTAGGCGTTCGTCCTGGAAGGGTTATGTTTCCTCCATCAATTCGAGGACTTCCATCACCCAGGTGTGGAACCGGGTAAAGAAAATTTCAGGTAAATTTACTGTTCCATCCCCTCCTGTTTTATCTGCACCAGGTGGAACTGTGGCTGATCCATTTGCTGTTGCAGAATTGCTTGCTGACCATTTTGCCAGTGTGTCAAAGAAGGATGCAGATACACCTTTGGCTTGCCTCCGTCGGCGCCTAGAATCTCGTGGTCTCAGTTTTGCCTCTGTTGGGGGAGAGCCTTACAATGTTACATTTTCAATTTTTGAACTCCAGTCAGCTCTGTTGCAGTGCCATGATTCCTCTCCTGGTTTTGATGATATTCCTTATGCCTTTCTACGCCACCTGTCTGATGAGTCCCTGTTGTTTTTGCTTTCACTGTTTAATAAGATCTGGTGTTCTGGGGAGTTTCCGGCTTGTTGGGGTGTTGCTGTAGTTATCCCCATCCCCAAACCAGGTAAGGATCACCTACAGGTGACGAATTATCGGCCTATTTCTTTGACGTCTTGTATATGTAAAGTTTTGGAAAAGATGGTCAATGTTAGGCTTGTGTGGTTTTTAGAGAGAGGTGACTTCTTATCCCCTGCCCAGTATGGTTTTCGAAAAATGCGATCTACCTCTGATGCATTACTGTCCTTGGAATCTTCTGTCTATGAGGCTTTTTCCACTAACCAACACCAGGTCACGGTCTTCTTTGATCTGGAAAAGGCATATGACACTGCATGGCGTCATGGTATTTTACTCTCTCTTCATGAGTTTGGTCTTCGTGGGCGCTTACCTGTTTTTATTCAACAGTTTTTATCTAACCGAATTTTAAGGGTGTGAGTGGGAGGAGTGCTTTCTAATGCCCGTGCACTAGAAGATGGAGTACCACAGGGGAGTATCCTTAGTGTTACTCTGTTCGCTGTAGCCATTAACAGCGTCATCAGTGTACTTCCTGATGGTGTACGAGGATCACTATATGTTGATGACCTCTCGATTTCCTTCACTGCGTCTAGAATGTCTCTGATAGAGAGGAAGTTGCAGCTGGCTCTCAATAGAATTTCTGACTGGGCAGAAGCACGCGGTTTCCATTTTTCTGCAGCAAAGACAGTGGCTATACATTTTTGTCGTCTTCGAGGAGTCCACCCAGACCCTGACTTGTATCTCTATGGTAGAAGAATATCCTGTGTGGAAGAGACGCGGTTTCTGGGTCTTCTGTTTGATAGAAGATTAACCTGGGTTCCTCATATTCGTTCTGTTAAGGTGGCTTGTCTTAAAGCTTTGAGTCTTTTGAGGGTTTTAGCTCATACCTCTTGGGGTGCTGACCGTCAGACCCTCCTCCTCTTGCATAGGTCTCTTATTCTTCCTAAAGTTGAATATGGGTGTGAGATCTACTCCTCTGCAACAGATGTCCGCCTCCGGTTGTTAAATTCTGTGCATCATGCTGGTGTTCGTCTGGCAACCGGGGCATTCAGATCATCCCCAGTTCCAAGTTTGTTGGTAGATGCTGGTGTACCCCCCTTGGACTTGCGGCGCCATTTGCTAATAATGAGGTGTTGGTATCGTCTTCACCGCATTCCAGACTCAATTTCCTGTGCCATTGTCTCACAGGATTCCCGATCTTCTGTTTTTGAGACCCGTCCCAATTTCCCAAAGCCATTTGGTTACAGGGTCCGGTCTGTTATGCTAGCCCTCTCTCTCACGAGACTGGCAATTTGTCCACATTGGATCCCAAGGGTGGGTCCTTGGCTACTCCCTCGCGTGACATTCTGTAGGTCCGTTGTTGAAAAAAAGGGCTCGCTTCCCTCTCAGGTGTCCCTCTCTCTCTTTTTAGAACATGCCTCCATTCATGAGGGTTCTCTCCCCGTCTATACTGACGGGTCTAAGACTGATTCTGGAGTAGGATTTGGTGTTGTCTTCCCTTCCTTTAGTAGGGGCGGTAGCCTTCCTGGCGTTACTTCAGTGTATACAGCAGAACTGACTGCAATTTTGTATGCTCTTAAAATCATTTTTACTCTCCGCCAATCCGTTTTTGTGATTTATAGTGACTCACGTAGTGCTTTGTCTGCACTGGAGTCTTTTAATGCATCCCATCCATTGATTTTATCAATTTTAGAGTGGCTTTTTCTTCTTGGCAGCCGTGGCCGCCGTGTAGACTTTTGTTGGGTTCCTGCACATGTTGGTGTGGTGGGCAATGAGAGGGCAGATACTTTAGCTAAAGCTGCGTCTTCTCAACAGACCCCAACTGACTACTCACTACCTGTTTCTGATGTAACACCTTACTTGCGGTATGCAATTCGTACGTGTTGGCAGAGACACTGGGATGGTGTGTCTCAAAATAAACTAAAAGAAATCTTCCAGAGAGTGGTTGTGCCAAGGGTTCTTCCCTCTATGCCTCGGCGACTGGAGGTGGCTCTTGCTAGGCTTCGCACTGGGCATTCTCGGCTTACACATGGGTTCCTCATGTGTGGTGAAACTCAACCGTACTGTGATGACTGCCTCGTTCCCCTTACTGTCCGTCACCTGCTGGTCGAGTGTCCGAGTCTGGGGGACCTGCGTCAGAGGTTCATTCATAGGCATGGGGGAGCAGATGGTGCCTACTGTTTATCCTCGATGCTTGGTGAGGCCTCTAACGATTTTACTGATGTTTTTAGTTTTCTTCAGGAGGCGGGCCTCCTTCCACTTTTATAAGTAATTATTTTATAAATTATTCTTTTATTATTTTTAGTGTTTTATTCCTACTAACAGATATTAACTTTATTTTGAATAGACACTTTTTATTTTGCAGTGCCTTCTACTTTGTCATCCGGCGGCATATGACCCTGGCAGTTGCGCCGCCAGATTGTAATTATTTTCAATCAATCAATCAATCAATCCAAGTATAGATGAACATCTACAGAAACTAGACCAGCTCCTACAAAAGCTTGCTGATTCTGGCTTAAAAATTAAGCTGTCTAAATGAAAATTTTGCTTTAAGGAAATAAGATTCTTAGGCCACAGACTAGATGACCAAGGTATTCACACGTCGGAGGACAAAATACAATCGGTAGGGAATTTCCCAGAACCAACAAATATAAACGAAGTAAGACAATTTCGGGGGCTAGCGGGATACTACCGCTCCTCTATTAACCAGTTCTCTCATATAGCACAACCGCTATTCATTCTGCTAAAAAAGGATGCTGTATTCCAGTGGGAAGTGGAACAAAAATTAGCATTTATGAATTAAAACGTAAACTTACATGCACACCATGCCTTGCCTATCCTGATTTCACAAAACCATTCATAATTTGCACAGATGCTTCCCTCAAAGGTTTAGGTGCTGTTTAGAAGCAAGAGGATAAACGAGGAAAATACCAACCCATTGCCTTTCCCAGTAGACAAATAAAAGGACCAGAGAAAAATTACTGTCCAACAGACTTAGAAGCCCTAACAGTAGTATTTGCTCTACAGAAATTTCGTGACCTCGTGAACGGATACGAAATTCACCTATACACAGACCACTAGCCTCTCGTGGGCATGTTCCAAGAAAAACTCCTCTCTGGGAGGAGAGCACGATGGAAATGTAAAATCCAGAATTACGATGTAAACATTCACTATGTAAAAGGTAAGGTAAATTTAGCAGCGGATACCTTACCACGAAATCCGTTAGCCAATGTTGCTACAATAAGTCCACGGGAATCACTGGCCAGCAATGATGAAACGATCCCCACAAATCAAGAAATTTCACAGGCACAGAGACAGGACCCAGTATGGTCTAAAGTAATATATCATCTCGAGTCAAGCGATGATGTACCATTACCCAAGTTACAGGAACTACTTAAACAATTCGAAATGGTAAACAATGCCTTATATAGGGTAAATCCAGGATAAACAAATCACAGAAAAGTATTAGGCAGTTAGTTATCCCCAGTACAATGATACCTCACATTTTAAGGGCAATACACGATAGTCCACATGCAGGGCATCCTGGCAAGGATTCGACAGTCAGGCAGGCCCGGATGTCATATTATTGGCCAACGTTAAGCAAAGATATACATAATCACATGGACAGCTGCGAGTCATGTGCGAAAAATAAAGGTTACACTTTATCACCTGCCCCTATAGGACAGTATCCTGTACCTAGACAACCATAACCGTGGGACACTGTCGCGGTTGATTTACTTAAATTACCCTTAACTACCTGTCACGATCAATATCTCTTCGTTGGAACTCATCACTTCTCACGATATGTGATCTTGGTTCCAATTAAGGATAAAACAATAGAAACAGTCGCACGGGTATTCATTGATAGTGTGATCTGCAGGTTCACCACACCAAAGGTGCTAATAAGCGACAATGGTGGTGAATTTAACTCTGAAATTTTACAAGAAATATGTAAACAATACATCCAGCTTCCAATGGATTGGTGGAAAGGCAGAATAATAGAATATTAGATGTACTACGGCACATTCTCAATGATAATTACGCAAACTGGGATGACTGGACTCCCAGAGTTGAAGCATCACTTAATTGTGCAATGAATAAATCAATACGAGATACACCTCATTTCATCATTTACGGGTCAGACAAACGTCTCCCTTATGAGACATTAGTGGGCGAGCACTTTCCCATATACAATTATGACGATTATCCTAAACTTCGCTTACGTGAATTTCAAGAAATACACACAAGGGTAAAGAAACAGTTAGCGATGTCCAAGGAAGAAATGACAGAATCATTTAATAAGAAGGCAAAAGAATCAAATATCAGCATAGGTGATATTGTCTATAGCCTCATTCACACTAGAAATAACAAACTGTCACCTAAATTTGACGGCCCAAACAGAGTAACCAAGAGATAAACAATAAGGTAGTGATTAAGTCACTGTCGAGTGACGAAGAAAAAGAAACACATTTTGATCACTTATATAACGTCTCAGCAAATTTAGCTTGCAACTATAAAACACCAGAAACGATCGAAAACCCTAGTACACACGGTGAAAATAAGCCTGAAACAATCAACACATATCGGAATAATTTGCGGTCGCATACCAAACAGACAAACATACTGTAGGTGCAACCAATACAGCTCTCACCATAACAAGGCATTTGCATGCCTTAGGAATCGATTTAGAATCCTTTTATAGGTAACAGGCTTAAACAGGCCAAGATATCTGTATTTCATCATCACTATCATCACCCTTAGCATAACTTACTAACAACAGTGGATTAGATCTCTAATACAGTTGTTCTTTCGGTAGGTAAAGATGAGGCGAGTAATTGCATGGATCGTGTTCCTGTTGATATCAAGAGGATCACCTCAGTTACATCCTCAACATGTAGTCCGACAGGGGTGCCTGATAGCCCTAACAGTCTCAACAGCAATAGTGCAGGACATCATAAGTACCGAAGTTAGTTTGGATATGCTGCAAGACATATCAATAATGTTACAGAGGATATCAGGACCACTTAGAACTCGGGAAGCGGTGTTAAAAGGTTTTACTTCACATGATCACCCCACACAGGAAGTAGCTGAATTAATCAAATTAACTGACTGGAAGCTAGAACAGGCTAAGTTCGTAATGATCACCATGATCCAGGATATCCCATCAGCTGAGAGTAACACACATGAGACAAGAAACGACATCACAAATACACGTAACAGACGCGGTTTGGTCGACCTACGTGGAGCAATTTTAGGCAACATTTTTGGACTAACAACAGAAAATGATCTAGAGGAATTAAATAACAAATTTAACAAAACAGCACAAATTCTCTCATACCAACATAAGTTAGCTGACACTCAGAACAGCTTAATGCTGACGATTTAAAAGAACCTAAGGAAGGCAAAAGCATCAACTCTAGGAATTGTGGAAAAGGAAATGCACTAGAACGTAACAGTACACTATTCCAACACATCTCTGTGATCATAGAACCTATTGACGTAATAATACTACAGTTAGACCGGACTAGAGCTCAGTATCAGGCCTTCATGAACGGAATTGCTAATACTGGTAACGGAAAGATCACCATTAATTTACTACCCATTCACAACCTCCGGTAAATAATTAGCCAAGGCATACATAAGCATGGACTGAAACTTTTGTTTGAGGATAGAAATCTGATGTTATATTATCCATATTTGGAAGCAATACTCACAACAGCATCACTAGCAGTTCATGTACCATTCGTAACAGATGATTTTTTCACAGTCTATCAAATATACCCTTTTCCTTCTAGGAAAGATGACTCATTAGTCACCATCAACATCAAAACAGAAGTCATCATAGTCTCCAAGAAACAGGACGCTGTCACTTTCACTAGTGAAACAACAATTGAACACAAATGTCGCACATCATTACATGCATTTCATCTCTGTCCTGCGTACATCTTCACGTTTCAGCCAGCTGCGACAGTCCCTTGGGAAATGGCTATGATTAAAGATCATGACATTCCTCATCATTACAACTTCACATTTGCTCCAGATAAACTCATTGATCAACGCATTGCACAATCACAGTTCTCCTGATTCACTCAAAATACACCAGTTTTTGTGACTTGCACAGACACACCTCCAGCCCATACATCAACATGTGATTCATACATCTCACCAGTGTTTAAGAACTGTTCTGTACAAGTGGGACATAACTGAGTAAATATCGTATATGTATTTTATATAAAATAATGAAATAGGGGTTTCACATAATATAGGCTTACTTTAATTATATATATATATATATATATATATATATATATATATATATATATATATATATATATATATATATATATATATATATATAGGCTTACTTTTATTATATATATATGTATATATATATACAGATAGATAGATAGATTGATAGATAGAGAGATAGATATATATAGGTATATATATATATGTATATATATATATATATATATATATATATATATAGATATAGATATAGATATATATATATGTTTATATTTATATATTTATATATATATATATATATATATATTTATATCTATCTATCTTTATATATATATATATATATATATATATATATATATATATATATATATATATATATATATATATACACAGCAAGTCCTTCTCATAAATATTGTATAAATGACTACAGCAGACTTGTCATTGTATTATAATACTATTACTATTATATTATATATGTCAGTTTCATAACTACATTAACTACATTATCACAATTATCTAACCTTCTCAATATTATGTATTTCACTTACAAATTAATTGTAATGTGTATCTAGTGTCCATTAATATGCTATGACCGAGCGATATATAGGCATAATATAACAAAGTACTATATGTAACTACTGTATACAGCTATAGGCAACGATATATAGAACAGGTAGTTATGTCTGAGTCCTCCAGGAAGAGTTAGAGAACACATCCCCTTGCCTAGACGAACGGAATGTCAATTCACATAATGTATATCCACAACCCTTATTGTCCCAGACTATCAAGAATTCTTAACCATTTGCTGTATGTCAAACTTCCTCGTAGGCCAGATGAGCACGAATTTCATGACGTATCCAAACACGTGAAGGAACCAGCCCTAGTCAGTTAGTCCACGTGATAGGAAATTTGCCATACACATCCGCCCCACGCTCTATATAATGTCACAGAGATTCCCTTCAGATCAGAAGGGGGTTAGAGAGAGAAAGGGGAGAGAAGGGCTGGTGAGAAGGTCCTACGTTAGTATCACTCCCTACTAAACTGTAGCTCACCTTTTTTATAACTTTGTGCAATAAACTTTGTAATCCAAGAGTGCTGTAACTCACATCGTTGACACTACGTCTCACTACTTAATTCTGGCTGAGCTTAACGATCCATAATCAAGTGCCCTATCTCACTACAAGTACAGTACTTAAGACCACGCTATCGAAATTGGTGGCCAGATAACCTTCTCTGTATAATTACACCCCTCGGCTACGTCCACTTACAGGTTCAAATGAAATGGAGCAATAGAAGAAGTGAAGGACACGAGTAAGTAGTTTATGCAAATGAGTGGAAATGTTATAAAAGGATTTGCAAAAAGCAGAATATAAGAGAAAAGTGGAGGATCGATCGGGTAAATATGATTTGGAGCAGATGGGGGACGTAGAAGGTGTGTGCAACAGTTTCACAGAAGAAATCCGTGCAGCATGTGAGGTGGTGTGTGGGGTGAGGAGAAGACGAAAGGTGACGCAAGGAACTGCATGGTGAAATCAAGAGAAGAGACAAGAAGTGGCACATAGGAAGAAAGAATATTTTGAATAGATGAGAAACAGGGGCATTGAGGAAGGTGAGAGACCGAAGAGAGAGATATATGTAAAGAGGAAGAGATAGAGGCGAAAAGGTTAGTAAGAGAAAGAAGAGAGTGGATGACGAATTTAGAAGGAATCTGAGTATATGATGAAGAGAATGTAAGAAAATGTTCCGGAAAGAAGTAAAGAGTTAGACAAGGTGTTAAAAAAGTTAGTCGTGGAGTGAAATATAAAAATGGTAGATTACTTATACTGGACAAGGGAGAAAAAGTGAATACATGAGGAGAACACTTTAATTAATTGTTGCACATAGAGAATGAATGTCATGAGGATACAAGTGCCTGGAAAATGGATGGGAGATGGAGGGATTTGAGAAGAAAGGAAGAAATCAGTAGGATGGAAGATGTGGAAAGAGTCAAGAAAGTCAAAACGGGGATTAAGGCTGCAGGGATTGATGGAGTACGTGGTGAAATGCTGAAGCATAAGGGAGAGACAGTAGCAGAATGGATGTAGAAGATGTGCAGGTTAGCATGGGAGGAGGGTTCAGTCTCAGAGGATATGAAGTCAGGTATAATTATTCCACTGTGAATAAGGAAAAAGGGAAAAACAAGTGTGTGGTAATCATAGGGACATTTGTCTTTTTAGTGTATCAGGAAAAGTATATGGTAGGATAGTTATTAACAGAGTTAGGGAAATAACAGAGGAATTAGTTGGAGAAGAACAGGGAGGTTATAGGAAGGGAAAATTTTTTGTAGATCACATATTCATTCTTAGGTCTTTAGTGGAAAAGTTTCTAGAGATGGGAAAGAAGTTGCATGTGGCCTTTATGGATTTGGAGAAAGCATATGACGGGGTGGATAGACAAGGATTGTGGAAGTATTAAGAATATATGGAGTAAATGGGAAATTGTTGCAAACCCTGAAGGGTATGTATCAGGGAGCTAAGGCAGCAGTGCGTGTGGACAGTGAAGTGAGCGAATGTTTCTGTTTGAAGGTTCGATTGAAACAGAGATGTGTCATGTCTCCATGGTTGTTCATTGTGTATATGGATGGGGTTATAAAAGCGATACAATGTAAGACAGACGATTTTGTAGCGGACCTAATGAGAGAGGGCATTGGGTGGAAACTACTTGTACTGTGTTTCGGAGATGATGCTGTATTGTTAAGTAAAGACGCTTGGGAGCTACAAGGCTTGGCGAATGAGTTTCGGAGAGTGTGTAAAAAAACGAATCTCATGGTGAATGTAGGGATGGATAAAGTTATGGTCTTCGAAAGAAATGAAGTTACTGAATGTTCAATGAGGCTGTATTAGGAGTAGATGGAAAATGTGAGTGCGTTTAAGTATTTGTGTAATGTTTGGGGTAAGAATGGTAGTTTAAAGGGTGAAGTGCTTGAAAAAGTACAACAAGGAAGAAAGGTTGCTGTTTTTTTAAAAGCAGTAATAATGAATAGGGAAGTGAGCATGGAAGTGCGAAAGTTACAGCAGGGCAGTATTTTGATACCAACTCTGACGTACGGTAGTGAAGTTTGGACCTTGTTTGAGGGACACAATTCAAGAGTGAGAGCAGTGGAAATGGGTAATTTGATAGGAGCATGTGGAGTCACATGGAGAGACAGCCTGAAAAATGATGAAGTGAAGGAGCGTTGTGGTGTGCATGTGGATGTGATAGGAAGCGTTAGGAGAAAAACAGTGAGGTGGTTTGGCCATGTGGAGAGGATGAAGAGCAAGAGACTAACGAGGAGAGTGTATGTGAGTGAGGTGGAGGGGGAGAGAGGGAGGGGAAGGCCAAGGATGACTTGGAGGGATGAAGTGGATAGGAATATGATAGAAAGGGGGCGTGAGCTGGGAGCAAGGGGAGAGAGGGAGGGGAAGGCCAAGGATGACTTGGAGGGATGAAATGGATAGCAATATGATAGAAAGGGGGCGTGAGTTGGGAGCAGGGTAGTGAAGTGGCGGGGGACAGGACGACACGGAGGAGATTTTTTTGTGGTCACCCCTTACGGTATTAAGATGTCTTGCAAGAGATAAAAAGATTACCCATAACGTTCAACTGTCCTGTAATTCTGTTTGGTAGAGAATCTTGTTGTGGGAGAGAAGTCATCTTCAGCGAGATGGACAGGCGACAGATAAACTGACCGAAAGACACACGTAGCTACGCTTTAGAGATTCATGAAAATTTTTTATTTTTTTCCTAAATATCACCTGACATTTAGTAAGACAAGGTGAATATAAACCATTCCAGCAAGGAAAAGGAAACACACAGACTGACTCACGCCATTTGACATTGAGGTGGATTGCCATTTTACTCTTGCTAAAGACAAACGATTATATTCATTTTCGGAAAGAATACGCCTCCTACGTAAGACAGACTGACAGAGAGACAAAAGCAGACTCTGGATGATCGCTTCACGTTGACTTATTTTATTATTGGCTCAAGCAGATGACATGATTCTGATGACATGATAGCAGACCCTTGTAGACGTAAAGCAAGACGTGAAAGGCACATGGGACAGATGGACAGAAGTAAAGACAGAGCTGCAATATTTATCAGTTCACATCGATTACTATTCCGCTCCATCTGAAGGCAGACGATTTTATTCAGCTTAAGAGAAACTAAACCCTTTCCGTAAAGGAAGACGTGAAAGTTAAACAGGTAGAATAAAGAGAACGAAAGTGAAGGAGGCAGTTTGCGAATTATCGATTCACAGTAACTGGAATGATCAGTTCATATTATCTGGTACTGCAATATTGTTCCTGCCAGAAAATTGTATTTAGCTTCAGTGGAATTTCAACAATCCCGGATATGAAGACGCAAAACATATATAGGCATACACAGTAACAGACACTCTCTAATTCATTTATTCATCAAGTAAACCGTTACTTTACTCTTGCTACTTTATTTCTGCTACTTTATTCCTGCTACTGACTGACAGCTTTAGTTAGCTTACAGTAGACCGAGCCTCACTCGTAACAGATATTCTTTGGCCGCTTACTGAATTACACTATTTACACCCACACCTTCGGGGATAGATTGGATACTATGTTTTAACTTGTGTGTGTGTGTGTGTGTGTGTGTGTGTGTGTGTGTGTGTGTGTGTGTGTGTGTGTGTGTGTTACCTTTGCCCCTTCAGTGAGTTACTTCTGGTACAGTAAACTGAAAGCAAGCCGAGAATGTGAAGAGGGAGAGAGAGAGAGAGAGAGAGAGAGAGAGAGAGAGAGAGAGAGAGAGAGAGAGAGAGAGAGAATGTTAAATGCTACGCTAAACCTCCTAATTACGTCCTCTGACTAAAGGGGTTAATGAAGGTCGTCTCTTGACTGGGCTAACAAGAGCCATCTGTGGTCATTACACCTGATACACACCCTTAATTAACCCACCTTCATTAATTTAAATGGACTGGCAATTACAGGTAAATATATCCTGCGGTAATTAGCGATCAGTATGCAATTTGATACATATAATTAATAAGCAATTTTATATCTTCAGGATAGTCAGTATTTAGCACATCGTTAGACGTAAATATGCGGTAATTAGCGATCAGTATTCAACTTGATACAGGTAATTAACGAGCAATTTTTGGATAATATTCGAAAAGTATCGCCTCGTTTGAGGTAAATATATCATGCGGTAATTAGCGATGAATATGCACTTTGATACAGGTAATTAGGGAAGTTACCAGGGCCGTTATGTGTTTGACTCAGTCCTGTTAACACACACACACACACACACACACACACACACACACACACACACACACACACACACACACACACACACACACCAATTAAAACATAGCATCCAATCTATCTCCGAGGGTGTGGGTGTAAATAATGTAATTCAATAAGTAGCCAAAGAATATCTGTTACTGGTGAGGCTCGTTCTACCCTAAGCTAAATAAAAACTGTCAGTCAGTAGCAGGAATGACGTAGCAGGAATAAAGTAGCAGGAATAAAGTGGCTGGAATAAAGTAGCAGGAATAAAGTAGTAAGAATAACAGCATTTAAGTAGAACGAATAAAGTAGCGGTTTACTTGACGAATAAATGAATTAGAGAGTGTCTGTTTGTTAGTGCAAATGCCTACATATGTTTTGCGTCTTCCTCTCCGGGATATACCAACAATTCGCAAATTGCCTCCCTCACTTTCGTTCTCTTTACTCTACCTGTTTAACTGTCACGTTCTCCTCTACTGAAAGGGTTTAGTCTCTCTTAACCTGAATATAATCGTCTGCCTTTAGCAGGAGAGGAACAGCAATTGATGTGAACTGATCATTGCAATTCGCAGGGAGATGGAAGACGAGTATTATTAGCTTATACTGTACTGTATATAAAAATCCCATATCCTATCAGTACAAACGAGTTTTAAGAAGAAACTTTACGTAGCCTATTGATTCTTTAACATCGTCATGCATTCCTGCAATTCTTTTGCACATATCGACTGTAAATTAAGGATTAAATTCAAATTTTATGGTGGTAGTAGTAGTGTCAGTAGTAGTAGTAGTAATAGTAGTTTTTCTAGTCAGTCTCTGAATCACTATCACTATCCTCTATATGTATTTCACTACTCATCTATCCATCCTTCTCATTTTTGGTCTCCCTCTCCACCTCACGCACATGTACTCCCCGTAGTTAATTTGAATCCCCAACTCCCTCTGTCATATATCTCTCCACTAAATCCCTGCATCTCATCCACAGGTTTCCCCCTAACCCTCACATACACTACTGTATTCTGGTCAGTCTCTCATATTATATCTCTTCACTCCATCCCTACATCTCACCCCGGGTCTGCCCCTCCACCTCACTCACATATACTCTTCTAGTCAGTCTCATTCCCCATCGTCTCATATCTCTCGCCACTCCATCTCTGCATCTCATCCTCAGGTTCCCCCTACCCCTCACATGCACTCTCTTTGTCAGTCTCTCATTCACCATCATTTCAGTAATAAATTTACACTTTTTCGCACCGGGCAAGAACCTCATTGTAAAGAAAACTGGGGAAATTGTCACCACTCCTCCACCATTTTCCCTTCCGATGATTTGTGGAGGTGTGGTTGGTTGTAGTGGAGAAGGGAAAGAGGAAAGGAATGTGTGTGTGTGTGTGTGTGGAGAGAGAGAGAGACTAAGCATATCTCTCTCTCTCTCTCTCTCTCTTTCTCTCTCTCTCTCTCTCTCTCTGGGGGGCGCGGTAGCACAGTGGTAGCGCGCTGAGCTTGTGATCGGGAGGTCGCAAGTTCGAGCCTCGCCCGGGCTACCGTTGCCGGGAGGGGTAGCTCCCTCCTGTAACCCCAGCGGGGCTCTATGGCCTTAGTTTCCTAGCTCGGGGAATTCATTTCTCCATTTCTCTCTCTCTCTCTCCCCCTCTCTCTCTCTCCACACTATATACTCGTATGGTCATATAAATCTATACATACATACGTACATACACACATGTTATAGATAGATAATAGGTAGATAGCTAGATAGATAGATTGTAGATAGTTTGATAGCTAGATAGATAAGTATTTTGGTTTTACATCTGAGGAGGGTTTAAGTGAGAGGAAAACTGTTTCTTCATAATAAAGCACAATTTCAATATGCGGTTATAGTTCAATCATTTGAAAATCATATTGCATTATACAAAATTGTAGTGGATTTCCTACTGCTTTTTGCCTTCCTCTATACTTGTTTGTGTATTTTACCATTTTCACTCTCACTTGCCCTGAGATTGCCATTTCTCCATCTTGCATTCTAAGTTGTTACAAGAGATGAACACTAGAATATGATGCCAGTCATGAAGAAGTGCTATGGAAGGAATGTAGGGTGTGAAATAAACTACAAAATAATAATAAAACCCTGGGCCAAGGTTCAGTAAAACGAGTACAGTTTGCTTAATTGCTCATCACTACCTAACACATCGTGGTTATGCGGCCATGTGATGTGTCTGGCTCAGCGACGATGGACGCCCCTGCCCTGCATAGTTCCGACTCACCCTTGGGCAAGGTGTAGCACCCGTTAGGCCACCAAAAAGGTAGTAGCTGCATGGTTACCATCGTCCCGAGTGGTACTACCATGGCAGTGACGTGGTAACGGGCCTTGCACAACACTCCCAGGCGAGGAACTCAACCACATTTACCAAGATGTCAGAGTCTGGGCTGACACTACTACTCATACATAGCTCCTATACACAGCTGGCCTTGCACAACACTCCCAGGTGTGGAACTCAACCACATTTAAGAAGTAGTCAAAATCTGGGCTGACACTACTACTCATACAAAACTCGTTTATACAGCTCATTCTCTTGGGTGTATGCCTCCTCCATTATATCTGCACCTCGCCGTGTTAGAGGACCCTATTCCCACACTGGCCAGGCGCCGTCTGCCACAGCAAGGTGTTGCTTGATTGTGGTCAATGGGTCTGCTAGGCCACATAGAGAGTATGAGCATCTATACATCACTACCATTACTACTTAGAGGGAGAATGAAGGATGGAAGGGGGGAATGGGGAAGGAAGGGAGGAGTGGTGAAATATAAGTAAAAAAAAAAAAAAAATAGGAAAGTCTCATTCAGTAAGATCAGCAAAAACTAGCCCTTCTCTCTCTCTCTCTCTCTCTCTCTCTCTCTCTCTCTCTCTGGAGCGAGGTAGCTCAGTAGTATGGTGTCGGGTTGGAGACCGTGAGGTCCGGAGTTCGCGCCCCGCCCGGGTGGCTGCCGTACTGGGAGGGGTAGCGCTTTCACGTCACCCAATCTGGGCTATTTGATAAAAGTTCTTGCTTGGGGAATTATTTCTCTCTCTCTCTCTCTCTCTCTCTCTCTCTCTCTCTCTCTCTCTCTCTCAGGAACGGCATAGGCTGACTCCTAGCAGGTACTCTTTGGCAAATTATTTTACCTACTCCATGTCATTATTCCCTCGTATGTTATGTATATCTTTTAAATATCATCTTGATTTGCGTTAATAAGATACAGGAGAAAACTGGGGTATAATGTGTATATTAAATTGCTAAGGAAGAGGTGTTACCGAATATCCACCAATACAGTTCTTTTTCTTTTTCTCCTCCTCATCCTCCTCTTCGTCCCTGGGGGCAGGGTGGCACAGTGGTAAAGCGTCGGACTCAAGACCAGGGGGTCGTGAGGTCGAGCGAAGCCCGGAAGCTGTCATACCGGGAGGGGTAGCACCCTCCTGTCACCTTCCAGGGCTATATGATATAATAAGATCTAGCTCGGGGGAACATTTCCCCTTCCTCCTCGTCTAACTCCTCCTCTTCTCATTATCATCACTACCAACACCACCATCATTACCACCTTCATCATTCTCCTCTTCCTCCTCCTCTTCCTCATCATCATCGAAATCATCATCATCATCATCATCATTCACCATCATCATTATTATCTTTCCCGTACGTCAAATAAGGAACCTTGGCCCTCAGTCTGTCTCTCCCTCATCCTATGACCTCCAGCCTCTTAAAATCTCTAACAGACAGCCTGAAAGGAGCAACGTGACTGTTACTGTCTTGATTTCTCTGTCTACAATGCCAGTCAGTAATACCCACACCACACCACCACAAAGGATAGTACCACAGCAATCAGTAATACCCACACTACACCACACCACCGCACAGGATAATGCCACAGCAGTCAATAATACCCACACCACACAACACCACCACCATAGAATAATACCACACCATTCAGTAATATCCACACCACACCACCACACACGGCAATACCACACCAGTCAATAATACCAACATCACACCACACCATCACACAGGATAATACCACACCAGTAAATAATAGCCACACCACACCACAGCACCACACAGGAAAATACCACACCAGTCAATAATACCCACACCACACCAATACACAGGAAAATATCACACTAGTCAGTAATAGCCACACCACACCACCACACAGGATAATACCACTCCACACCACCACACAGGATAATACCACACCACACCACCACGCAGGATAATACCACACCACACCACCACACAGGATAATACCACACCACACCACCACACAGGATAATACCACACCACACCACCACACAGGATAATACCACACCACACCACCACACAGGATAATACCACTCCACACCACCACACAGGATAATACCACACCACACCACCACACAGGATGAAACCACACAACCACACAGGATAATACCACACCACACCACCACACAGTATAATACCACACGACAGTACCACACAGGATATGACAACACACCACCACACAGGATAATACCACACCATACCACCACACAGGATAAAACCACACCACAGTACCACACAGGATATGACACCACACCACCACACAGGATAATACCACACCACACCACCACACAGGATAATACCACACCACACCACCACACAGGATATGACACCACACCACACCACCACACAGGATAATACCACTCCACACCACCACACAGGATAATACCACACCACACCACCACACAGGATAATACCACACCACACCACCACACAGGATAATACCACACCACACCACCACAGGATATGACACCACACCACACCACCACACAGGATAATACCACACCACACCACCACACAGGATAATACCACACCACACTACCACACAGGATAATACCACACCACACCACCACACAGGATAATACCACACCACACCACCACGCAGGATAATACCATACCACACCACCATGTCACTAAATAATACCACACCACACCACCACACAGGATAATACCACACTACATCACCATGTCACAAGATAATACCATACCAAACCACCACACAGGATAATACCACACCACATCACCATGTCACAAGATAATACCATACCACACCACCACACAGGATAATACCACACCACACCACCACACAGGATAATACTACACCACACCACCACACAGGATAATACCACACCACACTACCACACAGGATAATACCACACTACATCACCATGTCACAAGATAATACCATACCAAACCACCACACAGGATAATACCACACCACATCACCATGTCACAAGATAATACCATACCACACCACCACACAGGATAATACCACACAACATCACCATGTCACATGATAATACCACACCACACCACCACACAGGATAATACCACACCAAACCACCACACAGGATAATACTACACCACACCACCATGTCACATGATAATACCACACCACACCACCATATCACAGGGTAATACTACACCAAACTACCACATAGGATAATATCACACTAGTCAATAATAACCACACCATACCACAACACAGGATAATACCACACCAAACCACCACACAGGATAATACTACACCACACCACCATGTCACATGATAATACCACACCACACCACCATATCACAGGGTAATACTACACCAAACCATCACAAAGGATAATATCACACTAGTCAATAATAACCACACCATACCACAACACAGGATAATACCACACCAGTCAGTACTACCTATACCACACACCACCACCCAAAATAATACCACACCAGTCAGTAACAGCCACACCACACCACACCACTACACAGGATAATACCACACCAGTCCGTAATACCAACACGAATTCACACCACCACACTGGATAATACCACACTTGTTGAAAATACCCACACCTCACCACCACACAGGATAATGCCAGTCAGTATTACCCAAAGCACACCACGACAGAGGATAATACCACACCAGTCAATAATAGCCTCACAAAACCACTACAAGGGATAATACCACACCAGCCAAAAACAGCCACACCACACCACCACACAGGATAATACCAGCCAGTATTACCCACACCACAAAACCACTCATGATAATACCACACCAGTCAATAACAGCCACACCAAACCACCACACAGGATAATACCACACCAGTCAATAATAGCCACACCAAACCACCACACAGGATAATACCACACCAGTCATTAACAATTACACCACACAGGATAATCAGACATGGTATTTCATTTTCTAATAAATATATTTGGCGAGAGAGAGAGAGAGAGAGAGAGAGAGAGAGAGAGAGAGAGAGAGAGAAGCATTTTTTGTTTACTTTTTTATGTAATCCATATCACATCCAAGCGATTCTATTAAGCATGAAGAAATTTCGGAAAGGAAGAGGGAGATATATCCCTCAATAACCCCTTCAAAACGCTAGTCACAAGGAAGTGCTATGAGAGGGATGTAGAGCCGTAGTATTATCTTTTTCTGGCAATGAGCTACGTGATATAAGCTGCAGAAAGACGAAAATCTGGGCCAGGCTAAGGTGAAAGGACGATACTGTCATTGTTCTTGTTGGTGTTTTTTTTTTTTTTTTTATGGTTACATGTTAATATTTTTGTCTTTGATTTCTTAGTTTATTTACTTTGCTGTTTTAGTATTACTTGTGGTGATATTGTTGTTCTTGTTCTGTTCTTGATTACGTGTCAATCGTGTTGTTTTGTTATTGTTGTTCTTCTTGGCGTTCATGTAGTTCTTCTTCTTGTGGATGGAGCTGAGTTCTTGTTGTTGATCTTGTTGTTATTGTTGTCGTTCTTGTTTTGTTGTCGTTGTTGTTGTTGTCGTTCTTGTTGCTATGGATAATGGAGCCGAGTTCTTGCTTACGACTGCCATAGTGCGCGACGACCACTGGGGGCTTCACGACGACCTTTACTACTATCCACACTGCCGATACTGGGGTAACCTCGAGTCATACTGGTCTTCCTCGGTGTTGTTGTGGTCGTGGTGGGCTCCCCGGACGACCTCTTCCTCCTGACGGGGCAGGGTAGGTCTCCGGAACCCCTGGGGTCGCAATAACACGTGCCGTCTGGACGCGTGTAGCAGCAGGGCCGGGCCTCACACGCGGGCTTCCTCTGACCTGTTCGTACCTTAACTTATCTTACGGAACCTTATGGCTATACTGGACGCAGGTCTTGTTAGTCCCCTGTGTCCAGATCTTCATCATCTCCCGAGTTCAAACAAATATGATGGCCCAGGGTGGTTGTTATTTTTTCCTCAAAATTGGCTTGACTTTTTGAAAACCTGTCGAGGAACTTTTCAAATCATATCACATTTTTTGCCTTAATTACTTCTTTGCGCAAGCTGTTCCACACGTCCACAATTCTTGAGCTAAAAGACACCTGCCTCAGTTTTGTCCTACTCCGTTATTTTGTCAGTATCTTGCTATCAACACGGGTTGGCCTTTCGTTTCTTTGCAGAGGGAAATTCACCTCGGGATCATACATACCACTCATTATAATATATACTTCAATAATGGCCCCCTTACATGCCGATCAATCATGGACGGCGTATCCAATGCTTTTAATCACTTTGGGCAACTGAAAGACTTCATTCCCTGTATCAACTTCAAGGATCTTCGGAGGACATTTTCCACCATTCATATGTCTTTCATCTTGTATGGCGAGAACACAGATTGGGCATATTCCGAATGGGGTCTTACTATTGTTTCAAAAAGTTTCGGAATGTTGGCATATCTGAAGATACAAAGTATCTTCTTATCAATCCCATTATCGATTTGCTTTGTCTACTTTTTCATATGTTCTTCAAGATGTTAGACTACTATCTGTTATCACGCCCAAATCCTTTTCATAACTGACTTTATTTCTGTTATTTCATTATTCTGCGTCTTTAGATAGTAGTTATTTCCGGCGCTATACTGTATACCTACTGCAGATTTTAAGGTGCATGCATTTCTCTGAGTGAAAAGGGAGGAGACTATCTTCCGACCAATCTTGGTGTGCATTAAGGTCTTCCTGTAGTGCTCTTTGATCTCGGCTTGTCTCAGTCCTTCAAAATATCTTGGTGTCATCCACAGATAGATATGCTCTTGACTTTACACAGTCTGGTCGGTCATTTATAAACAACACAAAAAGAAATGGTCGCAACACACTACCTTGTGGTATGCCACTCAGAATATTTGCCCAGTCCGAGTAGACACCTTTGATGTGCACTCTCTGCTTTCTTCCAGGCACGAATGATTCAGTCCATTTGAAGATGTTTCCTGTAATTCCACGGCCAGCTAGTTTTTGCAGAAGTCGCTTATGTGGGACTTTATCAAATGCTTTCTGAAAATCCATTTATAGAACACTCTCTCTGTTGTAGGTTAGGAAGTGATAATCATAGTAGTAGTGATAGTTTTACTGATAATGATAATAGTAATAGTGATCATAATAATAGTATTAATAATAGTAGTAGTCATAATAATAGTAGTGCTGATAATAATTGTAGTGGTAGTGATAATAATGGTACAGTAGTAGTAGTGATAGTAGTAGTGACAATAATAATAATAGTAGTGATAGTGATAAAAGTAGTACAAATGATAATAATAATATCCGTAGTCATAAAAATAGTAGTAGTGTTAATAACAGAAGTAGTGATAATAATAACCATAGTAGTGACGATAATACTATACTCCATTTCACCGAGTCTGGCACCATGTCAGTGATATCGTCAACACCTGTAGTACTGATAAAGGTCCTCAGCACTGGATATACCCTTCTGTATTGCTTTTATGTTGGTTCTCAAGGTAATAAATACAGGTTCACCTAGTGCAGAGGATTTACATCAACACTACAGGCGTTGACGACATCGCTGATGATGGCAAACTTGGTGGAATGGAGTCTAGTAGTAGTGATGATAATTATAGTAACGGTGATAGTAATAATACTAGTGATAATAATAACTGTAGTGATAATCACAGTAGTAGTGATACTATTGGTAGTAGTGATAATGATAGTAGTAGTGATATTAATATTAGCAGTGATAATGATAATAGTACAGTAGTAGTAATGATAATAGTAGTAGTGACAGTGATAATGATATTGATAATGATAATAGTAATAATAATAACAATAGTAGTGAGCGATAATAGTAATAACGATAATAGTAGTAACAGCAGTAATAGTAATAATGATAATAGTAATAACAGCAGTAATAGTAATAATGATAGCAGTAGTAGTAGTAGTAATAGTAATAATGATAATAATAGTAACAGCAGTAATAGTAATAATGATAATAGATGTAGTAGTAGTAATAGTAATAATGATAATAGTAGTAACAGCAGTAATAGTAATAATGATAATAGTAGTAACAGCAGTAATAGTAATAATGATAATAGTAACAGCAGTAATAGTAATAATAATAATAGATGTAGTAGTAGTAATAGTAATAATGATAATAGTAGTAACAGCAGTAATAGTAATAATGATAATAGTAACAGCAGTAATAGTAATAATAATAATAGATGTAGTAGTAGTAATAGTAATAATGATAATAGTAGTAACAGCAGTAATAGTAATAATGAAAATAGTAGTAACAGTAGTAATAGTAATAATGATAATAGTAGTAACAGTAGTAATAGTAATAATGATAATAGTAGTAACAGTAGTAATAGTAATAATGATAATAGTAGTAACAGTAGTAATAGTAATAATGATAATAGTAGTAACAGCAGTAATAGTAATAATGATAATAGTAGTAACAGTAGTAATAGTAATAATGATAATAGTAGTAACAGCAGTAATAGTAATAATGATAATAGTAGTAACAGCAGTAATAGTAATAATGATAATAGTAGTAACAGCAGTAATAGTAATAATGATAACATCAATAATAACAAGTACCAAAGATGTATCCCCATCATGCGGTAAACAATATATAGATATGAACTAATAGTTATACCAATTTCATGTATAGGAGCATAAACTAGGACTCGCACACTATCTTTACCCGTTCCCGCCCCGGAGGAGCTCGAGGGCTTTTCTTTCTTTCTTTTTTTGCATGCAAGAAGAAACCAAAGGCCAGGAGCACGCAACCCGTTTCTTCCAAACAAAAATCAATACAACAGAGAGCAAAATTCAAGATCCTTTCATTTCGAGATGCCTGGACAGACTGCGTTTGAAAGACTGGAGATCAAAGGAAGTAGGAAATACAGAGAGAGGGAGACAGTTGCAGAGTTGACCTGTTGCATAAATGAGGGACTGGGAGTAATGGTTAACTCAGGCATTAGAGAGTTGGACAGAATAGGGATGAGAGTTTGTTACTTGACAGGTGCTACGCACCCATAGTAGAGGTGGAGGAATGTTCAGAGGAGCAGTGACCATTAAAGCAGCGAGAGAAAAAGAGATAAAAATGCAATAGTGCGGCAAAGAGACAGAGGTTGAAGGAAGCCAGTAAGAGATGGAGAGTTAACGAGACGAAAAGCCTTTGACTCCATCCTATTGAGAAGAGCTGGATGTGGTAAGCCTCCCTACACATGAGAGTTCTATTTTACACAGGGGTGAATAAAACCCGTGTATAAAGTCAACAACTTTGCAGAGGTAAAGAAGGTACGGAATCCGCTAAGCACACCTAATCTCTTGGAAGCAGATTTTACAAGAGATGTAATATGATCTTTCCAAGATGAGTTCCATGAGAATGAATCCTCAAGAATGTTTAAGGATGATCCATGATTGAGCTGGTTGTTATTAAACATTAGGGGGTACTCCTGTGGAAGATTTTGTCGGGTTCATAGGTATGAGAAATGAGTTTTTGATGAATTAAAAACAAGATTATTTTTACCCCAATAACGGCTATCAGCCAAGTCAGATATTAGGTGTGCCATAGCCTCATCCCTTGTTTGTTGAAGTAACTACCAAGACAGAAAGTAAGAGAGAGATCAGAAGTCCTAGTGAGTGATGAACAGGGTGACTTTAGGAGTGGCAGAGGATGTGTGGATCAAATATTTTCAGTAAGGTAGATAGTGAAGAAGGCTTGTGAGAAGGACTATAAGGTGTTTATAGTATTCATGGATCTGGAAAAAGCATACGACAAAGTAGACAGAGAAGGACTGTGGAAGGTTCTGCGCTTGTACGGTATATTTGGGAAGCTGCTAGGTGCCGTCAAGAGTTTTTATGATGATAGTGAAGCATTTATAAGGGTTAATGGGCATCTTAAGTGAATGGTTCACAATCAATGTGGGAGATCGACAAGGTTGTGTGATGTCAGGATGAGTTGTTCAATATACATATGGATGGGGTGATGAGAGAAGTAAAAATACGAGTAATGGAGAGGGGGATTAAATTAGTAATGAATGGTGATGGATGGAATATCTCAAATTTGTTGTATCTTGATGATGCAGTATTACTTGCAAATAACAGACAAGAACTTGGCAGACTAGTGCAGAGGTTTGCCAATGTTTGTGAGCATCTTGCCTTGAGAATAAATGTAGACAAGAGTAAAGTGATTTTTATTGGGAGAGAAGGTGACTCCCAGTGCGATGTTACAGTGAATGAAGAGAGACTGGAATTGGTGAGAGAGTTCAAATACCTGGGTACAGTGATAAAAAAGAGAGGAAAATGTGCAAAAGAAACGGAAAGTAGAGTGACACAAGGAAGGAAAGTAGCTGATGCAATGAAGGACATGATAAGAAACAAAGGCTTGAGTGTTGCAGATGCACGAGGCTTGCATGAAGGAGTGTTAGTGCCAAGCTAACATATGGATGTGAGACTACGGTGTGGAATGAAAATGAAAAGTCAAGAGTGAGCGAAGTGGAATTAGGACTGCCGAGGAATGTATGTGGAGTACAGAGAGTGGCAAGGATACGAAATAATGTGATTCGTGAAAGATGTGGAGTGAGGAAGTCTGTGGACACCAGAAGAGATGAGAGTGGATTGGGATGGTATGCTCATGTGGAGAGAATGGATAACAATGAAGTGGTGAAAAAGTTATATCAGAGCGAATCTGAAGGAGGGAGGAGGCAAGGTACGCCAAGGAGAATATCGAAGGATAAGGTGGATGAGTGTGTGAGGAAGAGAGGTTTGGAAGTCGGTGAGGCTAGGGGACTGACATGAGATCGAGCTGGCTGGATGAATATTGTTAGAAGCGTAAGATCAGGGATTTGACACCCCTTTTTAACGTGACAGCGTCCGGACTGTCTCTATCGGATACGTTAATTTGAATCTACAGAACTTGGTTAATGTTTTTGGCTAATCAGACAGAGACAGGATTCCTGGGGTTTGAATGAAGAGCGAATGGAAGCGAGGCCTATTGGATTGGGAAAACTTGGGCTGTCTGGACATTGCTACTCCTCACGCAGCCCAAAGGCTGGAAAAGAGGTGAATATGATGGTTATGAGGAGGTTAAAAATATAAAAATAATAATACAGTACTAGTATTATACATCATACTACTATTCCGAGTAATGGTATTATCAGCAGTAAAATGGTAGAAAAGAGTTATAAGGATGATAATGGTGGTGGTTGTGATGCTGATTGACAGATAAACAGAAAGACAGACAGCAAATAAATAGATAGATTGATAGGAAAGGAGACAACAAATTTATACACAGATAGAAGATTGGTAGATATAAGAAGAGATTAGCAACACGGTAAAGAACTAGAGGTCACTGGCAATTACAAACAGAATTTTGGGAGCGGCAGAAAACAGAAAGATGGAAAGAATTTGAGAAACGCCAGTATGGATTATATATATATATATATATATATATATATATATATATATATATATATATATATATATATATATATATATATATATACACACACACACACACACACACACACACACACACACACACTCGCTGTCCAACCTGGATACTGGCCGTTAATTACCGCAAGATATATTTACCTCTAACGAAATGCTAATTATGGACCATCGTGTATGTATAAAATTGCTCGATAATTACTTTTTATCAAATTACATACGGACTGCTAATTACCACAAGATGTATTTATCTGTAATTGCAATCGATTTAAATTAATGAAGGTGGGTTAATTAAGGGTGTGTATCAGGTGTAATGACCACTGTTGGATCTTGTTAGCCCAGTTAAGAGACGAGCCTCATTAACCCCTTTAGTCAGAGGGCGTAATTATGAATCTTGGCGTACACTTTAATATTCTCTCTCTCTCTCTCTCTCTCTCTCTCTCTCTCTCTCTCTCTCTCACACACACACACACACACACACACACACACACACACACACACACACACCACTTAAAACATAGGATCCAATCTACCTCCGAGGGTGTGGGTGTACATAATGTATTTCAGTACATTGCCAAAGAATATCTGTTAAGGGTGAGGCTCGTTCTACCCTAAGGTAAATAACACTGTCCGTCAGTACCAAGAATAAAGTAGCAAGAATAAAGTAGCAGGAATAAAGTAGCAGGAATAAACTAGCAGTATTAGAGTAGCAGGGATAAAGTAGCAAGAATAAAGTAGCATGAATAATGCAGAAGGAATAAACTAGCAGGAGAAAAGTAGCAAGGATAAAATAACATAAATAAAGTAGAAGGCATAAACTAGGAGGAATAAAGTAGCAGGCGTAAAGCAGTAAGAATAAAGTATCGGTTTACTTGTTCAGTAAATTATTTAGAGAGTGTCTGTCTGTTAGTGTGTATGCCTGCATATTTTTTGCGTCTTCCTTTCCGGGATAGTCTTATTTCCACTTAAGTTAAATACAATTTTCTGCCAGCAACAATAATACAGAACCAGTTAATATGAACCGATCATTCTAGTTACTGTGAACCGATAATTCGCAAACTGCCCGGCTCACTTTGATTCTCCTTATTCTACCTATTTAATATTCATGTTTTCCTCTACGGAAAGGGTTTAGTCTCTCTTAACTTGAATAAAACCGTCTGCCTTTAGAAGGAGCGGAATAGCAATTGATGTGAACTGATCATTGCAACTTTGTCTTTCCTTTTGTCCGTCTGTCCCATGTACTGTACCTTCCACGTCATCCTCTACGTCTAAGAGGGTCTGTTATCATTTCATCTGAATCCTGTCATCTGCTGGAACCGAGAATGAAATAAGTCAACATGAACCGATCATCCAAAGTCTGTCTTTATTTGTCTCCCTGTCTGTCTTACATAAGAGGCGCATTCTTTCCGAAGATTGATGTAATCGTTTGTCTATAGATAGAGTAAAATAGCAACTATCCTGAATCTCAAATGGAGTTGCGTCTGTCTGTGTGTTTCCTTTTCCTTGCTGGAATGGTTTACTGTATATTCAACTTGGCTTTCTAAATGTGTCTGGTAATATGCATAAAAAAATAACAATTCTGATGAACCTCTCTAAGGCACAGCTACTGTATGTCTGTCTTTCCGTCAGTTTTTCTGTCGCCTGTCCATCTCGCTGAAGATGACTTCTGTCCGACAACATGACTGTCTACCAGACAAAATACACGACAGTTTGAATGCTATGGGAAATACTTCGGTAATTTATAGAGGAAACCCATATAACGTTCATCCATTTTTGCATCGCGTTTCTTGTTCTCTTACTGTGGAATCAGAAATTCTTCAAATGTTTTCATGTTATATGGAATCCACAACATGTCAGGAGCATCGTGAGCTCTTTCGAACCGATAAGCAAAGGAGTGACCCAAAAGCAACTTCTCGATCAAAGGTCGTGGTTGTACTTGGGGGAGGAGGAGGGGGGAAGGCGGGAGGGGAGGGGGTTTGAAGCATTGTCCGAACACCAGACCATTCTTGCTTTCCTGTCCGAACACCAGACCATTCTTGCTTTCCTTTCCCCGGCCTTAAGAAGGCTGGATAATTTCTTTGGATTGCGACTGTAGATATATATATATATATATATATATATATATATATATATATATATATATATATATATATATATATATATATATATATATATATATATATATATATATATATATATATATATATATATGATTTAATTATTCTGCATCTTTAGACAGTATTTACATATTTCCGGTGCTATATACCTACTGCAGATTTTAAGGTGCATGCTTTTCTCTGGGTGAAAAGGGAGGAGACTATCTTCCGACCAATCTTCTTCCTTTAATACTCTTTGATCTCGGCTTGTCTCAGTCCTTCGAAATATCTTGGTGTCATCCACAGATAGAGATGCTCTTGGCTTTAGACAGTCTGGTCGGTCATTTATAAACAACACAAAAAGAAATGGTCGCAACACACTACCTTGTGGTATGCCACTCAGAATATTTGCCCTGTCCGAGTAGACACCTTTGATGTGCACTCTCTGCTTTCTTCCAGGCACGAATGATTCAGTCCATTTGAAGATGTTTCCTGTAATTCCACGGCCAGCTAGTTTTTGCAGAAGTCGCTTATGTGGGACTTTATCAGATGCTTTCTGAAAATCCATTTATAGAACACTCTCTCTGTTGTGGGTTAGGAAGTGATAATAATAGTAGCAGTGATAATAATAGTAAGAGTGATACTAGTAGTTGTCATAATAATAACAGTAGTGTTAACAATTGTAGTAATGGTAATAATAGTAGTAGTGATGATAAGAATAGTATGTGATAATGATAATACTAGTAGTGATGATAATAAATGTAGTAATGATAATGATAATAGTAGTAGTGAAAATAATAAACAGTAGTGATAATATTGGTAGTTGTGATGATAATAATAGTAGTAGTAGGGATAATATTAGAAGCAGTAGTGATAATACAAGTAGCGATAGTAGTAGTGATAATAGTAGCAGTGACAATAGTAGTAGTGATAATAATAATAATAATAATAATAATAATAATAATAATAATAATAATAATAGTAGTAGAGATAATGATAAAAGTATTAATGATAATAAAATCAATAATGATAATAATAACAGTAGTAGTGATGATAATAATAGTTGTTGTGTTAGTAATGGTAGTAGTGATAATAATAATAGCAATAGTGACGATAATAATAGTAGTAGTGATGATAATAACAACAGCGGTGATAATAATAATAATAATAGTAGTAATATTAATAGTAGGAATAATAGTAGTAGTAGTGACAATAATAGTAGCTAGTTATGTTAATGATAGCAGTAGTGATAATGATAGAAGATGCGATAATGATAATAGTTGTGATAATATTAATAGTCATAATGATAATAGTACTATTGATGAGAATAGCAGTAGTGATAGTGACAATGATATTGATGATAATAATAGTAATATTATAACAATTGTAGTGAGTGATAATTATAATAATGATAATAGTAGTAGTAGTAGTAATAGTAATAATGATAATAGTAGTAGTAGTAGTAATAGTAATAATGATAATAGTAGTAACAGCAGTAATAGTAATAATGATAATAGATGTAGTAGTAGTAATAGTAATAATGATAATAGTAGTAACAGCAGTAATAGTAATAATGATAATAGTAGTAACAGTAGTAATAGTAATAATGATAATAGTAGTAACAGTAGTAATAGTAATAATGATAATAGTAGTAACAGCAGTAATAGTAATAATGATAATAGTAGTAACAGTAGTAATAGTAATAATGATAATAGTAGTAACAATAGTAATAGTAATAATGATAATAGTAGAAACAGCAGTAATAGTAATAATGATAATAGTAGTAACAGCAGTAATAGTAATAATGATAATAGTAGTAACAGTAGTAATAGTAATAATGATAATAATAGTACCAGTAGTAATAGTAATAATGATAATAGTAGTAACAGCAGTAATAGTAATAATGATAATAGTAGTAGTAGTAGTAGTAATAGTAATAATGATAATAGTAGTAACAGCAGTAATAGTAATAATGATAATAGTAGTAACAGCAGTAATAGTAATAATGATAATAGTAGTAACAGCAGTAATAGTAATAATGATAATAGTAGTAACAGTAGTAATAGTAATAATGATAATAGTAGTAACAGTAGTAATAGTAATAATGATAATAGTAGTAACAGTAGTAATAGTAATAATGATAATAGTAGTAACAGCAGTAATAGTAATAATGATAACATCAATAATAACAAGTACCAAAGATGTATCCCCATCATGCGGTAAACAATATATAGATATGAACTAATAGTTATACCAATTTCATGTATAGGAGCATAAACTAGGACTCGCACACTATCTTTACCCGTCCCCGCCCCGGAGTGGCTCGAGGGCTTTTTTTTTTTTTTTAATGCAAGGAAGAGGAAACCAAAGGCCAGGAGCCCGCAAACCGTTCCCCAGTCCCCTGCAAAAAAAGAAAAAAAAAATACAACGGAGAGCCAACTTTAAGATCCTTTCATTTCGAGATGCCAGGACAGACTGCGTGTGAAAGATTGAAGATCATAGGAAGTAGGAAATATAGAGAGATACAGTTCCAGAGTTGACCTGCAGCATAAATAAAGGACTGGGAGTAACGGTTAACTCTTGCATTAGAGAGCTGAAGAGAAAAGGGATGAAAGTTTTTTGCTTGGCAGACAGTTCAGGGGAGCGGTGACCACTGAAGTAGCGATAGAAAAGAGAAAAAGATGCAAGAGTGCGGTAAAGACACAGAGGTTTAAGGACGCCAGTAAGAGGAGGAGAGTTAATAAGACGAAAAGCCGTTGACTCCACCCTATTGAGAAGAGCTGTATGTGGTAAGCCTCCACACACATGAAAGTTGTTTTCAACACTGGAGCAACTAAAACCCGTGTGTAAAGTCAATAACATTGCGGGGGTAAAAAAGGTAGGGAATCGGCTTTGCATACCAAATCTACTGGACGCAGATTTTACATGAGATGTAATATGATCTTTCCAAGACAAGTCCCAAGAGAATGAAACTTCAAGTATGTTTAACGATGATGCAGGATTGAGCTGGATATTATTAAACATTTCCTGGGTACTCCTGTGGAAGATTTTGTCTGGTTGATAGCTTTAAGAACTGAGTTTTTGATGCATTAAAAACAACAGAATGACTTCTACCCCAATCAGAGATTTGAGCTGTCATTCATTAGGTGTGCCATAGCCTCCTCCTTTGTTTATTGAAGTAACTGCTAAGAAGGACGCTGCGGGAACCTACTGGAAAGGTGAAGGGTGGAATCATCAGCGTATGAGTGGATAGGGTTTGATGTACAGCTTAGATAGAAGGTCACCGATAAATAAAACAAAGATAGTTGTTGATAGGACAGAGTCCTGAAGAACATCACTGTTGATAGATCTAGGAGATGAACGGTGGCCATCTAGAACAACAGCTATAAAACGACCAGAAAGGAAACTATAGATGGAGGCACGAATAGAAGAATAGAAACCGTAAGAGGGTAGCTTGGAAATTAAAGATTTATGCCACACTCGATCCATAGCTTTTTTAGATGTCAAGTGCAATGGCAAAGCTTTCACCAAAGTCCCGAAAGAAGGATGCCAAGGAGTCTGAAATGTAGGTAGCTAGATCGCCAGTGAAGCATCCCTGACGGAACCAATACTGACGGTCAGAAAGAAGTGTGTGAGAAGAAAGATGCTTTAAAATTTTTCTGTTAGGAATTGACTCAAAAACTTAGAGACATAGAGTGTTAAAACAATTGGGCGATAGTTAGAGGATTGGGAATGGTCACCCTTCCTTGGGACCTGTTGAATGAGACCAAACTTCCAGCAAGAAGGGAAGGTTCAAGCTGATAGAAAAAGGTGAAAGAGTTTGCCTAGGCAGGGTGTAAGCACAGAGGCACAGTTCTTGATGACACAAGGAGGAACCCCATATGCCTTGTTAGCATTTAGACCATTCATTGCAGAAAATACATCAACTGAAGAAATTTTAATGTCAGCCATGAGGAAGTCAGAGGGGGAAAGTGATGGAGGAAGAGCACCGGAATCGTCTAAGGTGGAATTGGAGGAGAAAGTCTGTGCGAAGAGATCTGCTTTATCAGTAAAAGTAATAGCTACAGAGCCGTCAGAGTAGAAAAGAGGAGAGAAGGAAGATGAGGTGAACTTGTTAGAAAGGTTTTGGCAAGGTGCCAGAAGGAGCGGGAAGAATTCGAGTTGGAGAGTTGAGAGCATTTTGTGCGGATGAAATTATTTTTAGCAAAGCGAAGAACAGACTTAGCACGATTCCGGGCAGACACATAAAAACGATGTACAGGTAATTCAGGAGTGTGTTGGTTCCGGTACCTTTTATATGCCCTCTCCTTGTTGTGGACAGCATTACAACAAGCGTGATTAAACCAAGGCTTTTTTGCATTTGTCAGACCCTTAGGTTACTGTTTTCACTCTGTCTGTTTGTTCATTTGTTTGTCTGTTAACAACTTTACGTGAACACTAGAGGTGCAATTTCGACTAAAATTAAAGGAATGATAGGGTATGATCTTGTGAACCTCAGATTAAAGTTTGGGCCAAATGGAGCCAAGGTCCAGGCTATAGGTCCAAAAAATGTTTTTAAAAATCTTTTTCTTGCTGTAGTTCCTTTCAAATTCGTCAACTCTCCAACTCGAATTCTTCCCGCACTTTCAGGCACCTTGCCATAAACCTTTCTAACAACTTTACCTCATCATCTTTTCCTCCTCTTTTTTTATTCTGATGGCTCTGTAGCTATTTCTTCTACTGATAAAGCAGATCTCTTCACTCAGACATTCTCCTCCAAATCCACCTTAAGTGATTCCGGTGATGTTCCTCCATCACTTCCCCCCTCTGACTTCCTCATGGCTGACATTAAAATTTCTTCAGCTGATGTATTTTCTGCCATCACCGGCCTTAATACTAACTAGGCATATGGGCCTGATGGAGTCCCTCCTGTTGTTCTAAAGAACTGCGCCTCTGTGCTGACACCCTGCCTAGGTAAACTCTTTCGCCTTTGTCTGTCAACTTGTACCTTTCTTCTTTCTGGAAGTTTGCTCTCATTCAGCCAGTCCCAAAGAAAGGTGACCATTCCCAACCCTGTAACTATCGTGCAATTGCTTTAACATCCTGTATCTCAAAAGTTTTCGAGTAAATTCTTAACAGAAAAATATTAAAGCATCTTTGCTACGACAATCTTCTTTCTGATCATCAGCATGGGTTTTGTCAGGGACGCTCCACTGGCGATCTTCTCACCTACCTTTCAGACTCCTGGTCATCCTCCTTTCGGGACTTTGGCGAAAGCCTTGCCATTGCACGTGACTTCTCAAAGGCTTTCGATTGAGTCTGGCATAAATCTTTAATTTCCAAACTGCCCTCTTACTGTCTCTATCCTTCTATCTGTGCCTTCATCTGTTGTTTCTTTTCTAGTTATTCTATAGCTACTGTTGTAGACGGCCATCATTCTTCTCCAAGATCTATCAACAGTGGTGTTCCACAGGGCTCTGTCCTATCACCGACTCCCGTCCTTTTATTCATTAATGACCTAAGCTGTACATCTAACCCTATCCACTCGTGCGGCGATGATTCCACCATTCACCTTTCCATTCTACTCTCGCAAAGTCCATCTCAGCAATTACTTCAACAAACAAGGGATGAGGCTATGGCAAACCTAATGTCTGACTTGGCTCGTATCTCTGACTGGGGTAAAAACAATCTTGTTATTAATGCATCAAAAACTCAGTTTTTACACCTATCAACCCGACAAAATCTTCCACAGGAGTACCCAGTAATGTTTAATAATATCCAGCTCAGTCCTGCATCATCCTTGAACATGCTTGGGGTTTCATTCACTTGGGACTTATCTTGGAAAAGTCATATTGCATCTCTTGTGAAATGTGCTTCTAAGAGATTAGGTGTGCTAAGCCGACTCCGTATCTTCTTTACAGCTGCACAGTTGTTGACTTTATACACGTGCTTTATTCGTCCCTGTGTGGAGGACAACTCTCATGTGTGAGAAGGCTTCCCACATACAGCTCTTCTCAACAGGGTGTAGTCAAAGGCTTTCCATCTCATCAACTCTCCTTCTCTTACTGGCTTCCTTCAACCTGTCTCTTCGCCGCACTGTTGCATCGTTATCTCTTTTCTATCACTACTTCAATGGTCGCTGCTCCTCTGAACCGTCTGCTTCCATCCCTCCACCCCAACGACGGGTGCGTAGCACCCATCTGGGGGAGGCGGTGGCTCAATCAGTAGAGAGGTGGCCTACAGTCCTTATGGACCCAGGTTCGAATCCCGGCTGGGGCAGGGAACAGTTTAAGGATTTGAATTTCATTAAATCAGGCTTTACTGATCTACCAGAAGACCCGCCGACATGTCGTAAAAATACCCCCGCTAATACCAATACACCAGTCCTGTATGAGACAGCCCTAGCATGTATTCAATATGGACGGTGGGTGTTAGCGCCGAAGTGGTGACGTGTAGAGGTGTATGGTATGTAGGAGGACTGCTGGGCCTTGATAGCAGGCTGTGAAGCCTATGCCCAGAGTCGGACACATAAAAAAAAAAAAAAAAAACTCGCATCTCTTTTCTGTCCAACTCTCTAATGCAAGAGCTAACCGTTATTCCCAGTCCTTCATTTATGCAACAAGTCAACTCTGGAACATCTCCTCCTGTCTTTATTTCCTACGTCCTATGATCTCCAGTCAGTCTAGGCATCTCGAAATGATCGGACCTTGAATTTGGATGTCTTTTGTACTGTTTTTGTTTTTTTCTTGGAAGGAACGGTTTGCGGGCCCCTTGCCTTTCGTTCCTTCTTTCTTGCATAAACATATATATATATATATATATATATATATATATATATATATATATATTTATATTTATATTTAGATATTTATTTATAAATATATATCATCATCATCATCATCAGCCATAACTAGTCCATTGCTGAACAAAGGCCTCCCCCAACCTTTTCCACGAATTCCTTGACTGAGCCAATCTTTGCCACGTTTTCCCTGCAAATTTCTCTATCTCATCTCTCCATCTCCTGTCTGGTGTTTTTCTGCTATGCTTACATTCTCTTGGTCTCCAGTCAGTAAGCCTTTTGTTCCATCGGTTATCCCTTATTCTTGCTGTATGGCCTGCCCACCTCCATTTCTGTTTTTTTATAACTTTATATCTTTGACTTTAGTCTGCTCTTTGACCCAAGATAATCTTTTCCTGTCTCTTAAAGGTACTCCTAACATTGACCTTTCCATTCCTCTCTGAGAACAGATTCATTTATTTTCCATTGATTTTGTCAGTTTCCAGGTCTCACAACCATACGTCATAGCTGGAATTATGCATTCGTTTTATACTTTTCGTTTCATACAAACTGGCAAGCTACTTTTCATAATGTCTGTATGTTTACCGAAAGCTTTCCCTCCAATTGTAATGCACCTTTTTATTTCGCTCTCATGATCTTTCGTTAATTTTAGTACTTGTCCCAAGTAGTTGTACTCCTCAACTTCTTCAAGAATTTCATCTCTTTTTCTGATGATGCTCTTTGGTGATTGTGGATTAAACATTACGTTAGTTTTACTTCGGTTCATCTTCAGTCCTACTTTCAGACTTTCTCTGTTCAGGTCATTTAACATTTCTTGCAATGCCTCTGCTGTTTCTGAGATTAGGACAATGTCATCTGCAAATCTTAAATGGTTTAGCTTTTCTCCATCTATGTTCACTCCTTTGTTTTCCCAGTCAAGCTTTCTGAAAATACTTTCTATGCACGCTGTAAATAATTTTGGTGAAATTGTATCTCCCTGACGCACTCCCTTCTCAATCTTAATTTTTTCCGAGTCCTTATGTAATTTAACTGTAGCAGTTCTCTCTTTATATATGATTTCGAGCAGGTTTACAATGTTCTCATTCACTCCTTGTTTTCGTAATGAATTTATGATTGCTATGTGCTCCACTGAGTCGAAACCCTTTTCATAATTAACAAAACCTAAGCATAGTGGTTTATTATATTCTATAGTTTTCTCAATTATCTGGTTCACTGTATGTAGATGATATCTATCTATCTATCTATCTATCTATATGTGTGTGTGTGTGTATATATATATATATATATATATATATATATCGACAGGAAATCATAACCTAAAGGTGCATCTCTCAAATCTGCGTCCTAGAACATGCCTCAGTACAATACGGGGGTCATCCCTATACCTCATACCAATTAATCTGGCCAGGCATGTATGGCAACACGGTTCCTGCCGAGATTCTGATTGGCTGGAGGTGTTTGTTCGATTTCGTTGTTGCTTAACCCCTTAACCGCGGGGCGTCACTTTCGTGACGCTCAAGAGCAGTGGATCATACCACAGGGCATCACTTTTGCGATTCTGTGTTATTTTGAATTCTCCCGGGCTTTTAAGTGGTGGCTTGTATCATCTATCAGTACTGCCAATGTCCAATACTAGTCAGCACTGCTAATATCATCTGTACTCCCATCCATTATTTACAGTCTAGCTATTTATCCCCATTCTTGACTCCCCTCCCTACCTCCTCTCCTTTACCCTCTCCTCTCGCCTGCTGAGCCGCTATTCTTCCTCGGAATTTTCCACTGATTTCATCCATTGAAATAAGCCCTATGCCCTATTCTTATACAAAATAATATATACAAAAAAGAAAAAAGGTAAGTGATAGTGCTATACACCTGGAATTGGCTAATTATCACCTGACAACACCTCACGTGCACTCGTTCGCTAATTTCCCACGGTAATTTTCCTTTTGAAATATGCCGTATAATCTATTCTCATAATAAAAATATATATAAGAAAGGAAGGGAGAAGCCTAAGTGATATTTACATTCACTTGGAACTACCTAATTTCCTGCAATCATTTCACAGCATATAAATTAGCAGCTGTCACCTCACTAACGTTGTCAACCCTTGGCGGCCCCATATCGTCTCGTATGATTTAGTTCACTGTTGTTTCTTGAGAAGAAAAGCACGTAGCACTCGTGCCTCTCCATTTCCACCGCTTCTAGAGGGCCCTGTGACCTCTACCCCTCTACTAAATCTTGTGGGGGAAGGGGTAAAGGACTAAATGACTGCTGTGGAGCGTGAACTGGCTAATTTATCCATGATAATGATAGACAATGACTACAATCTTTCTGGTAAATCATGTGATGAGCCAGTGGAGGAAATGGAGATAAACTACGAGTGCTTCAATGTCCCAAGTTCATCCTGGCTCCAAGGGAAATGAACCCTTATTTACTGGAAGTTACAGTGCATAACGTAGTGTAAATAAAATAGAAATGTAAATAATTACTAATATAAGAATATGAGTACAAATACTTGGAGTAATGACGGTCAAAGCTTTGCTCTCTACGCTAGTTTACTGAACGAAAATGAAAATAAACTACTATTACTGAAGGAAACTTATGGATAAAGACTGAAGATATATATATAAGTGTTATATAGTAATAGGAATATAAAGTGTGAGTGTTTTTATGAATAATAAATGACAGAATACCAGCAGCAAACTAGCACAAGTGGGAAGGTCATCAGCACTCGTAGTTTTCATTGCCTTCACAGTGTTTTTTTTTTTTTGGAGTATGGATTCCAAACTACTTGAAAATCATAGAATAGTGTTTCTAGTGATAATATCAGGCTGTGGTAATCATATTACGGGTTGTCGGGAAGTGTAAATTGGAGACTTCGTTACCCAATTTCAGAAGTCTCCACAAGTCCTACGGTACTCGACAAAGGCTCAACAAATATCCCAGGAGAAAGCTGAAGGTATGTGACATAAGCATATTTAATTTTAATTTTCTAGGACTAATAACTGATTTTTGGCAAATATTTTTAGAGCGACAGAGAGTGATTAACCCGGTGGGACAGGCAAGTCGAGCCAAAACATCCCCGCTCTTTAGGGGCAAAACTTATGCCCTGTTTATTATCAGATGTGATACTGAGTTTGTCAACAATACAGTCGTCAAAAGCAATAAGAAATCCGTTATATACTTATAAACAATGAAGTTTTCGTAGGAAGATACAGATATTGAGTCAACAAAGTATTATAACAGTCCAAGTCAAGGTCAGCATTCGAACAATTCCTTTAAATCTCTGACACTCGGTAATATAACAGAAAATTAAGGAAACCTGGTTACTCTAAGCGTTGGTATAAGATACATTTATATTTTAAGATTAGTCTGTACTGTGATAATACAGGATTTAATTATAATGAAATAGTTTTCCTTTAGCCTACTTTGATTTATCGCGATTTTTTTAAACCTCCCTCCCTCAGAACTCGCCTTTTCATTAGAATTTTTAATTATTCAGAGTTGTGGCACGATTTCAGGGTGCGGACTGATCTTAAAATTAAATGTGTGTTATACCAACGCTTAGAGTATGCAGGTTTCCTTAATTTTCTGTTATATTACTGAGTGTAAGAGATTTAAAGGAACTGTTCGAATGCTGACCTTGACTTGGACTGTTACAATACTGACTCAATATCTTTATCTTCCTACGAAAACTTCATTGTTGATAAGTATATAACGGATTTCTTATTGCTTTTGACGATTGTATTGTCGACAAGCTCAGTATCACATCTGATAATAAAGAGAGTATCGGTTTAAGCAACAATGAAATCGAACAAACACCTCCAGCCAATCAGAATCTCGGCAGGAACAGTGTTACCATACATGCCTGGCCAGATTAATTGGTATGAGGTATAGTTAGCGGTAGGGGGGTCCATGTCAGGTGGGTCAGGCTTAAAATTTAAAATCGACTGAAAATCACCAATTTTCCTCCTATTTACTCCAAGTTTGATGGGTGAAATCTTTGACTAGATATCCTGTTGCTTTTATACGTCAGCACTAAATTGACTGCTGAGACGGGTTCGATTTGCCTTGGCACCACATTTTGTTCTTTAAGACGTGAAGATGATCCAGCAAGTAGTTTCCAAGATACAGCTATTTACAGACTAGTTTCCTTGTATGGATATAGCTGGTAAAAAACTTACAAAGTGGCAATTTCATAAATAAGGACATAAACCAGAACTTATACTCAATCTTTCTGTAGGATATGAAGAAAATCCAGCAAGAAGTTTCCAAAATATAACAGCAGAAAGCGCTCAGAGAGCGCATACCTCCATATTAGTGGTTTAGGATCAGGATCCGCCCATTTATTTATTCTTTTTTCTTTCTTACTTTTTTTTTTTTTTTGGTCCATGGCCCATCATTCCAAAGAATTCCATTGAAATTCATTGCGAACTTTTGGAGATAATGTCCAGGATAATCCGGATCCAGGTCAGTCCCCAAACTTAATCATTCTTCCTTGGCCCATGGCCCACCCCTCCACAAAATGTAATCAAAATCCGCTCATAACTTCTTGAGTAATCCTGCTGACAGACAGACAGACAAACCAACCAACATGGGGTAAAACATAACCTCCTTGGCGGAGGTAACAGGACAGATTTTTCCTTACATGTCATGGCTCGTGAAATACAGACAATATGGCAATTTTACCTATACGGGCATCAACTACGACACATACTCTACCTTTCTGTGTGAAGGGAAGCCAAAAGACCTGGTAGTGTACGGTATACAGGCTCGCACGGTATGACGGACGGATAGGGGCGATTCCTATATCCCTACCACATGGAGTAATGGTGGGGATAATAATAGTGATAGTGATAATGATAATATTGATAACAGTAGTAGTAGTAGTAGTAGTAGCAGTAGTAGTAGTAGTAGTAGTAGTAGTAATAATAATAATAATAATAATAATTATAATAATAATGATAACAATAATAATAATAATAAAAATAATAATAATAATCATAATAGTAATAGCAAAGTGAAAAAATACCGTGAAAGAATCAAATATAAGACCAATGACACTTTCAAAAAAAGTGTGTGTGTGTGTGTGTGTGTGTGTGTGTGTGTGTGTAAACAAGCAATATTAAACATACGGCAACGTATATTATTTTTCTTAGTGGCATAGTAGGTTCCTAACAGCTCTTCTTTAACGATTTATCATTATCTTTATCATTATTATTGTTATTATTATTATTATTATTATTATTATTGTTATTATTATTTTCCATAAAACATCTCTGAACTATTGAGCGTTATTTATATAGCTTAATATTGAAACGGTTTGCGGTAATGCAAGAGCATATCAACGTGCAATGATCAGAATAAACCAGGAAAATGTATAACGAAAACTAAGTTTAAAATTCCATATCGACACGCAGTACTTTGCATCTATAAGCCATGATTAGCTATAAGCCACGTGAGGTTGTCGATGTGTGGACAGAATAAATAACTAGTGAAAAGGTATAAAAAAAAATTCCAAAGGCCCTTAACATCACAGCTTTCAAAAAAACTTCATAAATTACCGTCCCTGAACTCAAAGTAGGAAGAATAGCCAGTAAAATGCAGATCAAAGGCAAAATATCCACTGCAATCATCCCACTCGGAGTCAGAGTCCACACTGAGCTCCAACACCTGCCACAAGTGTGGTAAGGGGGCGGAGCTAGTGACGTCATAATACCTAGCCAATCAGAACACAGCTGGGACTGCCATATACTGTTGTATAGAGAATTATTCTTATTATTTATTCTGTGTTAATAAAAGTATCAGGAAAAGAAAAAGAAAACAAACATTCCTCTTCTTTATTTATTTTTACAAAGTGTTAATCTACCAATACACCTTAAAAAGTCCCTAGGAAAACATTTTCAAAATGTGTTACTATAGAGCTCAATGGAGTGAAGACACCTCTCTTCATAAAAACCTTATAAATACCGGCTGCCATCTATGCGGGACATCAGTCGGAATCTCGCTGAGGGAAAGTAAGAAGTTAAGCATGCGTTTCTTCTGCGTCCTCGCCGTTCTTCTCCTGGCCTCACTCGGGGTTTTGGCGGCAGAGTCAAGAAATGAAGACACTCCACCAGGTCATCAGCAGAGATTCAACATCATAACCCCTCCCTGTAGAGGGTGCTATGTTGATGACGGAAAGGGTGGTTGCGTATTGTAAGTTATTTTCTTATTTATTTTTCTGGTTATTTATTTGAGTTTTGTTATAATATCATTTATCGTTCTATTTTCAGTGAAACAGCTAACAAACTATTCACTACCATACTATACTCACCTTAACTTGGCCTAAAATTGACATCTCGCCACTTTGAATGCTGAACTGTAAGGATGGATCAAAACTAGAATATGATGCTAGTCACGAGGAAGTGCTATGCAAAGGATGTAGAGTTGTAACTTTTTTCTTTATTTTTGGTCACTGCTACTTGAAGTAAGTTGCAAAAGGACGAAAATCTAAGCCATGTTAAGGTGAAAAAAGTAGTAGTAGTCGCAGTAGTAGTAGCAGTTGTTGTCGTTCTCGTTGTTATTGTAATAGTATTAATCAATCAATCATCTTTATTTCGTATTTAACATACATTTGACCAGTAAGAGGGACAACAGCCTAGCATTCTTTTAAATAAAAACATATCCACTAATTTAGCATTTCAAAAAAAAAAAAAATCTATTATGTTTCTAAATTATCTTGTTTTACCATACACATAAACCAAATATCTTCATACATATACTGCCTTATACAAGTGTACATATACCATAATACATATATGTACTGCTTTATACAAGTCTACATATAATACATATTTACATACAGCAGCAACATCACAGCCCATTACAACCCTAGTAATTCAAACCCATATTTCTTTTTATCTGTTCACACATTAACTTGCAATCCTCTTGTTTCTTCGTGATTCTGAATCCAAGCAATCCTTGATTTAATAATATCAGTTTCCATACTCTTATTATTTATATTACATTTTTCGTTGAAGTGATTACAAAGCTGGATGAAATGATGGCCAGAAGTAAAAACAGGAATATTCATCCTAAGCAAAACACTCCTAGTGTTAAATAAAGGTTTCACATATCTTGCCTGTGTCAATGCTGCACGATGCCTTAGCGGCAAAAGACCAGCTACCGTGGCCACACTATGATTACTTGTTACTCTTGGTAAAGTATATATTTTCTTTATTGCATTGGCATATGCAACTTCAAATGTTCTTAACAGCGGACCTTTTTGTGTTTAAGTCCCATAATGATAAGCCATAATCAGGGACACAATATTCCTTAAACAAAAACAGTAACGTTTGTGAATTAATGTTCTTGAATTTCCTGTATACAGAATTAAGTTTAGAATAAAAAGAATTTAATCTCATCTCAATTTCATATTTATCTGAAAAAACTGTCATCAGCTATATAACCTAAATATTTATATGTCTTCACTACGTCATACTAATTTATCCAAGGGATACTGTGCCCCTCATTTTTTCTTGTATTAAATATCATAACTCTGGATTTATTGCTGTTAATTTTCAGCTCAAGATTATTTACCTCCGTCTCAAATGTTTTACACAGTAACTCAATGTTTTCCTTTGAATCACATAAAGGTATTATTATTAGTAGTAGTAGTAGTAGTAGTTGTTGTTGTTGTTGTTCCAGTAGTAATAGCAGTAATAGTAGTAGTAGTAGTAGTAGCAGTAGCAGTAACAATAGTAGTATTCGTAGTGGTATTCGTAGTTGCGGAAGTAGTAGTAGTAATATTAATAGTAGCAATAACAATAATAGTAGTCGTAGAAGTAGTAGTAGTAGAAGTGGTGGTGGTAGTAGTAGTAGTAGTAGAAGTAGTAGTAGTAGTAGTAGTAGTAGTAGTAGTAGTAGTAGTAGTAGAAGTAGCCCCAGGTTCATGTCAAACGTGAACCCAGTGGACTTCAGGCTGAAGTTCCCCTACTACAATCCATCATCGTCCTTTTGGGGGATAGGGAGGGAGTTGAGGGACGTTTGTACAACCAGGCAGCTCCACCGCCCTGTTACATCAGTGCCACCAAGTGAAGGCGTCCCTCTCACCGAAATATTACCCCGTCAAATTGAAAATTATGTATATTATGAAGATGCAACAGTTTGTGCCCCACTTGGACCCTATTGACTTGTGAGAAGAGAAGTGTGTGTGTGTGTGTGTGTGTGTGTGTGTGTGTGTTGTCAGGTGAGAGAGAGAGAGAGAGAGAGAGAGAGAGAGAGAGAGAGAGAGAGAGAGAGAGAGAGAGAGAGAGAAGGCCTGAAGGAAAACTAAAGATCGTCTCTCCATGACTTTCTTCTCCCGTTACATGCCCCCCATCCCCATTGGCAGCTCTATCTCAAAGTTAAAGTGAAAAGAATAGATAGATAAAGACAGTGGAGGTGGAGGGCAATAATTATCTTCATTCTTTTTTTTTTAATTCTCTTCCTCCTCACCATCATCGTCACCACCACCAGCATCATCATCATCGTCGTCATCATCATCACTATCATCATCGTCACCACCAACACCATCATCACAATCATAATCATCAACATCATCGTCGTCGTCACGACCACCATTGTCACCATCACATCAATTAACATCATTATCATCATCATCGTCTTTTTTCTCATCGTCGTCACTATCACCATCACCAACACCACCATCTTCATCATTATCATCATCACAACCATTATCATCATCATCATCATCACAACCATTATCATCATCACCATCCTCTCCCTCCTCCTCATCATCATCATCACAACTACATTTTCCACAGAGATCCATTCTGCGAGGGAGGCGCTAGGCAGGTTGACGCAAGAGACGACATGTCCAACGACTCCCCCAGCCACCGGAACTAGACCTACCCCCACAATGAGACGGTTCAGGACCACGATATTGACACTCCTAGACTCCAGAGGGAACGAAATGGCGGCAGCTGGAACAAAAATGGCGTCAGCGGGACCACAAGACCTACAGCTGTTGCCAACGTGAAACTACTACTACTACTACTACTATTACCACCACTACCACCACCATCACCACAACCAACACCACCATCACTACTACTACTACCACCAATACTACCACCACCACCACCACCACCACCACGACTACTACTACTACAACAATTTTACAGTACGAACTGAATGAAGGAAGTCGAAACACTGCAAAACAGAAGATAATGAAGTGTGTCAGTTCTGAGGACAAGAAGTGTTGGTGGAATTCAGAGACAAGCACTTACCTCCACACACACCTTGTTTCTTACGATAGATAGACAGATAGACGGATAGATGTGGAGGTGGATAGATAGCTGGATGAATGAGTAGATGGATAGATACTTGTAGATATATAGGTGGATGGATGGATAGATACACAAAGAGATGGGTAGCTAAATATTGATAGATAAATATGAATATGGATGGATGGATAGGTAGAACTTGAATTTGGCTCTTTTGAATTGTTTTCGTGTTTGCTTTTTGTTTTTTTTGAAGGAATGGTTTGCCGGCTCCTGGCCTTTGATTCCTTCTTCCTTTCACTATATATATATATATATATATATATATATATATATATATATATATATATATATATATATATATATATATATATATACCGAAAAACAAAAACAAAATTGGCAGTATATTCGTAGATAGACAAATGGATATATAGATATAGAGATGGACGGTTGAACAGAAAATAGACACACAGATAAACAGACAGATACATAGATACAGAGGCAGATAGATCAAGATAAACATTAAGTCCATTTACTGTCTTTACTACTAATAATAAAAATAATCATATACCAGGCACCAAAAATAAAAGGTATGAGTAGCAAAGTGTTATACAAAAAAAAAAAAAAAAAAGAAAGAAAGAAATTTATGCATTGCAAAATAATTAAACTTTTTCGAAATTCAGTTTGTTTGATTACCTTTTTGGCCAGGTGATTCCAGGTAACGCAGATTGCTCCTTAACACCTCCTCTTAGGCAATTTGTTTTGCATATTTCACCATTAGTTTTTCATTACTATTTACATCGTTTTCAAATCTATATGGTTTGCATCAGGAATACATATATGAGGATATGGAAGTGTAATATCCGCAATAATTTGCTGCTAGAGGAGTGTTGCGGGGCTTGAAGGCCACTGGATGGTAGTGTGTGGGTTTGTGATGTGTAGCGTTCGTTTATACCCTACACATCCCAGCGACGGTTCTATGTCATCGGTCGTTAGACTACATGTAAAGAATAAGATATGTCACCTGCTGAAGTTTGCATCGTTTATTAAAAAGAAAAATAATGTGCCATTTATTGTGAAGCGACGGGGAGTTGATGCAGCCTTGATGTCGTCCCTGATGGACGGGGGTGAGTTGTGGGTTGGGGTTGATATCAAGCCTGTCATCAAATTGTACAACTGGGCGTTAAAACAACTGTTAAGGGTATGAAGGACCACATAAAACATTGTGTTACTCTGAAGTAGGATGCCCGTCACTGCCAGATTTGGTATAAATTCTTCAACAAGATGTGGTCCGAAAGGTCCACTGTGCACGACGATCCTTTGTCACTGACATTTAAAATTTCTATGGTTAATAATACCTGTACAGGCAAACTAGTGACAGACATAATCAGAAACGAAATTCCGAATAAGGTTTCATTAATCAGGAATGTTCATAACTCAATTGCCAACTCTAATTCATCAAGGTGTCTAATATATAGTACAAAGAGATGAACCCAAGTTACTCTGTACACATTTACAAAACAAAACACCTAATCAATGAGTTCCACTGAATATCATTCACAAAGTTCTGTGTATCTGGATACAGCCTGCCAGTGGAGACGGGGCGATGGAATAGGCGGGGGCGTGGACGCCTTGCACTTGAGGAACGATTGTGAGCTTGTGGCCTAGTACAAACAGAAAGGCATGTGGTTGAAGCCTGCCCATTAACAACAGATATATGACAAAACTATAATAATAACAGTCTAAATGATTTGTTCACTAATACTCCTCCCCATGACGTAAGTTGCAAGATAATTTATGATGTACCGGAGATGTTCAAATAGAATTTTCGCCCGTTTGTTGTTCATTTTGTTTATATTTGCTTTGCGGGATAAAGTGTAATACAGTATTTTGTGGACTACAGTTTTCTTTTTAATTATTTTGATAGAATCTTTTGTCTGTTAATATTTTGCTGGTTGAATATTTTATTATAAATGTAGCTGCAATCAATAAAATATCTATCTATCTATCTATCTTTGTGTGTATGGGTGGGATCATTGTTTTCGATTTCAAAGTAAAGACGAGTGGGAAAAAAAAAGGGAATAAGGTAATGATGACTTCTGGACTAATGTGGAAGCATGCATGGGAATGTTTCAAAGTAGAACGAGAGTGTTTTTCATTGGAGATATGAATGGAAAAGTAGGAAATGTGAAGATAGATGGAGTAGTTGGTGAGTGGAGTGTGCCTGCAGAAGTGGATGAGAATGGAAGTGTTCTAGTGGACATTTGTGCCGGTAGGGGGATGGTGATAGCCAATAACCCCTTCAGACACAATATGATCCACAGGTACACGTGGTGAGTGATGAGAAAGGTGAGTGGTGAACTGAATGAACGGAAGGCAATGAGTGATTATGTGTGTGTGGATGATACAATGATGTGTATCATGGATTAACAGCATATACAGTAGAGGTTGTGGGAGTGGAATTTGATCAGAGTCAAGGTTTGTAGGCATAATATAAAACAATACTATATGTAACTACTGTATATAGCTATAGGTAATAATATTTAGAACAGGTAGTTATGTCTGAGTCCTCCAGGAAGAGTTAGAGAAAACATCCCCTTGCCTAGACGAACCAGGAATGTCAATTCACATAATGTATATCCACAACGATTGTTGTCCCACACCATCAAGAATTCTTAACCATATGGTGTATCTCAAACTTCCTCGTAGGCCAGACGAACAAGAATTTCATGACATATCCAAACATGTGGAGTAACCTGCCCTAGTCAGTTAGTCCACGTGATAATAAATTTACCATACACATGCTCCCCACGTTCTATATAATATCGCAGAGATTCCCTTCAGATCAGAAGGGGGTTTGAGAGAGAAAGGGGAGAGAAGGGCTGGTGAGAAGATCCAGCGTTAGTATCACTCTTCACTAAACTGTAGCTCACCTTTTTTATAACTTTGTGCAATAAACTTTGTAACCCAAAAGTGTGTAACTCACCTCGTTGACACTACATCTCACTAATTAATTCTGGCTGAGCTTCACGAGCCATAATCAAGTACCCTATCTCACTACAAGTACTTAAGACCACGCTATCATAATTGGTGGCCAGATAACCATCTCTGTATAATTACACCCCTCGGCTATGTCCAATTACATTGGTGAGCAGCGGTAATAATGAACCATCTATGATAAACTATGCCACTTGAGACTGGTGGTGAGCAGTGAAAACGAACCACAATCAAGCTATGCCTTACGAGTTTACACAACCGCTACAATGGTATACTACGATATCTACCTCACTACGTTCACTGAGAGTGGTGGCGAGCTGTAAAGGAAGCCAATTAACGTCTCAGTCACAGCAATCTACGATTACACTCTATTTGGCGACTTCTGGCAATCAATCAAAAAACAAACAAGCAAATCAGAGAGCGAGAGCTGGCGTTGCATCAATGCTGCTTAACTTCATCCCTAATTGCTCCTAAACCACAACTCCACGATTACAAGAAACAATGTCAACGATAAACAACATCGATCAACAACTCTACAAGCCTACAAGTTAATCTCAACAAGTAAGGAAAATCAAACACTACAACACGAAGATGTGAACAAGAAAAGAGGAAAGTGCATTTGTGTGTTGACCCAAATTTAGCACATTTCTCCCTCGTTGAACCCCCATCATCCTTCACCATGACCACCACCATCTTCTTCCCCACCACCACTACCACAGTGAGGTAAGTAGGTCAGCAGTGTTAGCATTTGCTAAGGATGTTATAACCCGTCAATCAGTCCGAGTGCCTGACAACTCCAGCCTGCCATCCTACACCTGCCTGTCTGCCAGCCTGTCTCCCTACTCTAGCAACGACACCAAATGCTGACGGTTTCATACCAGGACCTGACCTACCTCAACCAAACCCTAAGTGACATGTGTGACATCTAACCTCCACCACCAGGAAGAGGAGAGCGAGTGTCTTGACCACAGATGTATTCATCAATCAACAAACTACATGCACAGTACACACTTCACTTCCTTTCCCAAAATTAAAAAATCATGGCAGCACTACACGTGGCCTTGGAGTCCCCGGGGGGGGGGGGACCATAAATGCCCTCACCTTCCTCCCCTCTCCCGATGGCGACTCGAGCTGCCTGGAACCACTGTCTGACTCTCTTCTTCTTCATTTCTGCAACATTCGCGGCCTTTCCTCTAACTTTCGCTCTCTTGAGCACCACCTCCCCTTCTCTAAACCTTACCTTCTTTCCCTAACAGTGACTTAGCTGTCTGAGGCAACTGACAGCAAATCCTTTTCTGTATCCTCCTACTTTCTCTATACTCATTTCAAAGATAAAGGTGGATGTTGCATATATGTAAGCAACGATCTATCTTGTTCTCGTGTTCCTGAACTCGATTTCTCTGAATTCCCTACACTCTGGCTTCGGCTTTCCTGTCATTCTCTAACTAATTATATCTGCACTCTTTACTTATCTCCTAATTCTATTGACTATCAAAAATTCATTGACTATCTTCCTTCTACGATATAACACATTGCATCCATTTCTCCTTTCTCTGAAATCTACATTCTAGGAGATTTCAATGTTCACCACCACTTTTGGCTCTTCTCTCCTTTCACTGATTCACCTGGTGAACTAGCCTACACCTTTTCTATCCTCAATGACCTAGAGCAGCTTGTACAGCATCCTACCCGTATCCCTGACCGCCTTGAAGAGAGCTCCAACAAACTTGACCTCTTCCTTACTACTAATCCTTCTGCTTTCACTGTTAATCTTTTCTCTCAGTTGGGCTCCTCCGATCACAACCTTATCACCTTAACCTGTCCTATCGCTGCGGTACGGCCTGTGGATCTTCCAAAGAAACGTCGTCTGTGGCACTTTGGAGCTGCGGATTCGGACGCCCTCAGGCAGTACTTCTTTGATTTTCCCTGGAATGATTATTTTTTCCATGGCCGGGAGCCATCTCAGTGTGCCTTGCGCATTACGGAGGTTATTCTCTTGGGCATGGAAGCATAGATTCCTTTCTCATATCCTCTGACTAATGCAAGAAAGCCTTAGTTTAATCATGCTTCTTCTAATGCTGTTCGCAACAAGGAGAGGGCCTATAAAAGGTACCGAAGCCAACCCACCCCTGAATCACATCTTTTATACGTTTCTACCCGGAATCGTGCTAAGTCTGTTCTTCGTTCTGCTAAAAATAATTTCATCCATACTAAATGCTCTCAACTCTCCAACTCGAATTCTTCCCGCTTCTTCTGGCACCTTGCCAGAAACCTTTCTAACAACTTTACCTCATCATCCTTCCCTCCTTTTGTATACTCTGATGGCTCTGTGGCTATTTCTTCTACTGATAAAGCAGATCTCTTTGCTCAGACTTTCTCCTCCACTTCCACATTAGACGATTCCTGTGCTGTTTCTCCATCACCTCCCCCCTCTGACTTCCTCATGGCTGACATTAAAATTTCTTCAGCTGATGTATTTTCTGCCATTACTGGCCTCAATACTAATAAGGTCCATGGGCCTGATGGAGTCCCTCCTGTTGTTCTCAAGAACTGTGCTTCTGTGCTGACACTCTGCCTAGGCAAGCTCTTTCGCCTTTGTCTATCAACTTGTACCATTCCTTCTTGCTGGAAGTTTGCTCTAATTCAGGCAGTCCAAAGAAGGGTGACCATTCCCAACCCTGTAACTATCGTCCAATTGCTTTAACATCCTGTATCTCAAAAGTTTTTGAGTCAGTTCTTAATAGAAAAATTTTAAAACATCTTTCCTGTCACAACCTTCTTTCTGATCGTCAGTATGGGTTCAGTCAGGGACGTTCCACTGGCAATCTTCTCATCTACCTTTCAGACTCCTGGTCATCCTCCTTTCGGGACTTTGTCAAAAGCTTTGCCATTGCACTTGACATCTCTAAGGCTTTTGATCGAGTCTGGCATAAATCTTTAATTTCCAGACTGCCATTTTACGGTTTCCATCCTATCTGTGCCTTCATCTCTAGCTTCCTTTCTGGTCGTTCTATAGCCGCTGTTGTAGACGGCCATCGTTCTTCTCCTGAATCTATCAACAATGGTGTTCCTCAGGGCTCTGTCCTATCACCATCTCTCTTCTGTTTATTCATCAATGACCTTCTAAGCTGAACATCTAACCCTATCCACTCTTATGCTGATGACTCCACCCTTCACCTTTTGATTCGGTTCCTGCAATGTCCAACTCAGCAGTTTCTTCAATAAACAAGCGATGAGGCTATGGCGCACCTAATGTCTGACTTGGCTCGTATCTCTGACTGGGGTAAAAATAATCTGGTTGTTTTTAATTTATCAAAGACTCAGTTTTTACACCTATCAACCCGAAAAAAATCTTCCACAAGTGTATCCACTAATGTTTAATATTATTCAGCTTAATCCTGCATCATCCTTAAACATGCTTGGGGTTTCATTTACTCGGGACTTATCTTGGAATGATCATATAACATCTCTTGTAAAATCTGCTTCCAAGAGATTAGGTGTGCTAAACCTACTTTGTTCCTTCTTTACCCATGCACAATTATTGACTCTATACAGGGGTTTTATCTGCCCCTGTCTGGAGTACAACTCACATGGGTGGGGAGGCTCCCCACATACAGCTCTTCTCAAAAGCGTGGAGTCAAAGGATTTTCGTCTCATTAACTCTCCTCCTCTTACTGACTCCCTTCAACCTCTGTCTTTGTTGCACTGTTGCATCTTTATCTCTTTTCTATCGCTACTTCAATGGTCACTGCTCCTCTGACCTGTCTGCATGCCTTCCTCCACCTCTACGACGGGCGCGTAGCACCAGTTTAGCAGCAAACTCACATCCCTTTTCTGTCCAACTGTCTAATGCAAGAGTTAACCGTTACTCCAAGTCCTTCATTTATGCAACAGGTCAACTCTGGAACTGTCCCCTTCTGTCTGTATTTCCTGATTCCTATGATCTCCAGTCTTTCAAACGCAGTGTGTCCAGGCATCTCGAAATGATCGAATCTTGAATTTGGCTCTCTCTTGTATTTTGTTTTTCTCTTGGAAAAACAACAATTGGGGGCTCGCGGCCTTTCGTTCCTTCTTCCTAGCAATAAAAAAAAAACACGACTGTATCTCCACTGCTGTTCTAGTGAGTTAATTTATTCTAACCAGGACTGTATTAGTTAACACTTTTATATATATATATATATATATATATATATATATATATATATATATATATATATATATATATATATATATATATATATATATACTCATCATCATAAATATTACAAACTACACAGTGAGGGACAATTACACAATGTACACTTACATATGTATTTTATGATTTTAATTTTATAATCAAAATCAAGAGAAAAGTAAAATATGATTCACTGTGTAATTCCATTATGCAAAGTAAACTTCCACAATTAGTGCCCAAAGGATCAACATTAACAGTGACAAATACCCTGACACAAACACCAGAAAACTATAAACAAAATATAAATTCGGAATCACGATCAGAAACACAAGAACGAGCAGAAAATCAGACTAAGGAAACAAAACATACACAAGATAAAGAACAGCAAACAGATGCAATGTGCGCTGAAGTAAATGACGATGATACTTGGTCAGGAATTTCAGATGTAGATAGTGAACTTTATAAAAATTCGCTTCCATTTTACAATGACTTACACCACAGAGTATTAAGATCAGGAAAAACATATAAATTGCCAGTAAATGACGATTGCAAGAAAAACACGGTAAAGATGGCTAATGTAGATGAAGCAGGTACTAGTGCAGTATCTTCTCCACAAAATCCCAGTAATACTCCACTTCCAGTGTATATTTGTCATGAAGACAATGAACTACCAAAATTCTCTGGTACGGAAAAAGATAAGATAGACATAAACTCACTTATTGAACAATGTCAGCATATTTCATTAGGAGACACATTGCAGATGAGAAAGGAAAATTAGCTGTTATTTCAGCTAGAATAAACCACGAACGATTCGCAGCGGGAAATTTGTTACGGTCACACAAGTTGTTGAGAGCTTCAACATTTGAGCAGTTTAAGACAGAATTCCTTTGGAAATTGTCGGGAGGCAAGAATGTTCTTGGTGGTGTAATCCCAGAACTACACAAAATTGTAGACCTACTTAGGCAAACACACTCAGGCTCAGATCTAGGGGAGATTACAGAAGATATTTCCACCATTCAGAAGACTCTTTTATCTAGCCTTGAAAACTTAGACTGGGTCACAGAGGATGGTAATACATTATCAGCAGTGCATGTCGTTGACATCATTGGCTACATATCAGCTCTATGCCAATTTCCCGACAGGATATTAAAAATTTCGAAAACCATCCCATATAAACCAGGGATGAGTTTACTTGATTTCATTTATGACGTGGAATTAAATTGCAGTAAAGCTGGTGTGACTGACACATCACAGGCAAACAAGCCAGGGATCAAAATGCCAGAAATCGTTGCAGGGATAAACAAGTCAAGTCCTGGCAAGGACCACAGACAATCTTGACCAATTCAGAAACAAGCACACAGTCGGGTTAGCTCAAGAACTCGTTCCCGCACACCAGGTAACGGGGCGATACAAAAGTCTGCCCGAAGTCCCAGTAAACATCGATCGGCACAAAGACAGGCATATGGAAGATCACCTCATAGGTCGAACTGAAATAACACTCTCTGTTACTATTGCACAAAGCCAGGTCACACAAAATCGGAGTGTTACACTAAAACGAAAGAGGATAGGCAAAAGGCAAAAGGTTTCTAGGGATTTTGCAGATATCATAGGTCCACCGGTCATTGGACCTCAGACTGTAGAACGATAGAAAAACTGGTATCCATCTATAGGTCGGGGGAAGATCGTACCAGTACAAAAGACGACGACACATAAAACACCCAAATAAACAAATAGTCAACATAGGAAGTCTGCTTGGAAATAAATGCTTTTTGGTCTCTGCTTTATGTGAGGAGGAAGAGATTTCATTATTTTTGGATCCTGGATCACCAGTGAATTTAATAACGCAAGATGAGTTAGCAAGAATTTTTAGAAATAGAAGAAAAGTGACTTTTTTGGAAAACTCAGACTTAAATTTATACACAGTGATTGGTAAAGAAATACCAGTTATTGGTATGATTAAGTTAAACATGAATTTCACAGAGACCACAAAATCATTCACTACCACCTTTTACGTAGTAGAAAAATTATCAGTTAGAAGAGAAATACAGCTTGGACTTAACACAGTGAGAACACAAAATATAATACTGGTGCCACATTTCAATGGAATTCATTATGACAGTGAATTCATAGAGGAAATTTCATCTCCTGATAATCTGTCTATCTATCTATAGCCCGACGCCCTAATCCCGCAAAGGGTGGCCACAAACAAAACGCCTCCAAGTCGCTCTGTCACCCACCATTTGACTACCCTCCCCCCAGCTCACCCCCCCTCCCTCATATACCTCTCAACTCCATCCCTCCACCTCATCCTCGGTCTACCTCTCCCTCTCCCTCCCTCCACCTCACCTACATACTCCCTCTTAGTCAGTCTTTCATTCTCCATTCTCTTCACATGTCCAAACCACCTCAGTGTCTTTCTCCTAATCTTCTCAACCACATCCACATCCACCCCACAGCGTTCCTTCACTTCTTCATTCGTCAACCTGTCCCTCCACGTCACTCCACATGCTCCTCTCAAGTAACTCATTTCCACTGCTCTCACTATTGACTTGTTTCCCTCTTCCAAGGTCCATCCCTCGCTTCCATACGTCAGGGTAGGGATCACAATACTATCATGCAGTGACTTCTTAACTTCCATACTCACCTCCCTATATCTCATCACTGCTTTCAGTGTACCAACAACCTTCCTTCCCTGCTGTACCCTTTCACGCACTTCATCCCCCAAAGTTCCATCCTTACTCATCACACTACCCAAGTACTTGAATGCACTCACATTCTCCATATCCTCACCATCCAACCTCACTGCACACTCTGTGACTTCATTCCTCTCAAACACCATAACTTTACTTTTGTTTACATTAACTTTCAGATTCCTCCTCCTACACACTGTCCCAAATTCATTCACCAAACCTTGCAACTCCCATTCATCTTCACTTAACAATACTGTATCGTCAGCAAACAGCAACACCGGAAGCTTCCAAATCTCACCCTCATTCATTAGAGCCACCCCCACATCCACTGCCCTACCATGCACCTCCTTTACAAGCCCATCCATGTATATATTAAACAGCCATGGAGACATCACACAACCCTGTTTCAGTCCCACCTTGAGATCAAAGAACTCACTCAGCTCACCATCCACTCGCACCGTAACCCTAGCTCCCTCGTACATACTCTTCACAGCACTCAACAATTTCCCCTCCACTCCGTATATTCTTAATACCTTCCACATACCTTGCCTATCTATTCTGTCATAAGCTTTCTTCAAGTCCATGAAGGCAGCATACACTTTCCTTCCCCTCTCTAGATACTTCTCCAATTAACATCTTAGAACAATTTTCTGATCTACACACCCTTTTCCCTTCCTAAATCCCCCTTGTTCTTCTCCAACTAGCTCCTCTGTCATATGCCTAACCCTATCAATGAGTATACCATATATTTTACCAGTCACACTAAGTAGGCAAATACCCCTATGGTTACCACATACTTCTCTCTCTCCTTTTCCTTTGTATAAAGGAACAGTTATACCTGATTTCCAGTCCTCTGGAACCCTTCCCTCTTCCCAAGCCAATCTACACAACTTCCATATCCACTCCACAACAATCTCACCCCCATACCTAAGCATTTCACCACACACTCCATCAATTCCTGGGGCCTTTCCCAACTTAATATTCTTCATCGCTTCCACTACTTCCGCCCTATTGATCTCTTCCTCCCTCCTCTCATCTCTTCTTCTCCCAGCCATTCCCCAACTGCTTATACTCGTACTGCTCTCACTCTCCACATTCAACAAATCCTCGAAGTGCTCCTTCCATCTCCTCAGTTTCTCTCTCTTCTCCACCAACAATCTATTATCCCTATCTTTCACTCCCCTACTATTTCCCCTTTCACACTGCCTTACTTTCTTTACCTCCTTCCAAAACAATTTCTTACTCTCCCTCCATTTCACGCTCAGATTCCTCCCAAACTCTTCATCCACTTTCTTTTTACTCTCCTTCACCAGTCTCTTAACCTCCCTTCTCCTGCTCACATATACCTCTCTCTTCTCTCTCTCATCTTCTCCCCTACCTCTACTCGCTAACCATTCACTATATGCCTTCTTCTTTTGTTCCACAGCTCGTTTCACCTCATCATTCCACCATGCTGTCACTTGCACACCCTTGCATCTCCTCCTCACTCCACAAACCGCCTCACACGCTGCGCCTATCTCTTCCGTGAATATCTTACATACGTCTTCCACCCCTTCCATCTGCTCTAGCTCATACCTTCCCAGTCTTTCTTCCACTATGCTCTTATACTCTGTCATTTTCTCACTATCTTGCAATTTCTCCACTCTTCTCACAGGAGTTGCTTCCTCCTGTCTTCCCCTTCGTCTCCTCAACCACTTTCTTTGCAGCTCTACCTTGGCCATCACTAAGTGATGGTCCGAGACTCCATTCCCCCACTCTCTCCACACTCTTGCATCCAACACTTGTCTTCTCATTCGCTCATCCACACACACGTAGTCTATCATTGCCTTTCGTTCAACAAGTTCACCATCCATTCTCCTCATTACTCTCCATGTATACCGGTGGATCATCTTATGCCGAAAGTAGGTGTTGGCTATTGCCAACCCTTTACAAGCACAGATGTCCACCAAAGCACTTCCATTCCCATCTACGTCAGCTGGCACACCCCACTGACCAACCACTCCATCCACTCGTACATTCCCAACTTTGCCATTCATGTCTCCAATCAACAGCACTCTCTCGCTCCTCTCAAACTTGTCCATACGCGCTTCTACACTCGCCCAAAACTCATCTTTCACTCTTGCCACTCGATCCTCTGTCGGGGCATACACACATACAATCGCCCAGGCTTGTATACCTACTTTCATCCTCACCCATACAATCCTTGCATCCACTTCTTGCTTATCATCAGACATACTCCCTCTCTTCCCCTGTCATTTTCATTGACTCCCGCACATATACCTAAACCATATTCCCATTCTCTCACCCTTTCACCTTTCCATTTGGTTTCAGTCAATCCACATATATCCACTTTTGCATCCTCAAGCACCTGAACAATCTCTCTCTCTTTCACTTCATCATTCACTCCTCTCACATTCCACGTTCCCACCCTAAGAATGTCCTTCGTCCGTTCCTTAGTCGTCAACGTATGGTCCGTCCGGGTCCGAGGCGCTCTGTTCGCTTTTTTAGTTAGTTCTTTTTACGGGGTTGGGCACTAACCCACCACCAACCCTTTTAGTCGCCTCGTACGACAAGCAGGGATACTGTGGGAGTATTCTTGAAACCCCCCTACCCCCAGGGAGGGGAAAACTAACGTCACAAGAACGATTACAGACAAAACCAAAATGGGGGAGTCCGACATACAACTTCTCAAAGAGAATGGGCACGAAGACCAGCTGTCACAATCCAACCCCCACTCCTTACTCATTCACGGTGCAAACGTGACTCATCCACTTACCCAGCCACCATTGATTATGATATAAATTTACCACCAAACTCATTCATGCATGTTACGATTAAGAGTAAACTGAGAAATTGTAATGTCTTTGTATTAGAAGAGACGGTTAGAATAAATGGTCTTTTGATAGAGAGCGCCTTGTGCTGGGTGAATGACAAGCGTGAGACGAATGTCATTTTAACTAACACCATGAATGGAGATGTGAGGATTAAGAAAGGAACCTGTATTTGTAGGTTAGAAATTTGCCCAGTTCCTGTACGCGAAGTGACCGTAGCAGGGGCGTCGAGCAGAGTAATCTCATTAGACAGAGAGTGCATAAAGGAGAATTTAATTCACTCAGGTCAATTCAACGTAGAAAAAGATCTATTAGATCTGATAGAGAATCATAAACAAGCGGTGGCATTACCTGGAGAACAATTAGGGTGTACTAACCTAATTACACACAAGATTAACGTACACCTAGACACACAACCAATATACAGTATATATACCAGCTCATAGGTCGCGCATTCACAACGCACATTGGCAAATCAGTATGTTGAGGAAATGTTAAAACTCGGGATTATTGAACCATCTGTCTTCCCGTGGAATGCCCCACAAAATTTCGTGCTCAAACGAAACGGAGAAATGTGCGCGGTAGTAGATTACCGTAAATTAAATTTATCAGCACACCAGGGGGTTAACTCACCCTCTTCAGGCCCACAGTGGGGGCGGAGGGACGTTGGTTACAAGATTGTGACAACGTCAATTAAATTTTTACATGGTTGTGGTGTAGTGGTATGCTGCCTGGCTCTCATTTGAGAGTCCCGGGTTCGATTCCCGGCATATTGGTAATATCTCAGATGATTTATCCTGTGTAAAATACAGGTTCTCTCTTCATTCTGACTTGCCGTAAGTGCTTGGGATAGATTAAAAGCATGTACTTGCCCGAGTGCCAGGGGGTTAAGTCACCCTCTTCAGGCCCACAGTGGGGGCGGAGGGACGTTGGTTACAAGATTGTGACAACGTATGTTAACTTTTCATTTGGTTGTGGTGTAGTGGTATGCTGCCTGGCTCTCACTTGAGAGTCTCGGGTTCGATTCCCGGCATATTGGTAATATCTCAGATGATTTTTCCTGTGTAAAATACAGGTTTCTCTCTTCTTTATCAGCACACAATCCCTGACCGGTTTCCCATGCCATTGTTAAGTGACGTCTTACAATATACTGGACCTGAGAATAATGTACTTTCCACAGTCGATTTGCTCAATGGCTATTACCAAATTAGCCTCGAGCGAGAATCATGCAAATACACTGCTTTCTCCACGAATACAGGGCACTACCAATACATACGAATGCCTATGGGATTGAAGACAGCACCAGCCACTTTCCAGAGACTGATGAATTACGTATTGTCTGCAATACTGGGAAAAGGAATATTTGTCTATCTAGATATTATTATAGCTACTCCAAGTATAGATGAACGTCTACAGAAATTAGACCAGCTCCTACAAAAGCTTGCTGATGCTGGCTTAAAAATTAAGCTAAATGCAAATTTTGCTTTAAGGAAATAAAATTCTTAGGCCACAGACTAGATGACCAAATTATTCACACGTCGGAGGACAAAATAGCGGTAGGGAATTTCCCAGAACCAACAAATATAAACGAAGTAAGACAATTTCGGGGGCTAGCGGGATATTACCGCTCCTTTATTAACCAGTTTTCTCATATAGCACAACCGCTATTCATTCTGCTAAAAAAGGATACTGTATTCCAGTGGGAAGTGGAACAAAAATTAGCATTTCATGAATTAAAACGTAAACTTACATGCACACCATGCCTTGCCTATCCTGATTTCACAAAACCATTCATAATTTGCACAGATGCTTCCCTCAAAGGTTTAGGTGCTGTATAGATGCAAGAGGATAAACGAGGAAAATACCAACCCATTGCCTTTGCCAGTAGACAAATAAAAGGACCAGAGAAAAATTACGGTACAGCAGACTTAGAAGCCCTAGCAGTAGTATTTGCTCTACAGAAATTTCGTGACCTCGTGAACGGATACGAAATTCATCTATACACAGACCACTAGCCTCTCGTGGGCATGTTCCAAGAAAAACTCCTCTCTGGGAGGAGAGCACGATGGAAATGTAAAATCCAGAATTACGATGTAAACATTCACTATGTAAAAGGTAAGGTAAATTTAGCAGCGGATACCTTACCACGATATCCGTTAGCCAATGTTGCTACAATAAGTCCACGGGAATCACTCGCCAGCAATGATGAAACGATCCCCACAAATCAAGAAATTTCACAGGCACAGAGACAGGACCCAGTATGGTCTAAAGTAATATATCATCTCGAGTCAAGCGATGATGTACCATTACCCAAGTTACAGGTACTACTTAAACAATTCGAAATGGTAAACAATGCCTTATATAGGGTAAATCCAGGATAAACAAATCACAGAAAAGTATTAGGCAGTTAGTTATCCCCAGTACAATGATACCTCACATTTTAAGGGTAATACACGATAGTCCACATGCAGGGCATCCTGGCAAGGATTGGACAGTCAGGCAGGCCCGGATGTCATATTATTGGCCAACGTTAAGCAAAGATATACATAATCACATGGACAGCTGCGAGTCATGTGCGAAAAATAAAGGTTACACGTTATCACCTGCGCCTATTGGACAGTATCCTGTACCTAGACAACCATAACCGTGGGACACTGTCGCGGTTGATTTACTTAAATTACCCTTAACTACCAATCACAATCAATACCTCTTCGTTGCAACTGATCACTTCTCACGATATGTGATCTTGGTTCCAATTAAGGATAAAACAGCAGAAACAGTAGCACGGGTATTCATTGATAGTGTGATCTGCAGGTTCACCACACCAAAGGTGCTAATAAGTTACAATGGTGGTGAATTTAACTCTGAAATTTTACAAGAAATATGTAAACAATACATCCAGCTTCCAATGGATTGGTGGAAAGGCAGAATAAAAGAATATTAGATGTACTACGGCACATTCTCAATGATAATTACGCAAACTGGGATGACTGGACTCCCAGAGTTGAAGCATCACTTAATTGTGCAATGAATAAATCAATACGAGATACACCTCATTTCATCATTTACGGGTCAGACAAACGTCTCCCTTATGAGACATTAGTGGGCGAGCACTTTCCCATATATAATTATGACGATTATCCTAAACTTCGCTTACGTGAATTTCAAGAAATACACACAAAGGTAAAGAAACAGTTAGCGATGTCCAAGGAAGAAATGACAGAATCATTTAATAAGAAGGCAAAAGAATCAAATATCAGCATAGGTGATATTGTCTATAGCCTCATTCACACTAGAAATAACAAACTGTCACCTAAATCTGAGGGCCCATACAGAGTAACCAAGAGATGAAACAATAAGGTAGTGATTAAGTCACTGTCGAGTGACGAAGAAAAAGAAACACATTTTGATCACTTATATAACGTCTCAGCAAATTTAGCTTGCAACTATAAAACACCAGAAACGATCGAAAACCCTAGTACACAAGGTGAAAATAAGCCTGAAACAATCAACACATATCGGAATAATTTGCGGTCGCATACCAAACAGACAAACATACTGTAGGTGCAACCAATACAGCTCTCAACATAACAAGGCATTTGCATGCATTAGGAATCGATTTACAATCCTTTTATAGGTAACAGGCTTAAACAGGCCAAGATATCTGTATTTCATCATCACTATCATCACCCTTAGCATAACTTGCTAACAACAGTGGATTAGATCTCTAATACAGTTGTTCTTTCGGTAGGTAAAGATGAGGCGAGTAATTGCATGGATCATGTTCCTGTTGATATCAAGAGGATCACCTCAGTTACATCCTCAACATGTAGTCCGACAGGGGTGCCTGATAGCCCTAACAGTCTCAACAGCAATAGTGCAGGACATCATAAGTACCGAAGTTAGTTTGGACATACTGCAAGACATATCAATAATGTTACAGAGGATATCAGGACCACTTAGAACTCGGGAAGCGGTGTTAAAACGTTTTACTTCACATGATCACCCCACACAGGAAGTAGCTGAATTAATCAAATTAGCTGACTGGAAGCTACAGCAGGCTAAGTACGTAATGATCACCATGATCCAGGATATCCCATCAGCTGAGAGTAACACACTTGAGACAAGAAACGACATCACAAATACACGTAACAGACACGGTTTGGTCAACCTACGTGGAGCAATTTTAGGCAACATTTCTGGACTAGCTACAGAAAATGATCTAGAAGAAATAAATAACAAATTTAACAAAATAGCACAAATTCTCTCATACCAACATAAGTTAGCTGACACTCAGAACAGCTTAATGCTGACGATTTAAAAGAACCTAAGGAAGGCAAAAGCATCAACTCTAGGAACTGTGGAGAAATTAAATGCACTAGAACGTAACAATACACTATTCCAACACATCTCTGTGATCATAGAACCTATTGACATAATAATACTACAGTCAGACCGGACTAGAGCTCAGTATCAGGCCTTCATGAAAGGAATTGCTAATGCTGGTAACGGAAAGATCACCATTAATTTACTACCCATTCACAACCTCCGGTAAATAATTAGCCAAGGCATACATAAGCATGGACTGAAACTTTTGTTTGAGGAAAGAAATCTGATGTTATATTATCCATATTTGGAAGCAACACTCACAACAGCATCACTAGTAGTTCATGTACCATTCGTAAGATGATTTTTTCACAGTCTATCAAATATACCATTTTCCTTCTAAGAAAGATGACTCATTAGTCACCATCAACATCAAAACAGAAGTCATCATGGTCTCCAAGAAACAGGACGCTGTCACTTTCATTAATGAAACAACAATTGAACACAAATGTCGCACATCATTACATGCATTTCATCTCTGTCCTGCGTACATCTTCACGTTTCAGCCAGCTGCGACAGTCCCTTGGGAAATGGCTATGATTAAAGATCACGACATTCCTCATCATTACAACTTCACATTTGCTCCAGATAAACTCATTCATCAACGCATTGCACAATCACAGTTCTACTGTTTCACTCAAAATACACCAGTTTTTGTGACTTGCACAGACACACCTCCAGCCCATACATCAACATGTGGTTCATACATCTCACCAGTGTTTAAGAACTGTTCTGTACAAGTGGGACATAACTGAGTAAATATGGTATATGTATTTTATATAAAATAACGAAATAGGGGTTACACATTACATAGGCTTACTTTAATTATAGTCATATATATATATATATATATATATATATATATATATATATATATATATATATATATATATATATATATATATATATATATATATTCAGCAAGTCCTTCTCATATATATTGTATAAATGACTACAGCAGACTTGTCATTGAATTATAATACTATTACTATTATATGATACATGTCAGTTTCATAACTACATTAACTACATTATCCCAATTATCTAACCTTCTCATTATTATGTATTTCACTTACAAATTGATTGTAATGTGTATCTAGTGTCCATTAATATCCTATGACCGACCGATATGTAGACATAATATAATACAGTACTATATATAACTACTGTATATAGCTATAGGTAACAATATGTAGAACAGGTAGTTATGTCTGAGTCCTCCAGGAAGAGTTAGAGAACACATCCCCTTGCCTAGACGAACGGAATGTCAATTCACACAATGTATATCCACAACCCTTGTTGTCCCAGACTATCAAGAATTCTTAACCATTCGCTGTATCTCAAACTTCCTCGTAGGCCAGATGAACACGAATTTCATGACGTATCCAAACACGTGAAGGAACCAGCCCTAGTCAGTTAGTCCACGTGATAGGAAATTTACCATACACATCCGCCCCACGCTCTATATAATATCGCAGAGATTCCCTTCAAATCAGAAGGGGGTTAGAGAGAGAATGGGGAGAGAAGGGCTGGTGAGAAGGTCCAACGTTAGTATCACTCTCTAATAAACGGTAACTCACCTTTTTTATAACTTTGTGCAATAAACTTTGTAATCCAAGAGTGCTGTAACTCACCTCGTTGACACTACGTCTCACTACTTAATTCTGGCTGAGCTTAACGATCCATAATCAAGTGCTCTATCTCACTACAAGTACAGTACTTAAGACCACGCTATCGAAATTGGTGGCCAGATAACCTTCTCTGTATAATTACACCCCTCGGCTACGTCCACTTACAGGTTCAAATGAAATAGAGAAATAGAAGAAGTGAAGGACACGAGTAAGTAGTTTATGCAAATGAGTGGAAATGTTATAAAAGGATTTGCAAAAAGCAGAATATAAGAGAAAAGTGGAGAGTCGATTGGGTAAATATGATTTGGAGCAGATGGGGGACGTAGAAGGTGTGTGCAACAGTTTCACAGAAGAAATCCGTGCAGCATGTGAGGTGGTGTGTGGGGTGAGGAGAAGACGAAAGGGGACGCAAGGAACTGCATGGTGAAATCAAGAGAAGAGACAAGAAGTGGCACATAGGAAGAAAGAATATTGTGAATAGATGAGAAACAGGGGCATTGAGGAAGGTGAGAGACCGAAGAGAGAGATATATATGTAAAGAGGAAGAGAGAGAGGAGAAAAGGTTAGTAAGAGAAAGAAGAGAGTGGATGACGAATTTAGAAGGAATTTGAGTATATGATGAAGAGAATGTAAGAAAATGTTCCAGAAAGAAGTAAAGAGTTAGACAAGGTGTTAAAAAAGTTAGTCGTGGAGTGAAAGATAAAAATGGTAGATTACTTATACTGGAGAAGGGAGAAAAAGTGAATACATGGGGAGAACACTTTAATGAATTGTTGCACATAGAGAATGAATGTAATGCGGATACAAGTGCCTGGAAAATGGATGGAAGATAAAGCAATTTGAGAAGAAAGGAAGAAATCAGTAGGATGGAAGATGTGGAAAGAGTCAGGAAAGTCAAAACGGGGATTAAGGCTGCAGGGATTGATGGAGTACGTGGTGAAATGCTGAAGCATAAGGGAGAGACAGTAGCAGAATGGATGTAGAAGATGTGCAGGTTAGCATGGGAGGAGGGTTCAGTCCCAGAGGATATGATGTCAGGTATAATTATTCCACTGTGCAAAGTAAAAAGGGAGAAACAAGTGTGTGGTAATCATAGGGACATTTGTCTTTTTAGTGTATCAGGAAAAGTATATGGTAGGATAGTTATTACCAGAGTTAGGGAAATAACAGAGGAATTAGTTGGAGAAGAACAGGGAGGTTTTAGGAAGGGAAAATTTTTTGTAGATCACATATTCATTCTTAGGTCTTTAGTGGAAAAGTTTCTAGAGATGGGAAAGAAGTTGCATGTGGCCTTCATGGATTTGGAGAAAGCATATGACGGGGTGGATAGACAAGGATTGTGGAAGTATTAAGAATATATGGAGTAAATGGGAACTTGTTGCAAACCTTGAAGGGTATGTATCAGGGAGCTAAGGCAGCAGTGCGTGTGGACAGTGAAGTGAGCGAATGTTTCTGTTTGAAGGTTCGATTGAAACAAAGATGTGTCATGTCTCCATGGTTGTTCATTCTGAATATCGATGGGGTTATAAAAGCGATACAATGTAAGACAGACGATTTTGTAGCGGACCTAATGAGAGAGGGCATTGGGTGGAAACTACTTGTACTGTGTTTCGGAGATGATTCTGTATTGTTAAGTAAAGACGCTTGGGAGCTATAAGGCTTGGCGAATGAGTTTCGGAGAGTGTGTAAAAAAACGAATCTCATGGTGAATGTAGGGATGGATAAAGTTATGGTCTCGAAAGAAATGAAGTTACTGAATGTTCAATGAGGCTGTATTAGGAGTAAATGGAAAATGTGAGTGCGTTTAAGTATTTGTGTAATGTTTGGTGTAAGAATGGAAGTTTAAAGGGTGAAGTGCTTGAAAAGGTACAAGGAAGAAAGGTTGTTGTTTTTTTAAAAGCAGTGATAATGAACAGGGAAGTGAGCATAGAAGTGCAAAAGTTACAGCATGACAGTATTGTGATACCATCTCTGACGTACGGTAGTGAAGTTTGGACCTTGTTGGAGGGACACAATTCAAGAGTTAGAGCAGTGGAAATGGGTAATTTGATAGGAGCATGTGGAGTCACATGGAGAGACAGCCTGAAAAATGATGAAGTGAAGGAGCTTTGTGGTGTGCATGTGGATGTGCTAGGAAGCGTTAGGAGAAATACACTAAGGTGGTTTGGCCATGTGGAGAGGATGAAGAGTGATAGACTAACGAGGAGAGTGTATGTGAGTCAGGTGGAGGGGGAGAGAGGGAGGGGAAGGCCAAGGATGACTTGGAGGGATGAAGTGTATAGGAATATGATAGAAAGGGGGCGTGAGCTGGGAGCAGTGTAGTGAATTGGCGGGGGACAGGACCACATGGAGGCGATTTTTTTGTGGTCACCCCTTACGGTATTAAGGTGTCTTGCAAGAGATAAAAAGATTTCCCATAACATTCAACTGTCCTGTAATTCTGTTTGGTAGAGAATCTTGTTGTGGGAGAGAAGTCATCTTCAGCGAGATGGACAGGCGACAGATAAACTGACCGAAAGACACACGTAGCTACGCTTTAGAGATTCATGAAATTTCTTTTTTTTCCTAAATATCACCTGACATTTAGTAAGACAAGGTGAATATAAACCATTCCAGCAAGGAAAAGGAAACACACAGACTGACTCACGCCATTTGACATTGAGGTGGATTGCCATTTTACTCTTGCTAAAGACAAAGGATTACATTCATTTTCGGAAAGAATACGCCTCCTACGTAAGACAGAATGACAGAGAGACAAAAGCAGACTCTGGATGATCGCTTCACGTTAACTTATTTTATTATTGGTTCAAGCAGATGACATGATTCTGATGACATGATAGCAGACCCTTGTAGACGTAAAGCAAGACGTGAAAGGCACATGGGACAGATGGACAGAAGTAAAGACAGAGCTGCAATATTTATCAGTTCACATCGATTACTATTCCGCTCCATCTGAAGGCCTTCGATTTTTTTCAGCTTAAGAGAATCTAAACCCTTTCTGTAGATGAAGACGTGAAAGTTAAACAGGTAGAATAAAGAGAACGAAAGTGAAGGAGGCAGTCTGCGAATTATCGGTTCACAGTAACTGGAATGATCAGTTCATATTATCTGGTACTGCATTATTGTTCCTGCCAGAAAATTGTATTTAGCTTCAGTGGAATTTCAACAATCCCGGATATGAAGACGCAAAATATATGTAGGCATACACAGTAACAGACACTCTCTAATTCATTTATTCATCAAGTAAACCGTTACTTTACTCTTGCTACTTTATTCCTGCTACTTTATTCCTGCTACTGACTGACAGCTTTAGTTAGCTTAGGGTAGACCGAGCCTCACTCGTAACAGATATTCTTTGGCCGCTTACTGATTTACACTATTTACACCCACACCTACGGGGATAGACTGGATACTATGTTTTAACTTGTGTGTGTGTGTGTGTGTGTGTGTGTGTGTGTGTGTGTGTGTTACCTTTGACCCTTCAGTGAGTTCCTTCTGGTCCAGTGAATTGAAAGCAAGCCGAGAAAGTGAAGAAAGAGAGAGAGAGAGAGAGAGAGAGAGAGAGAGAGAGAGAGAGAGAATGTTAAATGCTACGCTAAACCTCCTAATTACGCCCTCTGACTAAAGAGGTTAATGAGGCTCGTCTCTTAACTGGGCTAACAAGAGCCATCTGTGGTCATTACACCTGATACACACCCTTAATTAACCCACCTTCATTTATATAAATGGACTGGCAATTACAGGTAAATATATCCTGCGGTAATTAGCGATCAGTATGCAATTTGATACATATAATTAACTAGCTATTTTATATAATCAGGATACTCTGTAATCAGCGCATCGTTAGACGTAAATATGAGGTTATTAGCGATCAGAATTCAACTTGATACAGGTAATTAACGAGCAATTTTTAGATAATATTCCAAAATTATCGCTTCGTTTCAGGTAAATATATCATGCGGTAATTAGCGATGAATATGCACTTTGATACAGGTAATTAGGGAAGTTACCAGGACCGTTATGTGTTTGACTCAGTCCTGTTAACACACACACACACACACACACACACACACACACACACACACCAATTAAAACATAGTATCCAATCTATCTCCGAGGGTGTGGGTGTAAATAATGTAATTCAATAAGTAGCCAAAGAATATCTGTTACTGGTGAGGCTCGTTCTACCCTAAGCTAAATAAAAACTGTCAGTCAGTAGCAGGAATGACGTAGCAGGAATAAAGTAACAGGAATAAAGTGGCTGGAATAAAGTAGCAGGAATAAAGTAGCAAGAATAACAGCATTTAAGTAGAAGGAATAAAATAGCGGTTTACTTGACGAATAAATGAATTAGAGAGTGTCTGTTTGTTAGTGCAAATGCCTACATATGTTTTGCGTCTTCCTCTCCGGGATAGTCGTATTTACATTGAAGTTAAATACAGTTTTCTGCCAGCAACAGTAATACAGTACCAGTTGATATGAACTGATCATTCCAATTGCTGTATACCTACAGTTCGCAAACTGCGTCCCTCACTTTCGTTCTCTTTATTCTCCCTGTTTAACTGTCACGTCCTCCTCTCCGGAAAGGATTTAGTCTCTCTTAAGCTGAATATAATCGTCTGCATTTAGCAGGAGAGGAACAGCAATTAATGTGAAATGATCATTGCAATTCTGTCTATCCTTCTGTCTGTCTGTCCATGTGCCTTTCACGACACCCGCTGCGACTAAAAGGGTCTGTTATCATTTCATCTGAATCCCGTCAGCAGCTGGAACCAAGAATAAAATAAGTCAGTGTGAATCGATCACCCGAAGTCTTTCTTTGTCTGCCTGGCAGCCTGTCTTACGCAGAAGGCGTATTCTTTCCGAAGATATATGTAACTGTTTGTCTTTAGCAAGAGAAAAATAGTAATGATCCTGAATCTCAAATGGAGCGTGTCTCTGTGTGTTTCCTTTTCATTTATGGAATGACTTATATTGACCTTGGCTTAATAAATGTGTTTGGTAATACGTAGAAAAAAATAACAATTGTTATTAATCTCTCTAAGGCATAGCTACGTCTGTCTTTCCGTCAGTTTTTCTGTCGCCTGTCCATCTCGCTGAAGATGGCTTCTATCCGACAACATGATTCTCTATCAGACAGAAATACAGGACAGCTGAATGTTATGGGAAATACTTCTGTAATTTATAAAGGAAACCAATACAATGGTCACTCCTTTCTGCATCACGTTTTTTGTTCTGTTACTGTGCAATCAGAATTTCTTCAAATGTTTTTACATAAAATCGAATCCGCACCATGCAATAAGCATCGTGAGTTCCGTCGAACCGCGAAGCAATAGAGGTGAGCAACGTCTCGATCAAAGGTCGTGGTGGTACTTGGGGGAGGAGGAGGGGGAGGAAGAGGGAAGGGGAGGGGGTTTGGAGCATTGTCTGAACACCAGACCATTCTTGCGTTCCTGTCCGAACACCAGACCATTCTTGCTTTCCTGTCCGAACACCAGACCATTCTTGCTTTCCTTTCCCAGGCATTGACAAGGCCTGAATTCTTTCTCTGGATAGCGACTGTACATTGCTATACATACATATATATATATATATACAGGGTGTAAAGCGACATATGACAAAAACTTACACCAATGATCTATCATGCAATAATGAGTATATTTTGTTCTATAACATGTACTCTCTGCCACCCCAGTTCAGTACCCAGCATTCGGCTGTTTAAGTGTAAAAGTTTCGTGGCTGGCATGTGCCATTGGGTGAGAGCTTCGCAGGGCGATGGAAGACGAGTATTATTAGCTTATACTGTACTGTATATAAAAATCCCATATCCTATCAGTACAAACGAGTTTTAAGAAGAAACTTTACGTAGCCTATTGATTCTTTAACATCGTCATGCATTCCTGCAATTCTTTTGCACATATCGACTGTAAATTAAGGATTAAATTCAAATTTTATGGTGGTAGTAGTAGTGTCAGTAGTAGTAGTAGTAATAGTAGTTTTTCTAGTCAGGCTCTGAATCACTATCACTATCCTCTATATGTATTTCACTACTCATCTATCCATCCTTCTCATTTTTGGTCTCCCTCTCCACCTCACGCACATGTACTCCCCGTAGTCAATTTGAATCCCCAACTCCCTCTGTCATATATCTCTCCACTAAATCCCTGCATCTCATCCACAGGTTTCCCCCTAACCCTCACATACACTACTGTATTCTGGTCAGTCTCTCATATTATATCTCTTCACTCCATCCCTACATCTCACCCCGGGTCTGCCCCTCCACCTCACTCACATATACTCTTCTAGTCAGTCTCATTCCCCATCGTCTCATATCTCTCGCCACTCCATCCCTGCATCTCATCCTCAGGTTCCCCCTACCCCTCACATGCACTCTCTTTGTCAGTCTCTCATTCACCATCATTTCAGTAATAAATTTACACTTTTTCGCACCGGGCAAGAACCTCATTGTAAAGAAAACTGGGGAAATTGTCACCACTCCTCCACCATTTTCCCTTCCGATGATTTGTGGAGGTGTGGTTGGTTGTAGTGGAGAAGGGAAAGAGGAAAGGAATGTGTGTGTGTGTGTGTGTGTGTGTGTGTGTGTGTGTGTGTGTGTGTGTGGGTGGAGAGAGAAAGAGAAAGAGAGAGAGAGACTAATTATCTCTCTCTCTCTCTCTCTCTCTCTCTCTCTCTCTCTCTCTCTCTCTCTCTCCCCCTCTCTCTCTCTCTCCACACTATATACTCGTATGGTCATATAAATCTATACATACATACGTACATACACACATGTTATAGATAGATAATAGGTAGATAGCTAGATAGATAGATTGTAGATAGTTTGATAGCTACATAGATAAGTATTTTGGTTTTACATCTGAGGAGGGTTTAAGTGAGAGGAAAACTGTTTCTTCATAATAAAGCACAATTTCAATATGCGGTTATAGTTCAATCATTTGAAAATCATATTGCATTATACAAAATTGTAGTGGATTTCCTACTGCTTTTTGCCTTCCTCTATACTTGTTTGTGTATTTTACCATTTTCACTCTCACTTGCCCTGAGATTGCCATCTCTCCATCTTGCATTCTAAGTTGTTACAAGAGATGAACACTAGAATATGATGCCAGTCATGAAGAAGTGCTATGGAAGGAATGTAGGGTGTGAAATAAACTACAAAATAATAATAAAACCCTGGGCCAAGGTTCAGTAAAACGAGTACAGTTTGCTTAATTGCTCCTCACTACCTAACACATCGTGGTTATGCGGCCATGTGATGTGTCTGGCTCAGCGACGATGGACGCCCCTGCCCTGCATAGTTCCGACTCACCCTTGGGCAAGGTGTAGCACCCGTTAGGCCACCAAAAAGGTAGTAGCTGCATGGTTACCATCGTCCCGAGTGGTACTACCATGGCAGTGACGTGGTAACGGGCCTTGCACAACACTCCCAGGCGAGGAACTCAACCACATTTACCAAGACATCAGAGTCTGGGCTGACACTACTACTCATACATAGCTCCTATACACAGCTGGCCTTGCACAACACTCCCAGGTGTGGAACTCAACCACATTTAAGAAGTAGTCAAAATCTGGGCTGACACTACTACTTATACAAAACTCGTTTATACAGCTCATTCTCTTGGGTGTATGCCTCCTCCATTATATCTGCACCTCGCCGTGTTAGAGGACCCTATTCCCACACTGGCCAGGCGCCGTCTGCCACAGCAAGGTGTTGCTTGATTGTGGTCAATGGGTCTGCTAGGCCACATAGAGAGTATGAGCATCTATACATCACTACCATTACTACTTAGAGGGAGAATGAAGGATGGAAGGGGGGAATGGGGAAGGAAGGGAGGAGTGGTGAAATATAAGTAAAAAAAAAAAAAAATAGGAAAGTCTCATTCAGTAAGATCAGCAAAAACTAGCCCTTCTCTCTCTCTCTCTCTCTGGAGCGAGGTAGCTCAGTAGTATGGTGTCGGGTTGGAGACCGTGAGGTCCGGAGTTCGCGCCCCGCCCGGGTGGCTGCCGTACTGGGAGGGGTAGCGCTTTCACGTCACCCAATCTGGGCTATTTGATAAAAGTTCTTGCTTGGGGAATTATTTCTCTCTCTCTCTCTCTCTCTCTCTCTCTCAGGAACGGCATAGGCTGACTCCTAGCAGGTACTCTTTGGCAAATTATTTTACCTACTCCATGTCATTATTCCCTCGTATGTTATGTATATCTTTTAAATATCATCTTGATTTGCGTTAATAAGATACAGGAGAAAACTGGGGTATAATGTGTATATTAAATTGCTAAGGAAGAGGTGTTACCGAATATCCACCAATACAGTTCTTTTTCTTTTTCTCCTCCTCATCCTCCTCTTCGTCCCTGGGGGCAGGGTGGCACAGTGGTAAAGCGTCGGACTCAAGACCAGGGGGTCGTGAGGTCGAGCGAAGCCCGGAAGCTGTCATACCGGGAGGGGTAGCACCCTCCTGTCACCTTCCAGGGCTATATGATATAATAAGATCTAGCTCGGGGGAACATTTCCCCTTCCTCCTCGTCTAACTCCTCCTCTTCTCATTATCATCACTACCAACACCACCATCATTACCACCTTCATCATTCTCCTCTTCCTCCTCCTCTTCCTCATCATCATCGAAATCATCATCATCATCATCATTCACCATCATCATCATCATCTTTCCCGTACGTCAAATAAGGATCCTTGGCCCTCAGTCTGTCTCTCCCTCATCCTATGACCTCCAGCCTCTTAAAATCTCTAACAGACAGCCTGAAAGGAGCAACGTGACTGTTACTGTCTTGATTTCTCTGTCTACAATGCCAGTCAGTAATACCCACACCACACCACCACACAGGATAGTACCACAGCAATCAGTAATACCCACACTACACCACACCACCGCACAGGATAATACCACAGCAGTCAATAATACCCACACCACACAACACCACCACCATAGAATAATACCACACCATTCAGTAATACCCACACCACACCACCACACACGGAAATACCACACCAGTCAATAATACCCACACCACACCACACCATCACACAGAATAATAGCACATCAGTCAATAATAGCCACACCACACCACACCATCACACAGGATAATACCACACCAGTAAATAATACCCACACCACACCACACCATCACGCAGGATAATACCACACCAGTAAATAATACCCACACCACACCACACCATCATACAGGATAATACCACACCAGTAAATAATACCCACACCACACCACACCACCACAAAGGACAATACCACACCAGTCAATAATACCCACACCACACCACACCACCACAAAGGACAATACCACACCAGTAAATAATACCCACACCACACCACACCACCACAAAGGACAATACCACACCAGTCAATAATACCCACACCACACCAATACACAGGAAAATATTACACTAGTCAGTAATAGCCACACCACACCACCACACAGGATAATACAACTCCACACCACCACACAGGATAATACAACTCCACACCACCACACAGGATAATACAACTCCACACCACCACACAGGATAATACAACTCCACACCACCACACAGGATAATACAACTCCACACCACCACACAGGATAATACCACACCACCACGCAGGATAATATCACACCACACCACCACACATGATATGACACCACTCCACCACACAGGATAATACCACACCACACCACCACACAGGATAATACCACACCATACCACCACACAGGATAATATGACACCACACCACCACACAGGATAATACCACACCACACCACCACACAGGATATGACACCACACCACACTACCACACAGGATAATACCACACCACACCACCACACAGGATATGACACCACACCACACCGCCACACAGGATAATACCACACCACACCACCACGCAGGATAATATCACACCACACCACCACACAGGATAATACCAAACCACACCACCACACAGGATAATACCACACCACACCACCACACAGGATAATACCACTCCACACCACCACACAGGATAATACCACACCACACCACCACACAGGATAATACCACACCACCACGCAGGATAATACCACTCCACACCACCACACAGGATAATACCACACCACACCATCATGTCACAAGATAATACCACACCACACCACTACACAGGATAATACTACACCTCACCACCACGAAGGATAACACCAAACCACACCACCATGTCACATGATAATACCACACCACACCACCATATCACAGGGTAATACCACACCAAACTACCACATAGGATAATATCATACTAGTTAATAATAACCACACCATACCACAACACAGGCTAATACCACACCAGTCAGTACTACCCACACCACACCACACCACCACACAAGATAATACTACACCAGTCAGAAATACCCACACCACACCACACAGGACAATAACACACAAGTCAGTACTACCCACACGACAGCACACCACCACACAGGATAATACCACACCAGTTAGAAATACACACACCACATCACACAGGATATACCATACCAGTCAGTAATAACAATCCCACACACCACAACCCAAAGCAATACCACACCAGTCAGTAACAGCCACACCACACTACACCACCACACAGGATAATACCACACCAGTCCGTAATACCCACACGAATTCACACCACCACACAGGATAATACCACACTTGTTGAAAATACCCACACCACACCACCACAGGGGATAATGCCAGTAAGTATTACCCAAACCACACCACCACTCATGATAATACCACACCATGCAATAATAGCCTCATCAAACCACCACACAGGATAATACCAAACCAGTCAATGATAGCCATACCAAACTACACCACCACACAGGATAATACCACACCAGTCAATAATACCCACACCAAACTACACCACCACACAGGATAATACGACACCAGTCAGTAATACCCACACCAAACTACACCACCACACAGGATAATACCAGTCAGTATTACCCACACCACAAAACCAGTCATGATAATACCACACCATTCAATAACAGCCACACCAAACCACACTACCACACAGGATAATGCCACACCAGTCAATAATAGCCACACCAAACCACCACACAGGATAATACCACACCAGTCAATAACAATTACACCACACAGGATAATCAGACATGGTATTTCACTTTCTAATAAATATATTTGGCGAGAGAGAGAGAGAGAGAGAGAGAGAGAAGCATTTTTTTACTTTTTCATGTAATCCATATCACATCCAAGCGATTCTATTAAGCACAAGGAAATTTCGGAAAGGGAGGGGGAGATATTTCCCTCTATAACCCCTTCAAAACGCTAGTCACAAAGAAGTGCTATGAGAGGGATGTAGAGCCGTAGTATTTTCTTTTTCTGGCAATGAGCTACGTGAAATAAGCTGCAGAAAGACGAAAATCTGGGCCAGGCTAAGGTGAAAGGACGATACTGTCATTGTTCTTGTTGGTGTTTTTTTTTTTTTTTTTTTGATGGTTACATGTTAATATTTTTGTCTTTGATTTCTTAGTTTATTTACTTTGCTGTTTTAGTATTACTTGTGGTGATATTGTTGTTCTTGTTCTGTTCTTGATTACGTGTCAATCGTGTTGTTTTGTTATTGTTGTTCTTCTTGGCGTTCATGTAGTTCTTCATCTTGTGGATGGAGCTGAGTTCTTGTTGTTGTTCTTGTTGTTATTGTTGTCGTTCTTGTTTTGTTGTCGTTGTTGTTGTTGTCGTTCTTGTTGCTATGGATAATGGAGCCGAGTTCTTGCTTACGACTGCCATAGTGCGCGACGACCATTGGGGGCTTCACGACGACCTTTACTACTATCCACACTGCCGATGCTGGGGTAACCTCGAGTCATACTGGTCTTCCTCGGTGTTGTTGTGGTCGTGGTGGGCTCCCCGGACGACCTCTTCCTCCTGACGGGGCAGGGTAGGTCTCCGGAACCCCTGGGGTCGCAATAACACGTGACGTCTGGACGCGTGTAGCAGCAGGGCCGGGCCTCACACGCGGGCTTCCTCTGACCTGTTCGTACCTTAACTTACCTTACGGAACCTTATGGCTATACTGGACGCAGGTCTTGTTAGTCCCCTGTGTCCAGATCTTCATCATCTCCCGAGTTTAAACAAATATGATGGCCCAGGGTGGTTGTTATTTTTTCCTCAAAATTGGCTTGATTTTTCGAAAACCTGTCGAGGAACTTTACAAATCATATCACATTTTTTGCCTTAATTACTTCATTGCGCAAGCTGTTCCACACATCCACAATTCTTGAGCTAAAAGACACCTGCCTCAGTTTTGTCCTATTCCGTTCTTTTGTCAGTTTCTTGCTATTAACACGGGTTGGCCTTTCGTTTCTTTGCAGAGGGAAATTCACCTCCGGGTCATATATACCACTCATTATCCTATATATTTCAATAATGGCCCCCTTACATGCCGATCAATCATGGACGGCGTATCCAATGCTTTTAATCGTTCTGGGTAACTGAAAGACTTCATTCCCTGTATCAACTTCAAAAATCTTCGGAGGACATTTTCCAACATTCGTATATCTTTCATCTTGTATGGCGAGAACACAGATTGGGCATATTCCGAATGGGGTCTTACTATTGTTTCAAAAAGTTTCGGAATGTTGGCATATCTGAAGATACAAAGTATCTTCTTATCAATCCCATTATCGATTTGCTTTGTCTACTTTTTCATATGTTCTTCAAAATGTTTGACTACTATCTGTTATCACGCTCAAATCCTTTTCATGACTGACTTTATTTCTGTGATTTCATTATTCTGCGTCTTTAGATAGTAGTTATTTCCGGCGCTATACTGTATACCTACTGCAGATTTTAAGGTGCATGCATTTCTCTGAGTGAAAAGGGAGGAGACTATCTTCCGACCAATCTTGGTGTGCATTAAGGTCTTCCTGTAGTGCTCTTTGATCTCGGCTTGTCTCAGTCCTTCGAAATATCTTGGTGTCATCCACAGATAGATATGCTCTTGACTTTACACAGTCTGGTCGGTCATTTATAAACAACACAAAAAGAAATGGTCGCAACACACTACCTTGTGGTATGCCACTCAGAATATTTGCCCAGTCCGAGTAGACACCTTTGATGTGCACTCTCTGCTTTCTTCCAGGCACGAATGATTGAGTCCATTTGAAGATGTTTCCTGTAATTCCATGGCCAGCTAGTTTTTGCAGAAGTCGCTTATGTGGGACTTTATCAAATGTTTTCTGAAAATCCATTTATAGAACACTCTCTCTGTTGTAGGTTAGGAAATGATAATCATAGTAGTAGTGATAGTTTTAGTGATAATGATAATAGTAATAGTGATAATAATAAGTGTTAATAATAGTAGTAGTCATAATAATAATAGTGCTGATAATAATAGTAGTGGCAGTGATAATAGTGGTACAGTAGTAGCAGTGATAGTAGTGACAATAATAATAATAGTAGTGATAGTGATAAAAGTAGTACAAATGATAATAATAATATCCGTAGTCATAAAAATAGTAGTAGTGTTAATAACAGAAGTAGTGATAATAATAACCATAGTAGTGACGATAATACTATACTCCATTTCACCGAGTCTGGCACCATGTCAGTGATATCGTCAACACCTGTAGTACTGATAAAGGTCCTCAGCACTGGATATACCTTTTTGTATTGCTTTTATGCTGGTTCTCAAGGTAATAAATACAGGTTCACCTAGTGCATAGGATTTACATCAACACTACAGGCGTTGACGACATCGTTGATGGTGCCAAACTTGGTGGAATGGTGTCATAAAAGACTTTGTAGTAACTTGTAGAGAAGTTTTGTTGTTTGGTTGTCACTCTTGATTTCTTGTAGTAGGAATTAAAGATGAATACAGTGAGTTGATCTTAATTTACTCTCTTCAGAGAAATCTAAGTTGAGCAGGGTATGTCTTACAGAGACAATATATTAAGTAAGTCTAGTGGAGCCCCTCTTTCTTGTTCACTCTCTCTACTCTTCTCTATCTATTTATCTATTTATCTATTATGATTTGTAATTATAATATGGCGTCCTAACATATGTTCGGCCACGCCGCTGAAGGTTCTCCTACAGCAATCATCATTGACATATGCTAATCTATTAGTACATAATATTGATTATATTATAAACATACAATATTCATAGTAAATTGCAATGATCTAGTAATATTACATTTTAAACAAGTTGTATATATAATATTGAATAAATGCAATGGTTGTTGTATGACATTTTGTAAGATGTGTATGTATAACAGACATATGCATATAATTGTGCAATGGTAATACTGCTAGGTTATTACATTACATATTGAGTTATCCCTTTAGTAATGTCTAATATTTCACCTAACTTGTAAGATGATTCTGGTAATACAGAATTGTGGTATAATTGTATGACTTTACATAATATTGTAGTAATATTGTGGTAATACATAATTGTAACATTTTATGACTTGTTACATAATATTGTGGTAATGCATAATTGTGTTGGCCTTATAATTGTAGTTTAAGTTACATAAAAGTTACGTCTTGTTAATGCAACTGTTACATAATTGTTACATATTGTTTGTAGTTACATAATTGAAGTTAAAGTTACATAAAAGTTACATCTTGTTAATGCAACTGTTACATAATTGGTACATATTGTTTGTAGTTACATAATTGTAGCAAGTGTAACATAATGCAATCGTTTGTCGTTACATAATTGTTACATATCGTTTGTAGTTACATAATTGTAATAATTGTAGTCCTGATATTGAATCCGGTCATGCTGCGGTCGATGATATGATGTGCCATGCCACTAGCTTGTAGAGACAACAATTTGCTTTTTGTTTCACTTATAGAAGGAGTTTATGTGGTATTTTGGCATTTGTAGTAACACTTATACTTATTTTCATTTGTTTGTTATGTGATCTTACTCTATGTATTTTTCTTTCTTTCTTTCTTTTTTCTTTTTTCTTATTTTGTATGTATTGATTTTCTATAGTTTGTTTTTCTTCGTTTGTCTACGCTTTTTCTGTGTTATTCATGGTCGCATAATTGCTGGCTAATTCCCTTGGGACCCTTTTTTAAGGTTTAGTTTATATTGCACAGATATTACTAAAAATGATATTATATAGTCCCATATTTTGTTATTTTATATAAAAAATATATATACACTATATACAGTATTAACTATATACACTGACTTGTTCTTCACTTGTACCTATCGTGGGCAATATGTGTCAGCACTGTGTGGAAATCATTGTCTTCACGATTGTGTTGAGGATGTTCATTCTTGCTAACGTCATTTGTGTTGGCCATTTTTTTTTTTCTTGTAACTTAATTTATCTGTTTCCACTAGGTAGCTTTAATTAATGTTTAATATAGTTCTTTTAATCGCTCACTGAGTAACTGTGATGGTATATTTTCTTTATTACTTTGTAGATGTAATAATGTATAGCTGTATGTATGCAACACGTATTTTATGTAGGTATAAATGGTAACACTCGTTGGTAGTAAATAACTGTTATAATAAATGAATGAATATATACAGTGTAGAATATTTATTGTTGGTGCAAGTATTTAATGACTGAATTATGAAGATAACTGAAGTAGGTATATGTATTTAAGTAGTAACTATACAGCACGTTTTATATGTTTGTGCAGAAGTTTTTTGTCTCTCACTGTGTATTGTATAAATGAAGTAACTCACTAATTTTTACCGTGGTGGAAATGGTGTGAGTGGTGTTGCACGTGGTGACAGCGTTCTTCTTCACGGATTGATTGACGTGTTGTTGGGTGTCAGACACACGGCTTGTCGTCGTCTCAGCACACGTATGGTGACATCGACTTCCCACACTGGTAGCTGTGGTGAGTAGCGATGAGTAACTTGAGTGAAGATGAGTGAGTAAGATGAATTGTGAATATGGGCTTGGTATTTGCTTCGTCGTCTTGACCTCTTGACTCCTGCGTCAGCAGTGGAGGTTGGGTGGATGTAGCAGAGAGAGGAGGGTGAGGTCTGGTGGTTGTGAGTTGTGAGTCGTATCTCACTCTTCGTTTGTTTTGTTTTTTCTTTCTTAATGTATTCTCAGTCCTTTTTTCTTGTGATTTACTCGTTGTAGGATGAAGACTGCCGCTACTTGTAGGTGCGTGTAGAAGATTATAAGTTGTTACTTGTAGTTGATTGTAGATTGTTGTAGTTCGTTGGTTCGTAGTAGAAATTGCAAGATTGTTTGTATCAGTACTTTGTTAAACTACTGGCAAGACGTCGTGTGATCACTTCTACATCAGCGTGATGATCGTGGAGACGGAGGGGAGGTTGTATTTTGTAGGAATTCACTGTTGATTCGTAGACGAGGTTCACACGTTCGCGGCCAACCATATCTCACAAAAGACTTTGTATTTACTTGTAGAGAAGTTTTGTTGTTTGGTTGTCACTCTCGATTTCTTGTAGTAGGAATTAAAGTTGAATACAGTGAGTTGATCTTAATTTATTATCTTCAGAGAAATCTAAGTTGAGCAGGGTATGTCTTACAGAGACAATATAATAAGTAAGTCTAGTTGAGCCCCTCTTTCTTGTTCACTCTCTCTACTCTTCCATGTTGCTAAGCCCTTCTCCCTACTACCTGCCGATTCTATGGTTTGTCTCCTTCTGAGCTCTGCTTCCTAAATTCTGGTGTAGCAGGGGTCGTGTCACGTGTGTTACACTGTTGTTGGAAAGTTCTAGAAGCCTGTGTGTGAGTATGTGTGTATGTGTGTGTATGGTCACGAGGCGCTGTCGTGTGCCTATAAAGCATTCCTTGAGATAAGAGTGTGTAAGCATGTTTAGCATTCCTCGATTCTCGCAGACACAATACCTTCTCATCATCTGACTTGCTGCTTCTATCTGTCTGTCTATCTATCTATTTATCTATTTATCTATTATGATTTGTAATTATAATATGGAGTCCTAACAATGGAGTCTAGTAGTAGTGATGATAATAATAGTAACGGTGATAGTAATAATACTAGTGATAATAATAACTGTAGTGATAATCACAGTAGTAGTGATAATAATGGTAGTAGTGATAATGATAGTAGTAGTGATATTAATATTCGCAGTGATAATGATAATAGTGTTAGTGATGATAATAGTAGTAGTGATAGTGATAATGATATTAATAATGATAATAGTAATAATAATAACAATACTAGTGAGTGATAATAGTAATAATGATAATAGTAGTAGTAGTAGTAGTAATAGTAATAATGATAATAGTAGTAACAGCAGTAATAGTAATAATGATAATAGCAATAATAACAAGTACCAAAGATGTATCCCCATCATGCGGTAAACAATATATAGATATGAACTAATAGTTACACCAATTTCAAATATAGGGGCATAAACTAGGACTCGCACACTATCTTTACCCGTCCCCGCCCCGGAGGAGCTCGAGGGCTTTTTTTTTTCTTTTCTTTTTCAAGCAAGAAGGAACCAAAGGCCAGGAGCCCGCAACCCGTTCCTTCCAAGAAAACAAGAATCAAAACAACAGAGAGCAAAATTCAAGATCCTTTCATTTCGAGATGCCTGGACAGACTACGTTTGAAAGACTGGAGATCAAAGGAAGTAGGAAATACAGAGAGAGGGAGACAGTTGCAGAGTTGACCTGTTGCATAAATGAGGGACTGGGAGTAACGGTTAACTCTGGCATTAGAGAGTTGGACAGAATAGGGATGAGAGTTTGTTACTTGACGGGTGCTACGCACCCATAGTATTGGTGAAGGAAGGTTCAGAGAAGCAGTGTCCATTAAAGCAGCGAGAGAAAAAGAGATAAAAATGCAATAGTGCGCCAAAGAGACAGAGGCTGAAGGAAGCCAATACGGGAAGGAAAGTTAAAGAGACGAAAAGCCTTTTGACTCCATCCTATTGAGAAGAGCTGGATGTGGTAAGCCTCCCTACACATGAGAGTTCTATTTTACACAGGGGTGAATAAAACCCGTGTATAAAGTCAACAACTTTGCAGGGGTAAAGAAGGTACGGAATCCGCTAAGCACACCTAATCTCTTGGAAGCAGATTTTACAAGAGATGTAATATGATCTTTCCAAGATGAGTTCCATGAGAATGAAACCTCAAGAATGTTTAAGGATGATGCACGATTGAGTTGGATATTATTAAACATTAGGGGGTACTCCTGTGGAAGATTCTGTAGGGTTCATAGGTATGAGAAATGAGATTCTGATGAATTAAAAACAAGATTATTTTTACCTCAATAACGGCTATGAGCCACGTCAGACATTAGGTGTGCCATAGCCTCATCCCTTGTTTGTTGAAGTAACTACTAAGACAGAAAGTAAGAGAGAGATCAGAAGTCCTAGTGAGTGTTGAACAGGGTGACTTTAGGAGTGGCAGAGGATGTGTGGATCAAATATTTTCAGTAAGGTAGATAGTGAAGAAGGCTTGTGAGAAGGACTAAAAGGTGTTTATGGCATTCATGGATCTGGAAAAAGCATACGACAAAGTAGACAGAGAAGGACTGTGGAAGGTTCTGCGCTTGTACGGTATATTTGGGAAGCTGCTAGGTGCTGTCAAGAGTTTTTATGATGATAGTGAAGCATTTATAAGGGTTAATGGGCATCTTAAGTGAATGGTTCACAATCAATGTGGGAGATCGACACGGTTGTGTGATGTCAGGATGAGTTGTTCAATATACATATGGATGGGGTGATGAGAGAAGTAAAAATACGAGTAATGGAGAGGGGGATGAAATTGGTAATGAATGGTGATGGATGGAATATCTCAAATTTGTTGTATCTTGATGATGCAGTATTACTTGCAAATAACAGACAAGAACTTGGCAGACTAGTGCAGAAGTTTGCTAATGTATGTGAGCGTCTTGTCTTGAGAATAAATGTAGACAAGAGTAAAGTGATGCTTACTGAGAGAGAAGGTGACTCCCAGTGCGATGTTACAGTGAAAGAAGAGTGACTGGAATTGGTGAGAGAGTTCAAATACCTGGTAAAAAAGAGAGGAAAATGTGCAAAAGAAGTGGAGAGTAGAGTGACACAAGGAAGGAAAGTAGCTGATGCAATGAAGGACTTGATAAGAAACAAAGGCTTGAGTGTTGCAGATGCACGAGGCTTGCATGAAGGAGTGTTAGTGCCAAGCTAACATATGGATGTGAGACTACGGTGTGGAATGAAAATGAAAAGTCAAGAGTGAGCGAAGTGGAATTAGGACTGCCGAGGAATGTATGTGGAGTACAGAGAGTGGCAAGGATACGAAATAATGTGATTCGTGAAAGATGTGGAGTGAGGAAGTCTGTGGACACCAGAAGAGAAGAGAGTGCATTGGGATGGTATGCTCATGTGGAGAGAATGGATAACAATGGAGTGGTGAAAAAGTTATATCAGAGCGAATCTGAAGGAGGGAGGAGGCGAGGTACGCCAAGGAGAATATCGAAGGATAAGGTGGATGAGTGTGTGAGGAAGAGAGGTTTGGAAGTCGGTGAGGCTAAGGGACTGACATGAGATCGAGCTGGCTGGATGAATATTGTTAGAAGCGTAAGATCAGGGATTTGACACCCTTTTAACGTGACAGCGTCCGGACTGTCTCTATCGGATACGTTAATTTGAATCTACAGAACTTGGTTAATGTTTTTGGCTAATCAGACAGAGAGAGGATTCCTGGGGTTTGAATGGAGAGCGAATGGAAGCGAGGCCTATTGGATTGGGAAAACTTGGGCTGTCTGGACATTGCTACTCCTCACCCTGCCCTAAGGTAGGAAAATAGGTGAAGATGATGATTATGAGGAGGTTAAAAATATAAAAATAATAATACAGTACTAGTATTATACATCATACTGCTGTTCTGAGTAATGGTATTATCAGCAGTAAAATGGTAGAAAAAAAAAAAAAAGGAGTTATAAGGATGATAATGGTGGTGATTGTGATGCTGATTGACAGAAACAGAAAGACAGAGAGCAAATAAATAGATAGATAGATAGGAAAGGAGACAACAAATTTATACACAGATAGAAGATTGGTAGATATAAGAAGAGATTAGCAACACGGTAAAGAACTAGAGGTCACTGGCAATTACAAACAGAATTTTGGGAGCGACAGGAAACAGAAAGATGGAAAGAATTTGAGAAACGCCAGTACTTGATTATATATATATATATATATATATATATATATATATATATATATATATATATATATATATATACACACACACACACTCGCTGTCCAACCTGGATACTGGCCGTTAATTACCGAAAGATATATTTACCTCTAACGAAGTGCTAATTATGGACGATCGAGTATGTATAAAATTGCTCGATAATTACTTTTTATCAAATTGCATACGGACTGCTAATTATCACAAGATATATTTATCTGTAATTGCAGTCGATTTAAATTAATGAAGGTGGGTTAATTAAGGGTGTGTATCAGGTGTAATGACCACTGTTGCATCTTGTTACCCAGTTAGGAGACGAGCCTCATTAAACCCTTTAGTCAGAGGGCGTAATTATGAATCTTGTCGTACTATTTAATATTTTTTCTCTCTCTCTCTCTCTCTCTCTCTCTCTCTCTCTCTCACACACACACACACACACACACACACACACACCATTTAAAACATAGGATCCAGTCTACCTCCGAGGGTGTTCAGTACATAGAGAATGAATATCTGTTACGGGTGAGGCTCGTTCTACCCTAAGCTAAATAACACTGTCCATCAGTAGCAAGAATAAAGTAGAAAGAATAAAGTAACGGGAAATAAAGTGACAGGAATAAAGTAGCAGTATTAGATTAGCAGGGAAAAAGTAGCAAGAATAAAGTAGCAAGAATAATGCAGCAGGAATAAACTAGCAAGAATAAAATAACATAAATAAAGTAGAAGGCATAAACTAGGAGGAATAAAGTAGCAAGAATAAAGTAGCAGGCGTAAAGCAGGAAGAATAAAGTATCAGTTTACTTGTTCAGTAAGTTATTTAGAGAGTGTCTGTCTGTTAGTGTGTATGCCTGTATATTTTTTGCTTCTTCCTCTCCGGGATCGTCTTATTTCCACTGAAACTAAATACAATTTTCTGCCAGGAACAATAATACAGAACCAGTTAATATGAACCGATCATTCTAGTTACTGTGAACCGATAATTCGCAAACTGCCCGGCTCACTTTCATTCTCCTTATTCTACCTATTTAATATTCATGTTTTCCTCTATGGAAAGGGTTTAGTCTCTCTTAAGCTGAATAAAACCGTCTGCCTTTAGAAGGAGTGGAATAGCAATTGATGTGAACTGATCATTGCAACTCTGTCTTTCCTTTTGTCCGTCTGTCCCATGTACTGTACCTTCCACGTCATCCTCTACGTCTAAGAGGGTCTGTTGTCATTTCATCTGAATCCTGTCATCTGCTGGAACCGAGAATGAAATAAGTCAACGTGAACCGATCATCTAAAAAGTCTGTCTTTATTTGTCTCCCTGTCTGTCTTACATAGGAGGCGCATTTTTTCCGAAGAGTGATGTAATCGTTTGTCTATACATAGAGTAAAATAGCAACTATCCTGAATCTCAAATGGAGTTGCGTCTGTCTGTGTGTTTCCTTTTCCTTGCTGGAATGGTTTACTGTATATTCAACTTGGCTTTCTAAATGTGTCTGGTAATATGCATAAAAAAATAACAATTCTGATGAACCTCTCTAAGGCACAGCTATGTCTGTCTTTCCGTCAGTTTTTCTGTCGCCTGTCCATCTCGCTGAAGATGACTTCTGTCCGACAACATGACTATCTACCAGGCAAAATACACGACAGCTTGAATGTTATGGGAAATACTTCGGTAATTTATAGAGGAAACCCATATAACGTTAATCCATTTTTGCATCGCGTTTCTTGTTCTCTTACTGTGGAATCAGAAATTCTTCAAATCTTTTCATATTATATGGAATCCACATGTCAGGAGCATCGTGAGCTCTTTCGAACCGCTAAGCAAAGGAGTGACCCAAAAGCAACTTCTCGATCAAAGGTCGTGGTTGTACTTGGAGGAGGAGGAGGGGAGAAGGCGGGAGAGGAGGGGATTTGAAGCATTGTCCGAACACCAGACCATTCTTGCTTTCCTGTCCGAACACCAGACCATTCTTGCTTTCCTGTAGGAACACCAGACCATTCTTGCATTCCTTTCCCCGGCCTTAACAAGGCTGGATAATTTCTTTGGATATATATATATATATATATATATATATATATATATATATATATATATATATATATATATATATATATATATATATATATATATATATCATCATCATCATCATCATCATCAGCCATAACTAGTCCACTGCTGAACAAAGGCCTCCCCCAACCTTTTCCACGAATTCCTTGACTGAGCCAATCTTTGCCAAGTTTTCCCTGAAAATTTCTCTATCTCATCTCTCCATCTCCTGTCTGGTGTTTTTCTGCTATGCTTACATTCTCTTGGTCTCCAGTCAGTAAGCCTCTTGCTCCATCGGTTATCCCTTATTCTTGCTGTATGGCCTGCCTACCTCCATTTCTGTTCTTTTATAACTTTATATCTTTGACTTTAGTCTGCTCTCTGACCCAAGTTGATCTTTTCCTGTCTCTTAAAGATATTCCCAACATTGACCTTTCCATTCCTCTCTGAGAACAGATTCATTTATTTTCCATTGATTTTGTCAGTTTCCAGGTCTCACAACCATAAGTCATAGCTGGAATTATGCATTCGTTATATACTTTTCGTTTCATACAAACTGGCAAGCTACTTTTCAAAATGTCTGTATGTTTACCGAAAGCTTTCCATCCAATTGTAATGCACCTTTTTATTTAGCTCTCATGATCTTTCGTTAATTTTAGTACTTGTCCCAAGTAGTTGTACTCCTAAACTTCTTCAAGAATTTCATCGCTTATTCTTATGACGCTCTTTGGTGTTTGTGGATTAAACATTACGTTAGTTTTACTTCGGTTCATCTTCAGTCCTACTTTCAGACTTTCTCTGTTCAGATCATTTAACATTTCTTGCAATGCCTCTGCTGTTTCTGAGATTAGGACAATGTCATCTGCAAATCTTAAATGGTTTAGCTCTTCTGCATCTATGTTCACTCCTTTGTTTTCCCAGTCAAGCTTTCTGAAAATACTTTCTAGGCATGCTGTAAATAATTTTGGTGAAATTGTATCTCCCTGACGCACTCCCTTCTCAATCTTAATTTTTTCCGAGTCCTTATGTAATTTAACTGTAGCAGTTCTCTCTTTATATATGATTTCGAGCAGGTTTACAATGTTCTCATTCACTCCTTGTTCTCGTAATGAATTTATGATTGCTATGTGCTCCACTGAGTCGAAAGCCTTTTCGTATTCAACAAAACCTAAGCATAGTGGTTTATTATATTCTATAGTTTTGTCAATTATCTGGTTCATTGTATGTAGATGATATCTATCTATCTATCTATATATATATATATATATATATATATATATATATATATATATATATATATATATATTTTTTTTTTATGCGAGGAAGAAGGAACCAAAGGCCATGAGCCCGCAGTAACAGTTCCCTCCAAGAGAAAAACAAAATACAATAGAGAGCCAAATTCAAGATCCGATCATTTTGAGATGCCTGGACACACTGCGTTTGAAAGACTGGAGATCATAGGCAGCAGGAAATACAGATAGAGGGAGACAGTTCCAGAGCTGACCTGTTGCATAAATGAAAGACTGGGAGTAACGGTTAACTCTTGCATTAGAGAGTTGGACAGAAACGGGATGAGAGTTTGTTGCCAGACGGGTGCTACGCGCCCGTCGTAGAGGTGGAGGAATGCAAGCAGACAGTTCAGAGGAGCAGTGACCATTAAAGTAGCGATAGAAAAGAGATAAAGATGCAACAGTGCGGCGAAGAGACAGAGGTTGAACGGAGTCAGTAAGAGGAGGAGAGTTAATCTATATATGTAGATAGATAGACTGATAGATATAGATATATATATAGATATATATATGTAGATGATGTCTATCTATATGTGTGTGTGTGTGTATATATATAACTATATATATATATATATATATATATATATATATATATATATATATATATATATATATATATATATATATATCGACAGGAAACCATAACCTAAAGGTGCATCTCTCAAATCTGCGTCCTAGAACATGGCTCAGTACAATAGGGGGGTCACCCCTATACCTCATACCAATTAATCTGGCGAGGCATGTATGGCAACACTGTTCCTGCCGAGATTCTGATTGGCTGGAGGTGTTTGTTCGATTTCGTTGTTGCTTAAACCGATACTCTCTTTATTATCAGACATGATACTGAGTTTGTCGACAGTACAATCGTCAAAAGCAATAAGAAATACGTTATATACTTATCAATAATGAAGTTTTCGTAGGAAGATAGAGATATTGAGTCAACAAAGTATTATAACTGTACAAGTCAAGGTCAGCATTAGAACAATTCCTTTAAATCTCTGACACTCGGTAATATAACAGAAAATTTAGGAAACCTGGTAACTCTAAGCGTTGGTATAAGATACATTTATATTTTAAGATCAGTCTGTACTGTGATAATACAGGATTTAATTATAATGAAATAGTTTTCCTTTAGCCTACTTTGATTTATCGCGATTTTTTCAAACCTCCCTCCCTCAGAACTCGCCTTTTCATTTGAATTTTTTATTATTCAGAGTTCTGGCACGATTTAAGGGTGCGGACTGATCTTAAAATTTAAATGTGTGTTATACCAACACTTAGAGTATGCAGGTTTCCTTACTTTTCTGTTATATTACCGAGTGTAAGAGATTTAAAGGAACTGTTCGAATGCTGACCTTGACTTGGACTGTTACAATACTTTGTTGACTCAATATCTCTATCCTCCTACGAAAACTTCATTGTTGATAAGTATATAACGGATTTCTTATTGCTTTTGACGATTGTATTGTCGACAAGCTCAGTATCACATCTGATAATAGAGTATCGGTTTAAGCAACAACGAAATCGAACAAACACCTCCAGCCAATCAGAATCTCGGCAGGAACAGTGTTGCCATACATGCCTGGCCAGATTAATTGGTATGAGATATGGTTAGCGGTAGGGGGGTCCATGTCAGGTGGGTCAGGCTTAAAGTTTCAAATCGACGGAAAATCACCAATTTTCCCCCTATTTACTCCAAGATTGATGTGTGAAATCTTTGACTAGATATCCTGTTGCGTTTATACGTCAGCACTAAATTGACTGCTGAGACGGGTTCGCTTTGCCTTGGCACCAAATTTTGTTCTTTAAGACGTGAAGATGATCCAGCAAGTAGTTTCCAAGATACAGCTATTTACAGACTAGTTTCCTTATATGGATATAGCTGGTAAAATACTTACAAAGTGGCAATTTCATAAATAAGGACATAAACCAGAACTTATACTCAATCATTCTGTAGGATATGAAGAAAATCCAGCAAGAAGTTTCCAAAATATAACAGCAGAAAGCGCTCAGAGAGCGCATACCTCCGTATTAGTGGTTTAGGATCAGGATCCGCCCATTTATTTATTCTTTTTTTTTTTTTTTTTTTTTTTTTTTTTGGTCCATGGCCCATCATTCCAAAGAATTCCATTGAAATTCATTACGAACTTTTGGAGATAATGTGCAGGATAATCCGGATCCAGATCAGCCCCCAAACTTAATCATTCTTCCTTGGCCCATGGCCCACCCTTGCACAAAATGTAATCAAAATCCGCTCATAACTTCTTGAGTAATCCTGCTGACAGACAGACAGACAAACCAACCAACATGGGGTAAAACATAACCTCCTTGGCGGAGGTAACAAGACAGATTTTTCCTTACATGTCATGGCTCGTGAAATACAGACAATATGGCAATTTTACCTATACGGGCATCAACTACGACACATACTTTATCTTTCTGTGTGAAGGGAAGCCAAAAGACCTGGTAGTGTACGGTATACAGGCTCGCACGGTATGACGGACGGATAGGGGCGATTCCTATATCCCTACCACATGGAGTAATGGTGGGGATAATAATAGTGATAGTGATAATGATAATATTGATAACAGTAGTAGTAGTAGTAGTAGCAGTAGTAGTAGTAGTAATAATAATAATAATAATAATAATGATAATAGCAATAATAATAATAATAAATACAATAATAATAATCATAATAGTAATAATAGTAATAGAAAAGTGAAGAAATACCGCGAAAGAATCATATATAAGATCAATGACACTGACAAAAAGTGTGTGTGTGTGTGTGTGTAAATGCTATGAAAACAAGCAATATTATACATACGGCAACGTATATTATTTTTCTTAGGGTCATAGTAGGTTCCTAACAGCTATTCTTTAACGATTTATCATTATCTTTATCATTATTATTGTTATTATTATTATTATTATTATTATTATTGTTATTATTATTTTGCATGAAACATCTCTGAACTATTGAGCGTTATTTATATAGCTTAATATTGAAACGGTTTGCACTAATGCAAGAGCATATCAATGTGCAATGATCAGAATAAACCACTGAGGAAAATGTATAACGAAAACTAAGTTTAAAATTCCATATCGACACGCAGTATTTTGCATCTATAAGCCATGATCAGCTATAAGCCACGTGAGGTTGTCGATGTGTGGACAGAATAAATCATTAGTGAAAAGGTACAACAAAATTTCAAAAGGCCCTTAACATCACGGCTCTTAAAAAAACTTCATAAATTACCGTACCTGAACTCAAAGTAGGAAGAACAGCCAGTAAAAAGCAGATCAAAGGCAAAATATCCACTGCAATCATCCCACTCGGAGTCAGAGTCCACACTGAGCTCCAACACCTGCCACAAGTGTGGTAAGGGGGCGGAGCTAGTGACGTCATAATACCTAGCCAATCAGAACACAGCTGGGACTGCCATATACTGTTGTATAGAGAATTATTCTTATTATTTATTCGGTGTTAATAAAAGTATCAGGAAAAGAAAAAGAAAACAAACATTCCTCTTCTTTATTTATTTTTACAAAGTGTTAATCTACCAATACACCTTAAAAAGTCCCTAGGAAAACATTTTCAAAATGTGTTACTATAGAGCTCAATGGAGTGAAGACACCTCTCTTCATAAAAACCTTATAAATACCGGCTGCCATCTATGCGGGACATCAGTCGGAATCTCGCTGAGGGAAAGTAAGAAGTTAAGCATGCGTTTCTTCTGCGTCCTCGCCGTTCTTCTCCTGGCCTCACTCGGGGTTTTGGCGGCAGAGTCAAGAAATGAAGACACTCCACCAGGTCATCAGCAGAGATTCAACATCATAACCCCTCCCTGTAGAGGGTGCTATGTTGATGACGGAAAGGGTGGTTGCGTATTGTAAGTTATTTTCTTATTTATTTTTTTGGGTTATTTATTTGAGTTTTATTATAAGATTATTTATCGTTTTATTTTCAGTGAAACAGCTAACAAACTATTCACTACCATACTATACTCACCTTAACTTGGCCTAAAATTGACATCTCGCCACTTTGAATGCTGAACTGTAAGGATGGATTAAAACTAGAATATGATGCTAGTCACGAGGAAGTGCTATGCAAAGGATGTAGAGTTGTAACTTTTTTCTTTATTTTTGGTCACTGCTATTTGAAGTAAGTCGCAAAAGGACGAAAATCTAAGCCATGTTAAAGTGAAGAAAGTAGTATTAGTAGTAGTAGTAGTAGTAGTAGTAGCAGTTGTTGTCGTTGTTGTTGTTGCTGTAATAGTAGTAGTCAATCAATCATCTTTATTTCGTATTTAACATACATTTGACCAGTAAGAGGGACAACAGCCTAGCATTCTTTTAAATAAAAAACATATCCACTAATTTAGCATTTCAAAAAAAAAAAAACAATCTATTATGTTTCTAAATTATCTTGTTTTACCATACACATAAACCAAATATCTTCATATATATACTGCCTTATACAAGTGTACATGTACCATAATACATATATGTACTGCTTTATACAAGTCTACATATAATACATATTTACATACAGCAGCAACATCACAGCCCATTACCACCCTAGTAATTCAAACCCATATTTCTTTTTATCTGTTCACACATTAACTTGCAATCCTCTTGTTTCTTCGTGATTCTGAATCCAAGCAATCCTTGATTTAATAATATCAGGTTCCATACTCTTATTATTTATATTACATTTTTCACTGAAGTGATTACAAAGCTGGATGAAATGATGGCCAGAGGTAAAAACAGGAATATTCATCCTAAGCAAAACACTCCTAGTGTTAAATAAAGGTTTCACATATCTTGCCTGTGTGAATGCTGCACGATGCCTTAGCGGCAAAAGACCAGCTACCGTGGCCACACTATGATTACTTGTTACTCTTGGTAAAGTATATATTTTCTTTATTGCATTGGCATATGCAACTTCAAATGTTCTTAACAGCGGACCTTTTTGTGTTTAAGTCCCATAATGATAAGCCATAATCAGGGACACAATATTCCTTAAACAAAAACAGTAACGTTTGTGAATTAATGTTCTTGAATTTCCTGTATACAGAATTAAGTTTAGAATAAAAAGAATTTAATCTCATCTCAATTTCACATTTATCTGAAAAAACTGTCATCAGCTATATAACCTAAATATTTATATGTCTTCACTACGTCATATTAATTTATCCAAGGGATACTGTACCCCTCATTTTTTCTTGTATTAAATATCATAACTCTGGATTTATTGCTGTTAATTTTCAGCTCAAGATTATTTACCTCCGTCTCAAATGTTTTACACAGCAACTCAATGTTTTCCTTTGAATCACATAAAGGTATTAGTAGTAGTAGTAGTAGTAGTAGTTGTTGTTGTTGTTGTTGTTGTTGTTGTTGTTGCAGTAGTAGTAGCATTAACAGTAGTAGTAGTAGTAGTAGTAGAAGCAGTAGTAGAAGTAACCATTGTAGTATTCGTAGTAGTGTTCGTAGTTGTGGAAGAAGTAGTAGTAATAGTATTAGTAGCAATAACAATAATAGTAGACGTAGAAGTAGTAGTAGTAGAAGTGGTGGTGGTGGTAGTAGTAGTAGTACTAGTAGTACTACTACTAGTAGTAGTAGTGATAGTAGTAGTAGCCCCAGGTTCATCTCAAAAGTGAACCCAGTGGATTTCAGGCTGAAGTTCCCCTACTACAGTCCATCATCGTCCTTTTGAGGGATGGGGAGGGAGTTGAGGGACGTTTGTACAACCAGGCAGCTCCACCGCCCTGTTACATCAGTGCCACCACATGAAGGCATCCCTCTCACGGAAAAATTCCATCGTCAAATTGAAAATTGTGTATATTATGAAGATGCAACAGTTTGTGCCCCACTTGGACCGTATTGACGTGTGAGAAAAGAAGTGTGTGTGTGTGTGTGTGTGTGTGTGTGTGTGTGTGTGTGTGTGTGTATGGGTGTGTTGCCAGGTGTAAGAGAGAGAGAGAGAGAGAGAGAGAGAGAGAGAGAAGGCCTGGAGGAAAACTAAAGATAGTCTCTCCATGACTTTCTTCTCCCGTTACATGCCCCCCATCCCCCTTGGCAGCTCTATCTCCAAGTTAAAGTGAAAAGAATAGATAGATAAAGATAGTGGAGGTGGAGGGCAATAATTATCTTCATTCTTTTTTTTTATTCTCTTCCTCCTCACCATCATCGTCACCACCACCACCACCATCATCATCGTCGCCATCATCATCATTATCATCATCATCACCACCAACACCATCATCACAATCATAATCATCATCATCGTCGTCATCACGACCAACATTGTTATCATCACATCAATTAACATCATTATCATCATCATCGTCTTTGTTGTCATCGTCGTCACTACCACCATCACCACCACCACCATCTTCATCATTATCATCATCACAACCATTATCATCATCATCATTATCACAACCATTATCATCATCACCATCCTCTTCTTCCTCCTCCTCATCATCATCACAACTACATTTTCCACAGAGATCCATTCTGCGAGGGAGGCGCTAGGCAGGTTGACGCAAGAGACGACATGTCCATCGACTCCCCCAGCCACCGGAACTAGACCTACCCCCACAATGAGACGGTTCAGAACCACGGTATTGACACTCCTAGACTTCAGAGGGAACGAAATGGCGGCAGCTGGAACAAAAATGGCGTCAGCCGGACCACAAGACCTAGAGCTGTTGCCAACGTGAAACTACTACTACTACTACTACTACTACTACTACTATTACCACCACTACCACCACCATCACCACAACCAACACCACCATCACTACTACTACTACCACCAATACCACCACCACCACCATCACCACGACTACTACTACTACTACCATTTTACAGTACGAACTGAATGAAGGAAGTTGAAACACTGCAAAACAGAAGATAATGAAGTGTGTCAGTTCTGAGGACAAGAAGTGTTGGTGGAATTCAGAGACAAGCACTTACCTCCACACACACCTTGTTTCTTACGATAGATAGACAGATAGACGGATAGATGTGGAGGTGGATAGATAGCTGGATGAATGAGTAGATGGATAGATACTTGTAGATATATAGGTGGATGGATGGATAGATACACAAAGAGATGGGTAGATAAATATTGATAGATAAATATGAATATGGATGGATGGATAGATAGAACTTGAATTTGGCTCTTTTGAATTGTTTTCGTGTTTTTTCTTTTTTCTTTTTTTTTGGAGGAATGGTTTGCCGGCTCCTGGCCTTTGGTTCCTTGTTCCTCTCACTATATATATATATATATATATATATATATATCGAAAAACAAAAACAAAATTAGCAGTATATTCGTAGATAGACAAATGGATATATAGATATAGAGATGGACGGTTGAACAGAAAATCGACACACAGGTAGATAAACAGACAGATACATAGATACAGAGGCAGATAGATCAAGATAAACATTAAGTCCATTTACTGTCTTTACTACTAATAATAAAAATAATCATATACCAGGCACCAAAAATAAAAGATATGAGTAGCAAAGTGTCATACATATAAAAAAAAAAAAAAAAATTTATGCATTGCAAAATAAACTTTTTCGAAATTCAGTTTGTTTGATTACCTTTTTGGCCAGGTGATTCCAGGTAACGAAGGTGGCTCCTTAACACCTCCTCCTAAGCGATTTGTTTCGCATATTTCACCACTAGTTTTTCATTGCTATTTATATCGTTTTCATATTTGTATGGTTTGCCTCAGGAATATATATATATATGAGGATATGGAAGTGTAATATCCGCAATAATTTGCTGCTAGAGGAGTGTTGCGGGGCTTGAAGGCCACTGGATGGTGGTGTGTGGGTTTGTGATGTGTAGCGTTCGTTTATACCCTACACATCCCAGGGACGGTTCTATGTCATCGGCCGTCAGACTACATGTAAAAAATAAGATATGTCACCTGCTGAAGTTTGCATCGTTGATTAAAAAGAAAAATAATGTGCCATTTATTGTGAAGCGATGGAGAGTTGATGCAGCCTTGATGTCGTCCCTGATGGACGGGTGTGAGTCGTGGGTTGGGTTTGATATCAAGCCTGTCATCAAATTGTACAACTGGGCGTTAAAACAACTGTTAAGGGTATGAAGGACCACATAAAACATTGTGTTACTCTGAAGTAGGATGCCCGTCACTGCCAGATTTGGTATAAATTCTTCAACAAGATGTGGTCCGAAAGGTCCACTGTGCACGACGATCCTTTGTCACTGACTTTTAAAATTTCTATGGTTAATAATACCTGTACAGGAAAACTAGTGACAGACATAATCAGAAACGAAATTCCGAATAAGGTTTCATTAATCAGGATTGTTCGCAAATCAATTGCCAACTCTAATTCATCAAGGTGTCTAATATATAGTACAAAGAGATGAACCCAAGTTACTCTGTACACATTTACAAAACAAAACACCTAATCAATGAGTTCCACTGAATATCATTCACAAAGTTCTGTGTATCTGGATACAGCCTGCCAGTGGAGACGGGGCGATGGAATAGGCGGGGGCGTGGAAGCCTTGCACTTGAGGAACGATTGTGAGCTTGTGGCCTAGTACAAACAGAAAGGCATGTGGTTGAAGCCTGCCCATTAACAACAGATATAAGACAAAACTATAATAATAAGTCTAAATGATTTGTTCACTGATACTCCTCCCCATGACGTAAGTTGCAAGATAATTTATGATGTACCGGAGATGTTCAAATAGAATTTTCGCCCGTTTGTTGTTCATTTTGTTTATATTTGCTTTGCGGGATAAAGTGTAATACACAGTTTTCTTTTTAATTATTTTGATAGAATATTTTGTCTTCATATTTTACTGGTTGAATGTTTTATTATAAATGTAGCTGCGATCAATAAAATATCTATCTATCTATCTGTCTATCTGTGTGTGTATGGGGGGGATCATTGATTGTTTTCGATTTCGAAGTAAAGACGAGTGAAAAAAAAAAAAAAAAAAAAAAAGGAATAAGGGAATGATAACTTCTGGACAAATGTGGAAGCGTGCATGGAAAAGTTTGAAAGGAATACGAGAGTGTTTTTGATTGGAGATATGAATGGAAAAGTAGGAAATGTGAAGATGGATGTAGTAGTTGGTGAGTGGAGTATGCCTGCAGAAGTGGATGAGAATGGAAGTGTTCTAGTGGACATTTGTGTCGGTAGGGGGATGGTGATAATCAATAACCCCTTCAGACACAATATGATCCATAGGTATACGTGGTGAGTGATGAGAAAGGTGGGTGGTGAACTGAATGAACGGAAGGCAATGATTGATTATGTGTGTGTGGATGATATAATGATGTGCATAATGGATTAAGAGCATATAGAGGTTGGGAGAGTGGACTTTGATCAGAGACAAGGTTTGTAGGCAGAATATAAAACAATACTATATGTAACTACTGTATATAGCTATAGGTAACAATATATAGAATAGGTAGTTATGTCTGAGTCCTCCAAGAAAAGTTAGAGAACATATCCCCTTGCCTAGACGAACCAGGAATGTCAATTCACATAATGTATATCCACAACCCTTGTTGTCCCACACCATCAAAAAATTATTAACCATACAGTGTATCTCGAACTTCCTCGTAGGCCAGACGAACAAGATTTTCATGACGTATCCAAACACGTGGAGTAACCTGTCCTAGTCAGTTAGTCCACGTGATAGGAAATTTACCATACACATGCTCCCCATGCTCTATATAATGTCGCAGAGATTCCCTTCAGATCAGAAGGGGGTTAGAGAGAGAAAGGGGAGAGAAAGGCTGGTGAGAAGGTCCAACGTTATTATCACTCTCTACTAAACTGTAGCTCACCTTTTTTATAACTTTGTGCAATAAACTTTGTAACCCAAAAGTGTGTAACTCACCTCGTTGACACTACATCTCACTACTTAATTCTGGCTGAGCTTAACGAGCCATAATCAAGTGCCATATCTCACTGCAAGTACTTAAGACCGTGCTATCGAAATTGGTGGCCAGATAACCATCTCTGTATAATTACACCCCTCGGCTACGTCCACTTACATTGGTGAGCAGCGGTAATAATGAACCAACTACGATAAACTATGCCACTCGAGACTGGTGGCGAGCAGTGAAAACGAACCACAATCAAGCTATGCCTTACGAGTTTACACAACCGCTACAATGGTAAACTACGATATCTACCTCACTACGTTCACTGAGAGTGGTGGCGAGTGTAAACGAAGCCAATTAACGTCTCAGTCACAGCAATCTACGATTACACTCTATTTGGCGACTTCAGGCAATCAATAAAAAAACAAACAAGCAAATCAGAGAGCGAGAGCTGGTGTTGCATCAATGCAGCTTAATTTCGTCCCTAATTGCTCCTAAATCACAACTCCACGATTACGAAAAACAACGTCAACGATAAACAACATCGATCAACAACTCTACATGCCTACAAGTTAATCTCAATGAGTAAGGAAAATCAAACACTACAACACGAAGATGTGAACAAGGAAAGAGGAAAGTGCATCTGTGTCTTGACCCAAATTTAGCACATTTTCTACCTCTTTGAACCCCCACCATCCTTCATCATGACCACCACCATCTTCTTCCCCACCACCACTACCACAGTGAGGCAAGTAGGTCAGCAGTGATATCATTTGCTAAGGATGTTATAACCCGTCAATCAGTCCGAGTGCCTGACAACTCCAGCCTGCCATCCTACACCTGCCTGCCTGCCAGCCTGTCTCCCTACTCTAGCAACGACGCCAAGTGCTGACGCTGTCATACCAGGACCTGACCTACCTCAACCAAACCCTAAGTGACATGTGTGACATCTAACCTCCACCACCAGGAAGAGGAGAGCGAGTGTCTTGACCACAGATGTATTCATCAATCAACAAACTACATGCACAGTACACACTTCACTTCCTTTCCCAAAATTAAAAAATCATGGCAGCACTACACGTGGCCTCGGAGTCCCCGGGGGGGGGGTGAGACCATAAATGTCCTCACCTTCCGCCCCTCTCCTGGTGGCGACTCGAGCTGCCTGGAACCACTGTCTGACTCTCTTCTTTTTCATTTCTCCAACATTCGTGGCCTTTCCTCTAACTTTCGCTCTCTTGAGCACCACCTCCCCTTCTCTAAACCTTACCTTCTTTCTCTAACAGTGACTTAGCTGTCTGAGGCAACTGACAGCAAATCCTTTTCTGTATCCTCCTACTTTCTCTATACTCATTTCAAAGCCAAAGATGGATGTTGCGTATATGTACGCAACAATCTATCTTGTTCTCGTGTTCCTGAACTCGATTTCTCTGAATTCTCTACACTATGGCTTCGGCTTTCCTGTCATTCTCTGACTAAATATATCTGCACTGTTTACTTATATCCTAATTCTACTGACTATCAAAAATTCCTTGACTATCTTCCTTCTACGATGGAACAGATTCTATCCATTTCTCCTTTCTCTGAAATCTCCATTCTAGGAGATTTCAATGTTCACCACCATGTTTGGCTTTCCTCTCTTTTCACTGATTCACCTGGTGAACTAGCCTATACCTTTTCTATCCTTAATAACCTAGAGCAGCTTGTACAGCATCCTACCCGTATCTCTGACCGCCTTGGAGAGAGTCCAACATACTTGACTTCTTCCTTACTACTAATCCTTCTGCTTACACTGTTATTCTTTTCTCTCAGTTGGGTTCCTCCGATCACAACCTTATCACCTTAACCTGTCCAATCGCTGTGGTACGGCCTGTGGACCTTCCAAAGAAACATCGTCTGTGGCACTTTGGAGCTGCGGATTCGGATGCCCTCAGGCAGTACTTCTTTGATTTTCCGTGGAATGATTATTCTTTCCATGGCCGGGAGCAATCTCAGTGTGCCTTGTGCATTACAGAGGTTATTCTCTTGGGCATGGAAGCATACATTCCTTTGTCATATCCTCTGACTAATGCAAGAAAGCCTTAGTTTAATCATGCCTGTTCAAATGCTGTCCACAACAAGGAGAGGGCCTATAATAGGTACCGAAGCCAACCCACCCCTGAATCACATCTTTTATACGTTTCTGCCTGGAATCGTGCTAAGTCTGTTCTTCGCTCTGCTAAAAATAATTTCATCCATACTAAATGCTCTCAACTCTGCAACTCGAATTCTTCCCACTTCTTCTGGCACCTTGCCAAAAACCTTTCTAACAACTTTACCTCATCATCCTTCCCTCCTCTTTCATACTCTGATGGTTCTGTAGCTATTTCTTCTACTGATAAAGCAGATCCCTTCGCTCAGACTTTCTCCTCCAATTCAGCCTTAGACGATTCCGGTGCTGTTCCTCCATCACCTCCCCCCTCTGACTTCCTCATGGCTGACATTAAAATTTCTTCAGGTGATGTATTTTCTGCCATTGCTGGCCTCAATACTCATAAGGCCTATGGGCCTGATGGAGTCCCTCCTGTTGTTCTCAAGAACTGTGCTTCTGTGCTGACACCCTGCCTAGGCAAGCTCTTTTGCCTTTGTCTATCAACTTGTACCATTCCTTCTTGCTGGAAGTTGGCTCTCATTCAGCCATTCCCCAAGAAGAGTGACCATTCCCAACCCTGTAACTATCGTCCAATTACTTTAACATCCTGTATCTCAAAAGTTTTCGAGTCAGTTCTTAATAGAAAAATTTTAAAACATCTTTCCTGTCACAACCTTCTTTCTGATCGTCAGTATGGGTTCCGTCGGGACGCTCCACTGGCGATCATCTCATCTACCTTTCAGACTCCTGGTCATCCTCCTTTCGGGACTTTGTCAAAAGCTTTGCCATTGCACTTGACATCTCTAAGGCTTTTGATCGAGTCTGGCATAAATCTTTAATTTCCAGACTGCCCTTACGGTTTCTATCCTATCTGTGCCATCATCTCTAGCTTTCTTTCTGGTCTTTCTATAGCCGCTGTTGTAGACGGCCATCGTTCTTCTCCTGAATCTATCAACAATGGTGTTCCTCAGGGCTCTGTCCTATCACCAACTCTCTTCCGTTTATTTATCAATGACCTTCTAAGCTGTACATCTAACCCTATCCACTCTTATGCTGATGACTCCACCCTTCACCTTTCCATTCGGTTCCTGCATTGTCCATCTCAGCAGTTACTTCAACAAACAAGGGATGAGGCTATGGCGCACCTTATGTCTCACTTGGCTCGTGTCTCTGACTGGGGTAAGAATAATCTGGTTGTTTTTAATGTATCAAAGACTCAGTTTTTACACCTATCAACCTGAAAAAAATCTTCCACAAGTGTATCCACTAATGTTTAATAATATTCAGCTTAATCCTGCATCATCCTTGAACATGCTTAGGGTTTCATTTACTTGGGACTTATCTTGGAAAGATCATATTACATCTCTTGTAAAATCTGCTTCCAAGAGATTAGGTGTGCTAAACCGACTCTATTCCTTCTTTACCCCTGCACAATAATTGACTCTATACAGGAGTTTTATCTGCCCCTGTGTGGAGTACAACTCTCATGGGTGGGAAGGCTCCCCACATAGCGCTCTTCTCAACAGGGTGGAGTCAAAGGCTTTTCGTCTCTTTAACTCTCCTCCTCTTACTGACTCCCTTCAACCTCTGTCTTTGTGGCACTGTTGCATCTTTTCTTTTCTATCACTACTTCAGTGGTCACTTCTCCTCTGAACTGTCTGCATGCATTCCTCCACCTCTAAGACGGGTGCGTAGCACCCGTCTAGCAGCAAACTCTCATCCCTTTTCTGTCCAACTGTCTAATGCAAGAGTTAACCGTTACTCCCAGTCCTTCATTAATGCAACAGGTCAACTCTGGAACTGCCTCCTTCTGTCTGTATTTCCTGCTTCCTATGATCTCCAGTCTTTCAAACGCAGTGTGTCCAGGCATCTCGAAATGATCGAATCTTGAATTAGGCTTTCTCTTGTATTTTGTTTTTCTCTTGGAAACACAACAATTGCGGGCTCGCGGCCTTTGGTTCCTTCTTCCTCGCTTAAAAAAAAAATAAAACACCACGACTGTATCTCCACTGCTGTTCTAGTGAGTTGATTTATTCTAACCAAGGTTGTATTAGTTAACACTTCACAACTTACATAACTATACATAAAATACTGTCACTTAGTTAACGAACCAAGCAAATATATATACATACATATATATATATATATATATATATATATATATATATATATATATATATATATATATATATATATATATATATATATATATATTACAACCTACACAGTGAGGGACAATTACACAACATACACTTACATATGTGTTTTATGATTTTAATTTTATCAAAAATCAAGAGAAAAGTAAAATCTGATTCACTGTGTAGTCCCATTATGATAAGTAAACTTCCACAAGTAGTGCCCAAAGGATCAACATTAACAGTGACAAATACCCTGACACAAACACCAGAAAAAGATCAACAAAATATAAATTCGGAATCACGATCAGAAACACAAGAACGAGCAGAAAACCACACTCAGGAAACAAAACATACACAAGATAAAGAACAGCAAACAGATGCAATGTGCGCTGAAGTAAATGACGATGATACTTGGTCAGGAAATTCAGATGTAGATAGTGAACTTTATAAAACTTCACTTCCATTTTACAATGACTTACACCACAGAGTATTAAGATCAGGAAAAACATATAAATTGCCAGTAAATGACGATTGCAAGAAAAACACGGTAAAGATGGCTAATGTAGATGAAGCAAGTACTAGTGCAGTATCTTCTCCACAAAATCCCAGTAATACTCCACTTCCAGTGTATATTTGTCATGAAGACAATGAACTACCAAAATTCTCTGGTACGGAAAAAGATAAGATAGACATAAACTCACTTATTGAACAATGTCAGCAGTATTTCATTAGGAGACACATTGCAGATGAGAAAGGAAAATTAGCTGTTATTTCAGCTAGAATAAACCACGAACGATTCGCAGCGGGAAATTTGTTACGGTCACATAAGTTGTTGACAGCTTCAACATTTGAGCAGTTTAAGACAGAATTCCTTTGGAAATTGTCGGGAGGCAAGAATGTTCTTGGTGGTGTAATCCCAGAACTACACAAAATTGTAGACCTACTTAGGCACACTCAGGCTCAGATCTAGGGGAGATTACAGCAGATATTTCCACCATTCAGAAGACTCTTTTATCTAGCCTTGAAAACATAGACTGGGTCACAGAGGAAGGTAATACATTATCACCAGTGCATGTCGTTGACATCATTGGCTACATATCAGCTCTATGCCAATTTCCCGACAGGATATTAAAAATTTCGAAAACCATCCCATATAAACCAGGGATGGGTTTACTTGATTTCATTTATGACGTGGAATTAAATTGCAGTAAAGCTGGTGTGACTGACACATCACAGGCAAACAAGCCAGGGATCAAAATGCCAGAAATCGTAGCAGGGATAAACAAGTCAAGTCCTGGCAAGGACCACAGACAATCCTGACCAATTCAGAAACAAGCACACAGTCGGGTTAGCTCAAGAACTCGTTCCCGCACACCAGGTAACGGGGCGGTACAAAAGTCTGCCCGAAGTCCCAGTAAACATCGATCGGCACAAAGACAAGCAAATAGAAGATGACCTCATAGGTCGAACTCAAGTAACACTCTCTGTTACTATTGCACAAAGCCAGGTCACACAAAATCGGAGTGTCACATTAAAACGAAAGAGGATAGGCAAAAGGTAAAAGGTTTCTAGGGATTTTGCAGATATCATAGGTCCACCGGTCATTGGACCTCAGACTGTAGAACGATAGAAAAACTGGTATCCATCTATGGGTCGGGGGAAGATCGTACCAGTACAAAAGACGACGACACATAAAACACCCAAATAAACAAATAGTCAACATAGGAAGTTTGCTTGGAAATAAATGCATTTTGGTCACTGCTTTATGTGAGGAGGAAGAGATTTCATTATTTTTGGATCCTGGATCACCAGTGAATTTAATAATGCAAGATGAGTTATCAAGAATTTTTAGAAATACAAGAAAAGTGACTTTTTTGGAAAACTCAGACTTAAATGTATACACAGTGATTGGTAAAGAAATACCAGTTATTGGTATGATTGAGTTAAACATAAATTTCACAGAGACCACAAAATCATTGACTACCACCTTTCACGTAGTAGAAAATTTATCAGTTAGAAGACAAATGCTACTTGGACTTAACACAATGAGAACACAAAATATAATATTGATGCCACATTTCAATTGAATTCATTTTGATAGTGAATTCATATAGGAAATTTCATCTCTTGATAATACAACCAGCAATTATAGGAGAACTAGTGTCACAAGAACGATTGCACACAAAACCAAAATGAGGGAGTCCGACGTACAACTTCTCAAGATAATGGGCACGTAGACCAGCTCTCTCAACCCAACCCCCACTCCTTATTCACTCATTCACAGTGCAAACGTGACTCATCCATTTACCCAGCCACCATTGATTATGATATAAATTTACCACCAAAATCATTCATGCATGTTACGATTAAGAGTAAACTGAGAAATTGTAATGTCATTGCATTAGAAGAGACGGTTAGAATAAATGGTCTTTTGATAGAGAGCGCCTTGTGCTGGGTGAATGACAAGGGTGAGATGAATGTCATTTTAACTAACACCATGAATGGAGATGTGAGGATTAAGAAAGGAACCTGTATTTGTAGGTTAGAAATTTGCCCAGTTCCTGTACGCGAAGTGACCGTAGCAGGGGCGTCGAGCAGAGTAATCTCATTAGACAGAAAATGCATAAAGGAGAATTTAATTCATTCAGGTCAATTCAACGTAGAAAAAGATCTATTAGATCTGATAGAGAAACATAAACAAACGGTGGCATTACCTGGAGAACAATTAGGGTGTACTAACCTAATTACACACAAGATTAACGTACACCCAGACACACAACCAATATACAGTATATATACTAGCTCATAGGGTCGCGCATTCACAACGCACATTGGCAAATCAGTATGTTGAGGAAATGTTAAAACTCGGTATTAATGAACCATCTGTCTCCCCGTGAAATGCGCCATAAAATTTCGTGCTCAAACGAAACGGAGAAATGTGCGCGGTAGTAGATTACCGTAAATTAAATTTATCAGCACACCAGGGGGTTAACTCACCCTCTTCAGGCCCACAGTGGGGGCGGAGGGACGTTGGTTACAAGATTGTGACAACGTCAATTAAATTTTTGCATGGTTGTTGTGTAGTGGTATGCTGCCTGGCCCTCATTTGAGAGTCTCGGGTTCGATTCCCGGCATATTCGTAATATCTCAGATGAGATTTCCTGTGTAAAATACAGGTTTCTCTCTTCTTTATCAGCACACAATCCCTGACCGATTTCCTATGCCATTGTTCAGTGACGTCTTACAATATACTGGACGAGAGAATAATGTGCTTTCCACAATCCATTTGCTCAATGGCTATTACCAAAATAGCCTCGAGCAAGAATCACGCAAATACACTGCTTTCTCCACGAATACAGGGCACTACCAATACAAACGAATGCCTATGGGATTGAAGACAGCACCAGGCACTTTCCAGAGACTGATAAATTACGTATTGTCTGGAATGCTGGGAAAAGGAATATTTGTCTATCTAGATGATATTATTATAGCTACTCCAAGTATAAATGGACATCTACAGAAACTAGACCAGCTCCAACAAAAGCTTGCTGATGCTGGCTAAAAAATTAAGCTAAATGCAAATTTTGCTTTAAGGAAATAAAATTCTTAGGCCACAGACTAAATGACCAAGGTATTCACACGTCGGAGGACAAAATACAATCGGTAGGGAATTTCCCAGAACAAACAAATATAAACGAAGTAAGACAATTTCGGGGGCTAGCGGGATACTACCGCTCCTCTATTAACCAGTTGTCTCATATAGCACAACCGCTATTCATTCCACTAAAAAAGGATGCTGTATTCCAGTGGGAAGTGGAACAAAAATTAGCATTTCATGAATTAAAACGTAAACTTACATGCACACCATGCCTTGCCTATCCTAATTTCACAAAACCATTCATAATTTGCACAGATGCTTCCCTCAAAGGTTTAGGTGCTGTATAGATGCAAGAGGATAAACGAGGAAAATACCAACCCATTGCCTTTCCCAGTAGACAAATAAAAGGACCAGAGAAAAATTACTGTCCTACAGACTTAGAAGCCCTAGCAATAGTATTTGTTCTGCAGAAATTTTGTGGTCTCGTGAACGGATACGAAATTCACCTATACACAGACCACTGGCCTCTCGTGGGCATGTTCCAAGAAAAACTCCTCTCTGGGAGGAGAGCACGATGGAAATGTAAAATCCAGAATTGCGATGTAAACATTCACTATGTAAAAGGTAAGGTAAATTTAGCAGCAGATACCTTACCACGAAATCCGTTAGCCAATGTTGCTACAATAAGTCCACGGGAATCACTGGCCAGCAATGATGAAACGATCCCCACAAATCAAGAAATTTCACAGGCACAGAGACAGGACCCAGTATGGTCTAAAGTAATATATCATCTCGAGTCAAGCGATGATGTACCATTACCCAAGTTACAGGTACTACTTAAACAATTCGAAATGGTAAACAATGCCTTATATAGGGCAAATCCAGGATAAACAAATCATAGAAAAGTATTAGGCAGTTAGTTATCCCCAGTACAATGATACCTCACATTTTAAGGGTAATACACGATAGTCCACATGCAGGGCATCCTGGCAAGGATAGGACAGTCAGGCAGGCCCGGATGTCATATTATTGGCCAACATTACGCAATGACATACATAATCACATGGACAGCTGCGAGTCATGTGCGAAACATGAAGGTTACACGTTATCACCTGCTCCTATAGGACAATATCCTGTTCCTAGACAACCATAACCGTGGGACACTGTCGCGGTTGATTTACTTAAATTACCCTTAACTACCTGTCACGATCAATATCTCTTCGTTGCAACTGATCACTTCTCACGATCTATGACCTTGGTTTCAATTAAGGATAAAACAGCAGAAACAGTCGCACGGGTATTCATTAATAGTGTGATCTGCAGGTTCACCACGCCAAAGGTGCTAATAAGCGACAATGGCGGTGAATTTAACTCTGAAATTTTACAAGAAATATGTAAACAATACATCCAGCTTCCAATGGATTGGTGGAAAGGCAGAATAAAAGAATATTAGATGTACTACGGCACATTCTCAATGATAATTACGCAAACTGGGATGACTGGACTCCCAGAGTTGAAGCATCACTTAATTGTGCAATGAATAAATCAATACGAGATACACCTCATTTCATCATTTACGGGTCAGACAAACGTCTCCCTTATGAGACATTAGTGGGCGAGCACTTTCCCATATATAATTATGACGATTATCCTAAACTTCGCTTACGTGAATTTCAAGAAATACACACAAAGGTAAAGAAACAGCGATGTCCAAGGAAGAAATGACAGAATCATTTAATAAGAAGGCAAAAGAATCAAATATCAGCATAGGTGATATTGTCTATAGCCTCATTCACACTAGAAATAACAAACTGTCACCTAAATCTGAGGGCCCATACAGAGTAACCAAGAGATGAAACAATAAGGTAGTGATTAAGTCACTGTCGAGTAACGAAGAAGAAGAAACACATTCTGATCACTTATATAACGTCTCAGCAAATTCAGCTTACAACTATAAAACACCAGAAACGACCGACAACCCTAGGACACACGGTGAAAAAAAGCCCGAAGCAATCAAGACATATCGGAAGAAATTGCGGTCGCATACCAAAAAGACAAACATACTGTAGGTGCAACCAATACAGCTCTCACCATAACAAGGCATTTGCATGCCTTAGGAATCGATTTAGAATCCTTTTATAGGTAACAGGCTTAAACAGGCCAAGATATCTGTATTTCATCATCACTATCATCACCCTTAGCATAACTTACTAACAACAGTGGATTAGATCTTTAATACAGTTGTTCTTTCGGTAGGTAAAGATGAGGCGAATAATTGCATGGATCATGTTCCTGTTGATATCAAGAGGATCACCTCAGTTACATCCTCAACATGTAGTAAGACAGGGGTGCCTGATGGCCCCAACAGTCTCAACAGCAATAGTGCAGGACATAATAAGTACCGAATTTAGTTTGGACATACTGCAAGACATACCAATAATGTTACAGAAGATATCAAGACCACTTAGAACTCGGGAAGCGGTGTTAAAACGTTTTTCTTCACATAATCACCCCACACAGGAAGTAGCTGAATTAATCAAATTAGCTGACTGGAAGCTAGAACAGGCTAAGCACGTAATGATCACCATGATCCAGGATATCCCATCAGCTGAGAGTAACACACTTGAGACAAGAAACGACATCACAAATACACGTAACTGACGCGGTTTGGTCGACCTACTTGGAGCAATTTTAGGCAACATTTTTGGACTAGCTGCAGAAAATGATCTAGAGGAATTAAATAAATTTAACAAAATAGCACAAATTCTCTCATACCAACATACGTTAGCTCATACTCAGAACAGCTTAATGCTGACGATTGGAAAGAACCTAAGGAAGGTAAAAGCATCAACTCTAGGAACTGTGAAGAAAGTAAATGCACTAGAACGTAACAGTACACTATTCCAACACATCTCTGTGATCATAGAACCTATTGACGTAATAATACTACAGTTAGACCGGACTAGAGCTCAGTATCAGGCCTTCATGAACGGAATTGCTAATGCTGGTAACGGAAAGATCACCATTAATTTACTACCCTTTCACAACCTCCGGTAAATAATTAGCCAAGGCATACATAAGCATGGACTGAAACTTTTGTTTGAGGATAGAAATCTGATGTTATATTATCCATATTTAGATGCAACACTCACAACAGCATCACTAGTAGTTCATGTACCATTCGTAACAGATGATTTTTTTCACAGTCTATCAAATATACCCTTTTCCTTCTAAGAAAGATGACTCATTAGTCACCATCAACATCAAAACAGAAGTCATCATGGTCTCCAAGAAACAGGACGCTGTCACTTTCTCTAATGAAACAACAATTGAACACAAATGTCGCACATCATTACATGCATTTCATCTCTGTCCTGCGTACATCTTCACGTTTTAGCCAGCTGCGACAGTCTCTTGGGAAATGGCTATCATTAAAGATCATGACATTCCTCATCATTACAACTTCACATTTGCTCCAGATAAACTCATTCATCAACGCATTGCACAATCACAGTTCTACTGTTTCACTCAAAATACATCAGTTTTTGTGACTTGCCCAGAGACACCTCCAGCCCATACATCAACATGTGGTTCATACATCTCACCAGTGTTTAAGAACTTCTGTACAAGTGGGACATAACTGAGTAAATATGGTATATGTATTTTATATAAAATAACGACATAGGGGTTACACATAATATAGGCTTACTTTAATTATAGTCATATATATATATATATATATATATATATATATATATATATACACAGCAAGTCCTTCTCACATATATTGTATAAATGACTACAGAAGACTTGTCATTGTATTATAATACTATTACTATTATATGATACATGTCAATTTCATAACTACATTAATTACAGTATTCCAATTATGTAACCTTCTCAGAATTATGTATTTCACTTACAAAATGATTGTAATGTGTATCTAGTGTCCATTAATAGGCTATGACCGAGCGATATATAGGCATAATATAACAAAGTACTATATGTAACTACTGTATACAGCTATAGGTAACGATATATAGAACAGGTAGTTATGTCCGAGTCCTCCAGGAAGAGTTAGAGAACACATCCCCTTGCCTAGACGAACGGAATGTCAATTCACACAATGTATATCCACAACCCTTGTTGTCCCAGACTATCAAGAATTCTTAACCATTTGATGTATGTCAAACTTCCTCGTAGGCCAGATGAACACGAATTTCATGACGTATCCAAACACGTGAAGGAACCAGCCCTAGACAGTTAATCGACGTGATAGGAAATTTACCATACACATCCTCCCCACGCTCTATATAATGTCGCAGAGATTCCCTTCAGATCAGAAGGGGGTTAGAGAGAGAAAGGGGAGAGAAGGGCTGGTGAGAAGGTCCAACGTTAGTATCACTCTCTAATAAACGGTAGCTCACCTTTTTTATAACTTTGTGCAATAAACTTTGTAATCCAAGAGTGCTTTAACTCACCTCGTTGACACTACGTCTCACTACTTAATTCTGGCTGAGCTTAACGATCCATAATCAAGTGCCCTATCTCACTACAAGTACAGTACTTAAGACCACGCTATCGAAATTGGTGGCCAGATAACCTTCTCTGTATAATTACACCCCTCGGCTACGTCCACTTACAGGTTCAAATGAAATGGAGAAATAGAAGAAGTGAAGGACACGAGTAAGTAGTTTATGCAAAAATGAGTGGAAATGTTATAGAAGGATTTGCAAAAAGCAGAATATAAGAGAAAAGTGGAGGATCGATTGGGTAAATATGATTTGGAGCAGGTGGGGGACGTAGAAGGTGTGTGCAAGAGTTTCACAGGAGAAATCCGTGCAGCATGTGAGGTGGTGTGTGGGGTGAGGAGCAGACGAAAGGGGACGCAAGGAACTGCATGGTGATATCAAGAGAAGAGACAAGAAGTGGCACATAGGAAGAAAGAATATTGTGAATAGATGAGAAACAGGGGCATTCAGGAAGGTGAGAGACCGAAGAGAGAGATATATGTAAAGAGGATGAGATAGAGGTGAAAAGGTTAGTAAGAGAAAGAAGAGAGTGGATGACGAATTTAGAAGGAATTTGAGTATATGATGAATAGGATGTAAGAAAATGTTCCGGAAAGAAGTAAAGAGTTAGACAAGGTGTTAAAAAAGTTAGTCGTGGAGTGAAAGATAAAAATGGTAGATTACTTATACTGGAGAAGGGAGAAAAAGTGAATACATGGGGAGAACACTTTAATGAATTGTTGCACATAGAGAATGAATGTAATGCGAATACAAGTGCCTGGAAAATGGATGGGAGATGGAGGAACTTGAGAAGAAAGGAAGAAATCAGTAGGATGGAAGATGTGGAAATAGTCAAGAAAGTCAAAACGGGGATTAAGGCTGAAGGGATTGATGGAGTACGTGGTGAAATGCTGAAGCATAAGGGAGAGACAGTAGCAGAATGGATGTAGAAGATGTGCAGGTTAGCATGGGAGGAGGGTTCAGTCTCAGAGGATATGATGTCAGGTATAATTATTCCACTGTGCAAAGTAAAAAGGGAAAAACAAGTGTGTGGTAATCATAGGGACATTTGTCTTCTTAGTGTATCGGGAAAAGTATATGGTAAGATAGTTATTAGCAGAGCAAGGGAAATAACAGAGGAATTAGTTGGAGAGGAACAGGAAGGTTTTAGGAAGGGAAAATTTTGTGTAGATCAGATATTCACTCTTAGGTCCTTAGTGGAAAAGTTTCTAGAGATGGGAAAGAAGTTGCATGTAGCCTTCATGGATTTGGAGAAAGCATATGACGGGGTGGATAGACAAGGATTGTGGAAGTATTAAGAATATATGGAGTAAATGGGAACTTGTTGCAAACCTTGAAGGGTATGTATCAGGGAGCTAAGGCAGCAGTGCGTGTGGACAGTGAAGTGAGCGAATGTTTCTGTTTGAAGGTTCGATTGAAACAGATGTGTCATGTCTCCATGGTTGTTCATTGTGTATATGGATGGGGTTATAAAAGCGATACAATGTAAGACAGACGATTTTGTAGCGGACCTAATGAGAGAGGGCATTGGGTGAAAACTACTTGTACTGTGGTTTGCAGATGATGCTGTATTGTTAAGTAAAGACGCTTGGGAGCTACAAGGCTTGGCGAATGAGTTTCGGAGACTGTGTAAAAAAACGAATCTCATGGTGAATGTAGGGATGGGTAAAGTTATGGTCTTCGAAAGAAATGAAGTTACTGAATGTTCAATGAGGCTGTATTAGGAGTAAATGGAAAATGTGAGTGCGTTTAAGTATTTGTGTATATTTTGGGGTAAGAATGGAAATTTAAAGGGTGAAGTGCTTGAAAAGGTACAACAAGGAAGAAAGGTTGCTGTTTTTTTAAATGCAGTGATAAGGAACAAGGAAGTGAGCATGGAAGTGCAAAAGTTACAGCATGGCAGTATTGTGATACCAACTCTGACGTACGGTAGTGAAGTTTGGACCTTGTTTAAGGGACACAATTCAAGAGTGAGAGCAGTGGAAATGGGTAATTTGATAGGAGCATGTGGAGTCACATGGAGAGACAGCCTGAAAAATGATGAAGTGAAGGAGCGTTGTGGTGTGCATGTGGATGTGATAGGAAGCGTTAGGAGAAAAACACTGAGGTGGTTTGGCCATGTGGAGAGGATGAAGAGCGAGAGACTAACGAGGAGAGTGTATGTGAGTGAGGTGGAGGGGGAGAGAGGGAGGGGAAGGCCAAGGATGACTTGGAGGGATGAATTGGATAGGAATATGAGAGAAAGGGGGTGTGATCTGGGAGCAGGGTAGTGAATTGGCGGGGGACAAGACGACATGGAGGCGATTTTTTTGTGGTCACCCCTTACGGTATTAAGGTGTCTTGCAAGAGATAAAAAGTTTTCTCATAACATTCAACTGTCCTGTAATTCTGTTTGGTAGAGAATCTTGTTGTGGGAGAGAAGTCATCTTCAGCGAGATGGACAGGCGACAGATAAAATGACCGAAAGACACACGTAGCTACGCTTTAGAGATTCATCAAAAAATTTTATTTTTTTTCCTAAATATCACCTGACATTTAGTAAGACAAGGTGAATATAAACCATTCCAGCAAGGAAAAGGAAACACACAGACTGACTCACGCCATTTGACATTGAGGTGGATTGCCATTTTACTCTTGCTAAAGACAAAGGATTACATTCATTTTCGGAAAGAATACGCCTCCTACGTAAGACAGACTGACAGAGAGACAAAAGCAGACTCTGGATGATCGCTTCACGTTGACTTATTTTATTATTGGTTCAAGCAGATGACATGATTCTGATGACATGATAGCAGACCCTTGTAGACGTAAAGCAAGACGTGAAAGGCACATGGGACAGATGGACAGAAGTAAAGACAGAGCTGCAATATTTATCAGTTCACATCGATTACTATTCCGCTCCATCTGAAGGCAGACGATTTTATTCAGCTTAAGAGAAACTAAACCCCTCTCTGTAGATGAAGACGTGAAAGTTCAACAGGTAGAATAAAGAGAACGAAAGTGAAGGAGGCAGTTTGCGAATTATCGATTCACAGTAACTGGAATGATCAGTTCATATTATCTGGTACTGCAATATTGTTCCTGCCAGAAAATTGTATTTAGCTTCAGTGGAATTTCAACTATCCCGGATATGAAGACGCAAAACATATGTAGGCATACACAGTAACAGACACTCTCTAATTCATTTATTCATCAAGTAAACCGTTACTTTACTCTTGCTACTTTATTCCTGCTACTTTATTCCTGCTACTGACTGACAGCTTTAGTTAGCTTAGGGTAGACCGAGCCTCACTCGTAACAGATATTCTTTGGCCGCTTACTGATTTACACTATTTACACCCACACCTACGGGGATAGATTGGATACTATGTTTTAACTTGTGTGTGTGTGTGTGTGTGTGTGTGTGTGTGTGTGTGTGTGTGTGTGTGTGTGTGTGTGAGACCTTTGACCCTTCAGTGAGTTCCTTCCGGTCCGGTGAACTGAAAGCAAGCCGAGAAAGTGAAGAGAGAGAGAGAGAGAGAGAGAGAGAGAGAGAGAGAGAATGTTAAATACTATGCCAGAATTCTTAATTCCGCCCTCTGACTGAAGGGGTTAATGAGGCTCATCTCCTAACTGGGCTAACAAGATCCAACAATGGTCATTACACCTGATACACACCCTTAATTTACCCACCCTGATTAATTAAAATGGACGGGCAGTTAAAGGTAAATATATCCTGCGGTAATTAGCGATCAGTATGCAATTTGACACAGATAATTAACAAACAATTTTATATATTCAGGACAGTCTGTAATTAGCTCATCGATAGACGTAAATATGCGGTAATTAGCGATTACTATTCAACTTGATACAGGTAATTAACAAGAAATTTTTTAGATAATATTCCAAAATTTGCGCTTCGTTTGAGATAAATATATCATGCGGTAATTAACGATCACTATGCACTTTGACACAGGTAATCAGGGACGTTACCAGGGCCATTATGAGTTTGACTCAGTCTTGTTAAAACACACACACACACACACACACACACACACACACACACACACACACACACATACACACACCACTTAAAACATAGGATCCAGTCTACCTCCGAGGATGTGGGTGTAAATAATGTAATTCAGTACATAGCCAAAGAATATCTGTTACGGGTGAGGCTCGTTGTACCCTACGCTAAATAAAACTGTCAGCCAGTAGCAGGAATGAAGTAGGAAGAATAAAATAGCAGGAATAAAGTAGCAGGAATAAAGAAGCAGGAATAAAGTAGCAGGAATAAAGTAGCACGAACAAGGTCGCACGAGTAAAGTAACACGAATAAAGTAGCGGTTTATTTGAGGAGTAAATGAATTAGAGAGTGTCTGTCTGTTACTGTGTATGCCTACATATGTTTTGCGTCTTCCTCTCCGGGTTAGTCGTATTTCCACCCAAGCTAAATTCAATTTTCTGGCAGCAAACACAATACAGTACCAGTTAATATGGACTGATCATTCCAGTTACTGTGAACCGATAATTCGCAAACCACCTCCCTCACTTTCGTTCTCTTTATTCTACCTGTTGAACTTTCACGTCTTCCTTTACGGAAAGGGTTTAGTCTCACTTAAGCTGAATAAAATCGTCTGTCTTTAGCAGGAGCGGATTCGCAATCGATGTGAACTAATAACAGCAGCTCTATCTTTCCTTCTGTCCTTCTTTCCCATGTCTTTCACGTCTTTCTCTGCGTCTACAAGGGTCTGTTATCATTTAATTTGAGTCATGTCATTTGCTGGAACCAAGAATGAAATAAGTCAACGTCAATCGATCGTCCAGAGTATGCCTTTTTCTGTCTGCCTGTCTGTCTTACATAGGAGGCGTATTCTTTCCAAAGATTGATGTCGTCGTTTGTCTTTAGGAAGAATAAAGTAGCAATCATTTTGAATCTCAAATGGCATGTGTCTGTCTGTACTGTATGTTTCCTTTTCATTGCTGGAATGATTTATATTAACCTTGGCTTACCAAATGTGTTTGGTGATATTTAGAAAAAAATTATCAATTTCGATGACTCTCTCTAAGGCGTGGCTATGTCTGTCTTTCCAACAGTTTTTCTGTCGCCTCTCCAGGTCGTCGTAAATTACTTCTATACATACATATTCTGTATACAGACACACACACACACACACACACACACACACACACACATATATATATATATATATATATATATATATATATATATATATATATATATATATATATATATATATATATTGTTACGGAACAGAGAAAGATAATGTACACTTTAAGTGAGAATACGAAGAGTCACTACTGTCCCGTAAAGTTCCAGGTTCAAAACAAAAGAGTTAGGTAAAATTACAAGTTAAAGTTTAATGCTTAAACTAACAACAAAACATTCAGGACTCATAAGGATAATGTAATGGCAAAAACAGGTTAAATATATGGTTAACTGCAATAGCCTCTATTAACACGAAATTAGCAAGAGTAAATTTATCTAAGTCAGCCCTGATAAAATGAGATACCAGATAATACTCAGTGAATGCCAGATAAATAATTACAGATACAAACTATTATCAAAAATGACTGACATAAAGAACCCCACACGAATTACAAAAACTTCACTAGGCCTACAAATTAAACTTATGCTATACAGTACAAGAAAAAATGCAACAACAGTTATACTCAAATTACACACAGCTGCTAGAGGTTTGGAGATTTCTTGAGCACTCACAATAATAATATCTGTACAGGGGAGGACAGAGATGTGAACAAAATGAGGAGCAGATCTAAGTGGCAATGATGCAGAGACTGAGCTCATTATATAGGGGCTGGCAGAGCTTGATACAACTTGTAAGAGGGACGCGCAAATGAAGCCATGGGGACAGAGAGCTGAAAATCCCGCAAAGTATAACAGAGAGAACGACTTACTCTACTATAACGGTAGAAGGGGGGACTGAGGCAGAACACGCTCGTGATCAAACATGCAGCAACTGTGCGTTAAAATTACACAAAGGATGATGAAATCATAGGCTATGTAACACCTCCCCACAAAGAAAAAAGAAATTTACAAAGGAAATTTCTTATTACTCTAAAACAATCTGTCTAAAGTCTAGATAAGCAATCTGCAATAACATTTTCTTTCCCCTTGACATGTTGTATGTCTAATGAATACTCCTGAAGAAGTAGACTCCATCTTGTCAATCTCTGATTTTTATCTTTAAACTTACTAAGGAATTTCAGTGGGTTATGATCGGTATAAATGACTATGGGGTCAAAACCAGAACACAAATAAAATGAAAAATGCTGTAAACCCAAAATCAAGGCCAAAAGCTCTTTCTCAATAGTTGAGTAGTTCTTTTGAGGTGGAGTGAACTTCTTACTGTAATAAGATACAGGATGTTCAATACCCTGATCATCCTCTTGCAGCAAAACAGCCCCAGCTCCTGTATCACTTGCATCAACAGCCATCTTAAAAGGCTTAGCAAAATTTGGAGTAGCGAGCACTGGCTGACTTAATAGAATAGCTTTAAGTTTGTTGAAAGAGGATTCACAGTTATCGGTCCAGACAAATTCAGCTCCCTTTTTCAGTAGGTCTGTAAGTGGTGATACAAGAATAGAAAAGTTAAGAACAAATCTCCTGTAATAACCTACCATTCCCAAAAATCTTTGTAGCTCTTTCCTACTTTTAGGTCTGGGAAGATCACTTATAACCTGAACCTTAGCTCCTGGTGGTGCAACATGTCCATCACCAATTACATACCCAAGGTACTGAACTTTAGCTTGACCAAACTCACACTTTGATAAATTAGCTACAAGATTAGCATGAACTAAACGGTCAAGAAATTTACTGACATGGCATAGGTGATCTTTCCAGTTGTCACTGAAGATTAATACACCATCAATATAAACAACACACCCTGCCAAACCCTCTGTTACAACATTCATGAGCTTCTGAAATGTGGCTGGTGCATTCTTCATACCATACGGCATTACAGAACATGCAAAAGCCTTTCCTAGTGTTACAAAACATGAGATCTCCCTAGCACGTTCAGTCATAGGTACTTGCCAGTATCCCTTTAACAAATCAAACTTACTTATGTACCTAGCCTTTCCGATCTTGTCTATGCAATCTTCCACACGAGGGAGAGGGTAAGTGTCTGTTTTGGTTATCTGATTAACACGTCTGTAGTCGATGCAAAGCCTCTGTGACCCACCTGGCTTAGGGACTAGAGTGACAGGAGAACTCCACTCGCTCTGACAGGGCTCAATCATCTTGTGGTCCAACAGGTAGCCAAGCTCCTTCTGGATGATAGGAACTTTCACTGGGTTCACACGGTAAGGAGGCAATTTAATTGGCTTTGCGTCTTCAACATCGACATCATGCATCAACACAGTGGTTCTTCCTGGAGTAGCACGGAACACTTGCGGGTACTCCTGCAGTAATGCCGAAAACTCCTGCCTTTCCTTGGGAGGTAGATGAGAAAGCTTAGTCTGGAGATCATTCACGATATCAGGACTCTTCCCCAAACTATCACTCAGGCTCGTACTGCATGGGAGAGCTTCACTTGCAGACTCGGGTGGAACAGCTACAGTGCAGACTGGATTATTTTCGTCCCGCCTGTGATATAACTTTAGCATGTTGATGTGACATAGTTGCTTGCTCTTTCTACGATCTGGTGTGGCGATGACATAGCTGACATCACTGAGTTTCTTCTCCACGAAATAAGGGCCACTAAACTTGGCTTGAATAGGTTGCCCATGAACTGGTAGCAGAATCAAAACCTGATCTCCTGGCTGAAAGTGGCGTAACCTGGACTTCTTATCATACCAAGTCTTCATCTTCTCCTGAGCAGCTCCTAAATTCTCTCTCGCCAGCTGTAAAGCAGTGGACAGCCGTTCTTTGAAATTCATCACATACTCCAGCAGGTTGACGTCATCTTCCTCCGACAGCCAGCATTCCTTGAGTAGCTTAAGGGGTCCTCTTACTTCATGGCCAAACAGTAGTTCAAAAGGTGAGAAGCCCAGTGATTCATTTGGAGATTCTCTTGCAGCAAACACAACGAATGGAAGACCTTTATCCCAGTCTTTCTGATGTTCCAAACAGTATTTCTTGAGCATCGATTTGAGTGTTTGATGATATCTCTCCAACGCTCCTTGGGTCTGGGGATGGTAAGCTGAAGACGTGATCTGGGTGATGCCCAACTCTTTCAGAGACTGTTTGAAAACGTTTGACATGAAATTACTTCCCCGGTCTGACTGTACCTCCTTGGGCAGACCAAACTTTGTGAAGAACCCTAGCATTTCCTTAACCACGTTCTTTGCTGAGATATTTCTAAGTGGAATGGCTTCAGGATAACGAGTAGCCATATCAATCATGGTCAACACATAAGAAAATCCTGAAGAAGTCTTAGGAAGAGGGCCCACAATATCCACCAACACACGGGTGAAAGGCGCCTCAAAAGGAGGAATGGGAACTAGAGGTGCAACCTTTTCGGTCTGATTACACTTCCCCACAACTTGACAGGTGTGACAAGACTTAAAATACCAGGAAACATCCCTGAAGATACCTGGCCAGTAGAAGTGTTTCAAAATGCGTGCCACAGTCTTCCTCACTCCAAGGTGTCCTGCCAAACTGGAATCATGAGCCACTCTAATGATATCCTGCCTACAAACACGAGGGATGACAACTTGATGTACAACCTCCCATTCACAGTCGGCTGATGCTGTTGGGGGTCTCCACTTCCTCATAAGTACTCCTGACTTTACATAATAACAAGTAGAAGCACCAGCTGACTCTTCCTCACTGCAAGCAGAGTTAGCTAGACCTTTCAACTCAGGGTCAGCAACCTGCAACTCAACCAACTCTTGACGAGACAAATTATCAACACTACGGGGTACTGCCTCATCTGGTGAGTGGTCCAAATTAGCAAGAAAAGTGTCAGCTAGGATAACATCATCATCATCATTATCCTCTAAATCACCAGTAACTTTAGACTTAGCCCTAGTGACAGCACATGCAGGGAACACATCAGGGACATCACAATCCTGGGACACAGCCACTGGCTCACTAGACAACTGAGGAGCTGGACACACTTGACTTCCACCAATATCATTTCCAAGTAAGAAAGTTACACCTGACATTGGGAGTGTCTCAACCAACCCAACCATAACGGAACCATTAGCAAAACCAGACTCTAAATTCACTCTGCACAGAGGGACAGAGAAGTAATTATTTCCTACACCTTGTAAGATTACAGTTTCATCAGAGGAATTAACATTAGAGCCTAGAACACTGGTCAGCATAAGGGATTGGCAAGCACCTGTATCACGATATATTTGAACTGATTTCCTGTCATTACTGTCCAGAGGACTGACAAAACCATCAGACAGGAAATTAGCACATGAACTCTTGAGAGTGTCACCCACGTTACTGCTCAAAAGAGGAGCTCCATCATGAGAATTTAAGTTACCCCTCAAAGCAGGTTCAGTTAACTCAGTTAAAGAATTCTGGGAACTCTCAAGAGTGGACACTAGACCAATTGACTGAATATTTAAAGACTCCTTTTTGTTCACATCACACTGTCTCCTGAAACATCTCTCCGTAGTATGACCAAGCTTACTACAATAAGTACATTTACTTTTCTGAAATCTAGAGGTGAAGCTGGTATTTACTTCCTGAGAAACATCATCCTTATTCTCTTTCCTGTTACCTGTACTCTGAGTAGAGGCAACGTACTTACTCTCAGCTTTCCCTTTTTCTCTAGAATATCTCTTGTGAGTGAGAACATACTCATCAGCTAAAACTGCAGCATCAGACAAATTATCTATTCTTTTCTCATCAAGATATAGGCTTACATCTTTACTAATACACCTTTTGAAATCCTCCAGCAAAATCATCTGCTTAAATTTACCAAAATCAGATTCCACATTCTTAGTATTTAACCACTGCTCCAACAAATCTTCTTTGATTTTTGCATACTCAACATGGGATTGCTTATCTTGCTTGTAAGTTGTCCTAAATTTTAGTCTATAGGCTTCAGGAACAAGCTCATAGGCCTTAAGAATCAAGCTCTTAACTACATCATAATTATCAGATTGATCCTGAGGCAAAGATGCATAAGTTACTTGAGCTTTACCGGTGAGAACAGTTTGAAGGAGTACTGGCCAATACGCCTTAGGCCAATTAAAACCTGTAGCTACCCTCTCAAACAACTGAAAATACTTTGTTAAATCAGATTCATTAAAAGGAGGGACAAGTTTAACATTTTTAGCCACATCAAAATCATCAGAGCTAGATGATCCAGTTCTACCTTGTTTCATGCGATACTCATGGTCTGCCTGAATCCTAGCAATTTCAACTTGTGCCTCCGCCTCCCTAGCACGGGCCTCCTGCAGGGCTAGCTGTAACTTAGCTAATTCAATCTGCGTTTGCTCATTTGGAGGAGTTACATTAAACAAGCTTTCATTAATCATGTCAACAATCTGATCTTTAGAATGATGAGAGCGAACAACAACTCCCAATTGTTGAACAACAAGCTTAAGTTCATTCTTTGTTCTGTTTTCTATATCACACACTGTTTGCACATTTGACAAAAAATCTTTGGCTTCATCAAGTGTAGAAATAGTAGCCATCATGAATATATCACAGTCACAAAATATCAAACAATATCCTTATGATAATATCCTGAATATCCTGATATGAGGTCGCCAAATTTATGTTACGGAACAGAGAAAGATAATGTACACTTTAAGTGAGAATACGAAGAGTCACTACTGTCCCGTAAAGTTCCAGGTTCAAAACAAAAGAGTTAGGTAAAATTACAAGTTAAAGTTTAATGCTTAAACTAACAACAAAACATTCAGGACTCATAAGGATAATGTAATGGCAAAAACAGGTTAAATATATGGTTAACTGCAATAGCCTCTATTAACACGAAATCAGCAAGAGTAAATTTATCTAAGTCAGCCCTGATAAAATGAGATACCAGATTACTCAGTGAATGCCAGATAAATAATTACAGATACAAACTATTATCAAAAATGACTGACATAAAGAACCCCACACGAATTACAAAAACTTCACTAGGCCTACAAATTAAACTTATGCTATACAGTACAAGAAAAAATGCAACAACAGTTATACTCAAATTACACACAGCTGCTAGAGGTTTGGAGATTTCTTGAGCACTCACAATAATAATATCTGTACAGGGGAGGACAGAGATGTGAACAAAATGAGGAGCAGATCTAAGTGGCAATGATGCAGAGACTGAGCTCATTATATAGGGGCTGGCAGAGCTTGATACAACTTGTAAGAGGGACGCGCAAATGAAGCCATGGGGACAGAGAGCTGAAAATCCCGCAAAGTATAACAGAGAGAACGACTTACTCTACTATAACGGTAGAAGGGGGGGACTGAGGCAGAACACGCTCGTGATCAAACATGCAGCAACTGTGCGTTAAAATTACACAAAGGATGATGAAATCATAGGCTATGTAACAATATATATATATATAGATAGATAGATAGATAGATAGATAGATAGATAGATATATAGATAGATATATATATAGATATATAGATATATATATATATATATATATATATATATATATATATATATATATATATATATATATATATATAGATAGATAGATAGATATATATATATATATATATATATATATCCATTCATGATCATCCAATCCTACATTGCCCCATGAGGAGCGTAGGAGCCCGGGGCTAGGCAGTTGGTCCCGACATTTAAGATGAGAGTGACCAGCCTCAGTCATCCCTGAGTGGCAATACATGAGCAATCAACGGTGGCTGAATCGGTAGAGAGGCGGCCTGCGGTCCTAAAGGACCCAGGATCGAATCCCGGCTGGGGCAGGGAACAGTTTACGGATTTGAATTTCCTAGAAGCAGACTTTCCTGATCTACCAGATGACCCGCCGACATGCCGTAAAAATACCCCCGTTAATACCAGTACACCAGTCCTGTATGAGACAGCCCTAGCATGTATTCAGTATGGACGGTGGGTGTTAGCGCCGAAGTGGTGACATGTGGAGGTGTAGGAGGACTACTGGGCCTTGGGATGGGTCACTGTCCCCAAGAAATAGGCCCTGAGCCTTTGCCCAGAGTCGGTCACGTAAAAAAAGAAAAAAAAAAAACACCCCTTGGATATAAACCTTCACCGGTTCAATCCGACTGGAGCGCAATAATTACCCACTAAACCACCAGGCGCCAAAATTTGGTTATATGGTTACCACGCAGCGTAGTAAATGGTTTCCTGGTGCACAGGAAACCATTTCGCTTGTCATTCACTGTAGAGTCACCCACAGACTGAAGGAAGTGGAAAGAATGAAGGAAAGACAGAAGAGGGAGTGTGAAGTCACCCGTAGGCAGAAGGAGAAGGAAAGAAGGATGGAAAGAAAGACATAAGAGAATGGAAGGAAAGAAGGATGGAGAGGAAAGGGCAGACACCCGAGAGCAGCACTACATCGAGTGATTGGATGGTGAGCGCCCCCACCTACCACAATATATATATTTTTTTTTTATGCGAGGAAGAAGGAACCAAAGGCCATGAGCCCGCAGTAACAGTTCCCTCCAAGAGAAAAACAAAATACAATAGAGAGCCAAATTCAAAATCCGATCATTTTGAGATGCCTGGACACACTGCGTTTGAAAGACTGAAGATCATAGGCAGCAGGAAATACAGACAGAGGGAGACATTTCCAGAGCTGACCTGTTGCATAAATGAAAGACTGGGAGTAACGGTTAACTCTTGCATTAGACAGTTGGACAGAAAAGGGATGAGAGTTTGCTGCCAGACGGGTGCTACGCGCCCGTCGTAGAGGTGGAGGAATGCAAGCAGACAGTTCAGAGGAGCAGTGACCATTAAAGTAGCGATAGAAAAGAGATAAAGATGCAACAGTGTGGCGAAGAGACAGAGGTTGAAGAGAGTCAGTAAGAGGAGGAGAGTTAATGAGACGAAAAGCCTTTGACTCCACCCTATTGAGAAGAGCTGTATGTGGGGAGCCTCCCCACACATGAGAGTTGTACTCCACACAGGGGCGGATAAAACCCCTGTATAGAGTCAACAATTGTGCAGGGGTAAAGAAAGAGTGGAGTCGGCTTAGCACACCCAATCTCTTGGAAGCAGATTTTACAAGAGATATAATATGATCTCTCCAAGATAAGTCCCGAGTAAATGAAACCCCAAGCATGTTCAAGGATGATGCAGGATTAAGCTGAATATTATTAAACATTAGCGGGTATACCTGTGGAAGATTTTGTCGGGTTGATAGGTGTAAGAACTGAGTCTTAGATGCATTAAAAACAACCATATTATTTTTACCCCAGTCAGAGATACGAGCCAAGTCAGACATTAGGTGTGCCATAGCCTCATCCCTTGTTTGTTGAAGTAACTGTTGAGATGGGCGTTGCAGGAACCGAATGGAAAGGTGAAGGGTGGAGTCATCAGCGTATGAGTGGAAAGGGTTAGATGTACAGCTTAGAAGATCATTGATGAATAAAAGGAAGAGACTTGGTGATAGGACAGAGCCCTGAGGAACACCACTGTTGATAGATCTAGGAGAAGAACGATGGCCGTCTACAACAGCGGCTATAGAACGACCAGAAAGGAAGCTAGCGATGAAGGCACAGATAGAAGGATAGAAACCGTAGGAGGGCAGTTTGGAAATTAAAGATTTATGCCAGACTCGATCGAAAGCCTTTGAGATGTCAAGTGCGATGGCAAAGCTTTCGCCAAAGTCCCGAAAGGAGGATGACCAGGAGTCTGAAAGGTAGGTGAGAAGATCGCCAGTGGAGCGTCCCTGACGGAACCCGTACTGACGATCGGAAAGAAGGTTGTGATAGGAAAGATGCCTTAAAATTTTACTATTGAGAATTGACTCGAAAACTTTTGAAATACAGGACGTTAAAGCAATTGGACGATAGTTGGAGGGTTGGGAGTGGTCACCCTTCTTTGGGACTGGCTGAATGAGAGCAAACTTCCAGAAAGAAGGAAAGGTACAAGTTGACAGACAAAGGCGAAAGAGTTTGCCTAGGCAGGGTGTAAGCACAGAAGCACAGTTCTTGAGAACAACAGGAGGGACCCCATCAGGCCCATATGCCTTGTTAGTACTGAGGACAGTGATGGCAGAAAATACATCAACTGAAGAAATTTTAATGTCAGCCATGAGGAAGTCAGAGGGGGGAAGTGATGGAGGAACATATATATATATATATATATATAGTTCTAGGAGTACTATCAGCGATGGTGGGAGTAGTAGTAGTAGTAGTAGTAGTAGTAGTTGTTGTTGTTGTTGTAGTAGTTGTAGCAGTAGTTATAGTAGCTTTTCTAATCATTCTCTCAATCACCATCCTATCTTGTATATGTGTCTCTCACCACTCATCTCTCCTTCATTTTCATCTTTGGTCTTCGTCTCCATATCACGCACTTATACTCCCCGTAGTTAGTTTGAATCTGCAGCCCGCTTTCTCATATATCTCTCCACTCCATCCCTGTATCTCATTCTCAGGCTTCCCCCTACCCCTCACATACACTCTTATGGTCAGTCTCTCATATTATATCTCTCCGCTCCATCCCTCCATCTCATCCCTGGTCTCCCCCTCTACCTCACTCACATATACTCTTCTGGTCAGTCTTATTCCCCATCCTTTCATATATCTCTCCACTCCATCCCAGCATTTCATCCTCAGGTTTCCCCTACCCCTCACATACACTGTCCTTGTCAGTCTGTCATTCACTATCATTTCAGTAATAAATCTACACTTTTTCGCACCGGGGCAACAACCTCAGTGTGAACAATTAAAGCCTCACCACCCTGCCACCATTTTTCCTTCGGGTGATTTGTGGGGGTGAGGTTGGTTGTACTGGGGAAGGGAAAGAGGAAAGGAATGTGTGTGTGTGTGTGTGTGTGTGTGTGTGTGTGTGTGTGTGTGTGTGTGTGTGTGTGGAGAGAGAGAGAGCGAGCGAGAGAGAGAGACTAACGCCCATATTCTTAAACTTTTCCTTCCCTTTTAGATGCATGGGAAGGTCATCCTTCACTGAACTGGTATTCTTAGTAAAAAAAAAAAAAAAAAAAAATCCATCTCTTTCTGAGCTGCTCGAAATGCAAGGTTGTCCCTTCGAGCAGCCGAAATTATTGGAACTTGACGGCATTATTTGACCCGAGTCTTAAAAAATCCCTTCGCATTTTTTTGTGCGTTCTTTTGTAGTTCGTCTTAATTATATTTAAAGTTTTGATGGAAGGTACTGTACAATTTTATCAATACGATTTACAACGATATACTGATTTTTAAAGTGTTATTTGTATCTTTTTAAAACGGTTACCGATGTCGGCTGTGATGTTTTGCAAGACATAAAGAGAGCAGACGACGTACTACCTCCGATATTCATCCAGTCTTATATGATCTGACACTGGTAAATCTTATACATTATGGCCAGCGTCACATGAGGATTTTTTTTTTTTTTCAAGAAATATTTTGCTTATTAATTTGCCCGCAAAAGGAAAATCTGCCATCAATGTAACTTGCAATACTTTGGCGATAGAAACTCCGTGTACAAACAGCTAGATAAGGAGTTTATTACAAGCTCACAGTAAAATAGTCTGCCCGTGTCGGCTGTCTAATATGAACTGATGCAATAACGCCGTCTTCAGGCGTGGGAAAGCATGCTGACCTAGCAAAATTAGTGGGGGCATGTATGCACTGGGGGGGGGGACATATATACATCGGGGGTAGACATATTGTGGAGGGGGTACACTACTCCCCCGGGTAGCTGAGACGGTGTCTCCTGACACCGGGAGTTAAATTGTGTTTGATTATAGTAGTAAGGCAGGACCGGGAGGTTTGTACAAGGGATAAGTATGATACAGGGGCAGTAGGGGAGACATGGCCATGGTGAGGGGAGGGAATTAGAAAGATATATACGGAGAAGATATACAAGAATTAATAGGTACAAATCCAGTAAGGGTCGAAGGTATATATAAACATAATGGGAATTACACAATAATAGTTTGATACATGATAAACAAGGAGTAGATATGAGAGTTCTAGTGTTGTTCTTCCTTCATTTTTTTTTTTTTTTTTGTATTTTCTGTAGGATACACTGTCACTCAGTAATGTATGAAAGAAATACCATCATTTTCTAGTAGGCAGAGTGCTGTTCACAGTTTGGTTAATTGTTAGATGGCAATGGTAGTCACTGAATGTGAGGGCACTAAGTACGGGGAGTTTCTACGTCGTGTGTAGGGCGTACTATGCCGGTAGCAACTCTGATTTCCTGGAGTCGACGTTCCATTTTTCTGACACAACAATGCACTGCACAGATGATGAGTAGAAAACCTATGAAAGCGATAACCACAGGGGGAAACACAACTGTTGGATGAACCCATGAACGGCTGAAGGCCAGAGAAAATTGATTCATAATGAAATCACTGTCATTGAGGAAGGTGAGCATGCGCAAGTGAGGGGAGGTGATGGTAACGTTGGCAGATGGTAGGGTTGAAGGCATGTCGATTGGTTGAAAGATGTCATAGGAGTGTTTACGAACAGCTTGGTGATAGCGAGTGGCGTAAGTGATGACGGACTCTGATTTGACAGTACAATAGTCAGGTGCTTTGTAGAGACCACTAGCGGGGACGGAGCGAACGGAAGAACCAGGACACATGATTGTGACAGAGATGGGAACAGCAAAGAAGAAGTACTGGACATGGTTGAGGTGAGCATGATGGACCGGGAGGTCAGGAGCTGGGACAAAAGAACAGGCCGAGTAGATAGAATGGTTGCGAACTAAAGCAGACTCACAGGGTGTAGCACTGCTAGGGAAGATAGCGAAAAGGTGGGCAGCACAGAGACGAGAGGTCGGAGTAAGGGAGGAACAGTGCTGGAGGTCTGTGGAAGAAAGGAAGGCAACGGAAAGATGATCATGGGAGAGGAGGAAATATTCTGAAGGAACAGATACCTGTAACAAAGAGTTGTTGAGGCGGAAAGGGAAGGGAATGATGTGGAAAAGGTTAAAGATTATGGCAGAACGGAGAGGAATATGGACGACGACGTATGTAGTGAGAAGAGTGGCTTCGAGAACAGGATAATAATATTCAAGGGAAGAGTAAGGGAGGACTGGGGAGAGACCGAAGGTGGAGTGAGCCCATTCCAGGACAGAACGGAGAGCTGAGACAGGTACTAATTCGGCAGTGACACGTCCATTGATAGCATCGACCAGGATACGAACCAAGGTAGAGACTTGAGACAGGAGTCAACGGCTAGTTGGAGATTATCCATGTTGAGTTGGAGGAAGAAGAACTGAGAGATAACGTTGAGATCTGAAAGGTGGCGTGGTAAGATATCGGTGAAATTGTTTAGAGTGGACGTGACTTCATTGAGTTGGGTTCAGGGAATCTGGTACGTATGTATTGCAATTGCCAGGAGAGTGGGAGGAAAAGGTTATAGAGATACTCATTCGGATTGTGTGTCCCCATGAGGGCCGTGAGATGGTTCCTGATTCCGTGGAGCTGGTGCGCGTAGGCAGGTAGGGCAATGGCTACGTCGGCCAGGGGCGCAAGATCGTAGCACAAGGAGACCTCGCCTCCTGAGCCGACCAAGGCCCCGGGACGTACTCCACCATCGTCCTGACCTGACCCAGACCCCAGGAGGGTCAGCACTGCCAGCAGGGAGATCGCTAACATCGTACCTAGAAAATCAGGGTAGAGTTAATGGGGGAGGTCGTGAAGAGGTTGATGGGCAGAGCGCAGTTTGGACCGATATTGATTGGTTGATGAATGAGCAGGTGGAGATGGAGATGAAGGAGACTGAGGGATAGGTGGTGACAAGGTAGACTGAAGGATGGGAGGAGGGGAAGAGGGGGCAGGAGGTTGTGTAAGTGACTCTTCCAACACGAGGCCACGGGGTGCTTGCTTTAAGTCATCGACGTGGACCCATCTGGTGTCCCTAGTGGACAGGTCCTGGAGGTGAAATTTGTTGCCTTGTTGAGTGAGGACGTGGTGGTGCCCTGTAAATTTGTCATCCAACTTAGAGGAACGCGTATGGGAATGGGCAAAGACAAGATCGCCTACATTGATGGTGATAGGAGAGGCGGACTTATGTTGGCGCTACAGCATGTCCTCCTGAGAGGAAGCCAAAGTGGATTGGACATACTGGTGGATTGTCTGGAAGTTGGCCAATTTTAGTTTAACATAATCATCCATGTTGTAGATGGGTTCTGGCTTTGAGGATAAGAGAGAGTATGGGAGGTCCTTGTCAAAACCAAAGAGGACGAAGAAGGGAGATTCAGCAATGGATGCATTGATGGAGCTATTGATGGAAGATGCCACTTGGGGAATCCAGTCATCCCAGGACGAACTATGGGAGGCTAGATGTCTGAGGCACTCCAAGATTTTTCGGTTGTGGCGTTCTACAAGGCCATTGGAAGCCGGATGGTTAGGCACGACATTGCACTTACTGATATGAAAGTGGCGACAGATCTCATCTAGAAGACTATTGTTGAATTCTGTACCGTTGTCAGTAAGAATGGTATGAGGGGTACTGAACGGGCAAGTTACGTGATCTACAAAGGCACGGGCAACGCTCTTCGCGGTCTTGTCGGAGAGGGGTACGAGGACACAGTAGCGGGAGAAGTGGTCGACCGCTACGAACAAGTACTCAGCGCCAGATTCTGTGAGAGGAAGTTTTAAGAGATCGATTGAGACAGTTTCCCATGGTCGTGATGGGATTGGGTATTGTAAGAGAGGTGCTGGTAAGCCGGTTGATCCTTTGTGGCGGTGGCAGGAGAGGCAAGAGTCACAGTGGACATTGATATCGCGGCGCATGGTTGGCCAATAGTATTTGAGACGTGCTTGGCACAAGCATCGGTCTTTGCCTGGATGGGAAGCTTGAGGAGTATTATGAACAATATGAAGAACCTTTGGTATCAGGGCAGTGGGGACAACAAGTTGGCGTACTTCGCGATTGGGCATATCTTTGCCTGTTAGCAGTGTTTTCCTATACAAGAGATCATCATCTAGCATGAACTCATCTAGTGATACTGGCAGAGTAGGTAAGGTCGAGGCATCGCCAGATTCTAGGAAATAAATGACTGGACCACATGGGGTCTTGGCGCTGAAAGTTTCAAACAACTTCTGACGTTAGTGTAGTGTTTTCAGTTACTTCAGGCTGCAGTGATGTTATAGCTGCTGCTACGTGACGTGAGAGTGCGTCTGCGACTACATTCAACTTGCCTGTTCATATTGAAAAGTGGGATTAAAGTCCTGGATGATGATAGACCATCTAGCTAGTCTGCCTGTTAGGTTGCGATTCTTGAACAAATCACATAGTGGAAGGTGGTCTGTTTGGATATGCACTGGATAACCATAGACTATATCTCTGAAATGTTTCAAGGACCAGATTACCGCTAGCGCTTCGAGATCTGTGACACTGTAGTTACGTTCAGCGGTTGTAAGGGTGCGACTAGCATATGCTATTACGCGCTTCCTTGATGCTTCATCGAGTTGCATCAAGACGGCACCAAGTCCAGTGCCTGAGGCGTCTGTGCAGAGAAGGAAGGGTGTGGTATAATCAGGGAACGCTAGAATAGGGGCATTTACAAGAGCTGTCTTTAGCTTTTGGAAAGCCTGCGACTGGTCGTTAGTCCAAACAAAGGGCACATTCTGCTTGAGTAAGTGGGTCAGAGGAGCGGCGATCTGCGCATAATTCCGGAGGTAGCGACGATAATAGCCACTGAGGCCCAGGAAACTTCGTACAGTGTCGGTAGTGGTAGGTTCTGGGAAGTTAATGATCGCCTTAGTTTTATCCTCATTAGTATGAATGCCTTGTGCATCTACGACATGGCCTAGGAATTTGATTTTCTTTCGCAGGAAGTCACATTTACTGAGATTGATTTTCAGGCCTGTGAGCTGGAGGCGTTCAAAGACTTGCTGGAGTTTGATAAAATGATCAGGGATGGATTTACTCACAACAATGATATCATCTAGGTAAGCAAAAAGAGAGTATCCCATCATACCGCTGAAGACTGAATGGATAAGTCGCATGAACACGGAAGGAGCATTTCTCAGACCAAAAGGGAGTCGCTTAAACTGAAAATGTCCGGAAGGGGTGCTAAAGGCTGTAACTGGGCGAGAGGACTCTTCCATTTCGACCTGCCAGTACCCGCTGAGGAGGTCTAAAGATGAAAAGACTACGTTATTTTCACCAAGGGATTCTAGCAAATCAGTGAGGACAGGTAACGGGAAACGGTCTGGAACGGTGACAGAATTGACCTTACGATAGTCAACTACTGGTCTAAAGTTGCCGTCCTTCTTTGGTACTAAGAAAAGTGGGCTATTCCATGGACTGACGGGGGTTCAATAATGTCCTGGTCTAACATGTTCTGTACCATTTAATCTGTTTGCTTTCTCTGGCTGTGAGGCAATCGATACGCTGGTATGTAAATCGGCTGAGTTCCTGGGAGTAGTTCAATCGTATGTTTGACAAGGTCTGTTCTACCCATCGGTTCACCGGGTAAGGCAACCACGTTTCTGTACGAGGTCAGAAGGTCGAGGAGTTGAGGCGTATTTTCTGGGAAATCTGTGCAAGTGAGATGTGAGAGCATATCGGGTGAATATGTCGGCGCAGATCCCGTAGAGTTAATAGTACATACACCGATTGGCGTATCATCAGTCTGAATAGTAGGAATCGAGGAATCCTGGCACACCTTTACGGCCGCTGGGTATACTAGGAAGTCTCCAATCTTTACACCACTTTTAAGTTTTAGTGGAGCATTTGTGACATTGAGCAAGTACAGGTAGCGTAAACTGTCCTCTAAGACTGTACACCACGCTGACTCATAAGTCAAGCCATTCACACAACACGTCTCAGGTAGGGTTAGTACATCCACTCCTTCTTTCGCACTGGCAACACAAACAGACTTTGGTGAACTCATGCGGTAACAAAATTGTGCACGTATTCGTTACTGCACGTTTCGTCTCTGCGTGTTGGAGAAGATCATTCAGACTGTGTGAGGTAGGTAAGTGAGACATGTCTGAGTCAGCGATAGTGTTGTCTGGAGAGGATGGAAGAGCCATGTTCGAGGGCTGAGATGATGTATCAGGAGACATTGAGGAATTTATGTCCTTGCTCGCAGTCAGTAAAGGAATGATCTCTGTATTCTCAGATGATGATAGTGGTGGTTTGGGCTGGGTTGGACTTTTTGGTAGTGATAGGGACAGAGGTAATTGAAGGACTGATTTGATCGTAAGAACAGGACGGGGACATTCCATAGTGTAAACCGGGAATCCAGAAATGTCTATACTACCACAAGCAGGTAATAATGCAATGGAATGTTGTGCCATGGTGGAGAAACCAATAAGGGCATCTGCGGGATACTACAAGTCATTAGTGACATGAAATTCAATGAGGATAGGGGGCAAAGCTCTGTGGAGTTTGACTTCAAGGGTGACTCTTCCCTTAACCTTAAACTCTGAGCCGTTAACACCACATAGGCGAATGTCTGGTGGTTCTAGGAAACTGACGTGGCTGTGATGGCGATGAATAATTTGTAAGGAATTTTCGGAGATGAGATTTACTATAGATCCTGTGTCCAAGAAGAATGACGGTGGTATGTCATGACTGCTTCCGAGAATGACTAAACCCGAGGATGTTATGGGACCTACATGGCGGATGGGGAGTTGGGTTTCTGGTTCTACGTGATATTGGTCCAATACGGGCGCGGCGCTTCCCCCGACTGTGGGCGGTTGAGGTAACGACATTCCTCAGTGGTGTGAGTCGTGCTTGATTTGTGGTATTTGCAGTGTGGACGACGTGAGCGGGAAGGCGTACGCTGTCTGGTTTGGGAGTGAGGACGTCTGTATGTACGGTCGCAACTGGATGCTCGATGTCCAGGATGCCCACAGTACCAGCAAAGAATCGAAGATTGTCTGTTCCGTCGGGCGCTAGATTGATCACGACCTGCGGTAGGAGAGCGATGTGTGGCAGGTCTGCCGCGTGTGGTGGGACGGGAGCGAGATTGGTCTGGGGTAGTGGAGGTGTGACAGACTGAGGAGGCCAAGGGTTGGGTGGTGCCCTGACGCTTGTAGTTCGAACCTGTTCTTTCATGAATGGCTTTAGTGACCTGAATAATTTTATCTCCTGGATTGAAACCGATTTCCAAGGCTAGCTCTCGCTGTTTAGGAGTAAGCCAGTGAAGGAATCTCAGGTAACCAATTAAGTCAGCAAAGTTGGTGAGTGAAAGCATTGGAACGCCATTCTTGTCTTCTAACCATTTCGTGCCTACCAGTAATTGGAGCATCTCGCTACTAGTTGCTTTCATGGTGGCGGCAGCTTCGCGGAGCTTGGCATATTGCGCTGGGACGGCAAGTCCTCATCTAGTTGGTTTAGGAGATTAATGAATCCCATGAGAGACGCGGAATTTGAATGCTGGCAACAAAGGCTGATGAGTTCCATACAAAAATCAGCAAAGGTACGAATGCTATCGAAATGTCCTGCACGGATCGCGGATCCGATGTCTGATTTACCTTGGTGCAAGAGACCGAGGAGGTAAGCTACTTTGAGTGATTCCTCGGTAATTTGTCTATTGTTTATTTCTGTTTCGACTTCTCTGAGGAAATCATAGACAGACCAAGTTGGGTCCTGGCCGGTAAATTTGGGACGATTGGCATCGTCGAGATAGATAGACTGTGGAGGGTTGGCCATGGCTGGAAGTGTAGAAGTGGCGGCAGGAGAGGTGTGGGAGAGAGAGAAGGTAGTGGCAGTTAAGGGCGAGGAAGACGGGGTATGAAGGGAGGCAGGAGAAGTAACGACAGTGGAAGGAGTAGAGGAAGAAGAAGGGAGAGTAGAGGCAGGAGTAGAGGAGGAAGTATCTGGATTTAGGAGGGTAGGACGGGTAGTAAGTGATTCTGCAGGAAGTGAAACAGGAGTCTCAGGTACAGGGCGGTGGTACTCTTTGCCACTTCGTAAATGAGTGATTGTGTTAGAGTCGGCAGACGGGGTATGAGCAGGTGACGTTGCCGGGTCGAGAGGGTTGGTGGTAAGCGGTTGACGTGGAAAGTATGACATTTAATGCGGCAATGGAAGATGAAAGGATGAAGATGGATACGTAGGTGGAAATGTATAAATAACAATGAGAGAATGGAATACACTAGGTGTGAAAATGAATGAAGGTGCGGGCATGGATGGTTTAAATAAAATGCGAAGGATGAGATGGAATATAAATAACGTAGGTGAAGATGAAAACGGGGTAATGGAAATGAGATGGAATATTTACAATAACCAATCTGTAGAGAAAATCGAGGATAATCTCTATAGAAAGGAAAGATATACTATAGTTACACAGTAGAAACGGGAGTGTCGAGAGGTATGACGTGCAGGGTGGCTGGGCGTAGCTGGGCTGGGGCGGGGCGGGGCGGGGCGGGGCTGGGCTGCGGGGTAGAGACAGCTGGGCGGAGAGGAGAAGAGACGCTGCGATGAATCACCGGCAGGGAGTGGCGGTCTTAGGAGGCTCCGTAATGCAGACCAGATGCGGGCGACGGCGGAGGCCAGTGGTGGGTGGGGAGGCAGATGTCGGCGCAAGGCAGGTGTAGAGCTGGTGAGTTGCAAATGCAGAGAATGGTGGTGGGCAGGCAGCGGGCAGACAGTGATAAGTGGCACCGTGGGGGCAGGAGCTATGATGAGTCCGGAACAGGTGCTGGGAATAGGTGCAACAGGTGTGTAGGTCGGCGACGGTGACACTTGCGGTCAGGAACAAGGCGTATGGGTGCGGTTGTTTGAGAGGTGAGCACTGGTGAGAAAAATGGTACACTCGAAAAGCACAGCCAAGGTATAGAGGCACGGAGGAGGGGGGAGGCTGGCAGATGCGAGTCGTCGTGTATCTTGTATCACTAAAAATCCAAGGAGGCGGTCAGAATGTGATGGTTCGAAACACCGCTGCTACCAAATGTAACTTGCAATACTTTGGTGATAGAAACTCCATGTAGAAACAGCTAGATAAGGAGTTTATTACAAGCTCACAGTAAAATAGTCTGCCCGTGTCGGCTGTCTGATATGAACTGATGCAATAACGCCGTCTTCAGGCGTGGGAAAGCATGCTGACCTAGCAAGATTAGTGGGGGCATGTATGCATTGGGAGGGGGACATATATACATCGGGGGTAGACATATTGTGGAGGGGGTACATCAAGGTCATGTCTTCAAGATGGAAAATAAAAAGTGATCGCCGCCACGAGGGTACATGAGACGGACGTTAACAAGTGATTCTTACATTTACGAATAAGCTTATTATATTTCTCGAATATAATTTATCAAAAGTTGGTCATCAGGAGTGAACACCGCTGAGATGTTGGCCAGAATGGCATTTATTGCTGAATACAAACCAACAGTGTGGATGTGGTGGCGACCTCCCACATCTCAAATGTGTTGTGCTGTCATTATCCAGCACGAGATATGCGTGTTTTAATGTATTAGTTTACAATTCTAACGTTCAACCATGCCAAACATCAGCAGGATGGGTATTTTTAGCTTAAGAGGGCTACCATCCTGAACATTTTCCCTCCCCTTCTAGGGGAATCTGTTTGAATACCGATGGAAATCAAAACTCCTTCGACGAGAGAGGAAAGTTTAGGGAAGGGATTATTTTTAAAAATACAGCTTTAAGCATCTCTCTCTCTCTCTCTCTCTCTCTCCACACACTGTATACTTTTTTTTTTTTATGCGAGGAAGAAGGAACCAAAGGCCATGAGCCCGCAATAACAGTTCCCTCCAAGAGAAAAACAAAATACAATATAGAGCCAAATTCAAGATCCGATCATTTTGAGATGCCTGGACACACTGCGTTTGAAAGACTGGAGATCATAGGCAGCAGGAAATACAGACAGAGGGAGACAGTTCCAGAGCTGACCTGTTGCATAAATGAAAGACTGGGAGTAACGGTTAACTCTTGCATTAGAGAGTTGGACAGAAAAAGGATGAGAGTTTGCTGCCAGACGGGTGCTACGCGCCCGTCGTAGAGGTGGAGGAACGCAAGCAGAGAGTTCAGAGGAGCAGTGACCATTAAAGTAGAGATAGAAAAGAGATAAAGATGCAACAGTGCGGCGAAGAGACAGAGGTTGAAGGGAGTCAGTAAGAGGAGGAGAGTTAATGAGACGAAAAGCCTTTGCCTCCACCCTATTGAGAAGAGCTGTATGTGGGGAGCCTCCCCACACATGAGAGTTGTACTCCACACAGGGGCGGATAAAACCCCTGTATGGTCATATACATCCATACATACACACAGATAGTTATAGATAGATAATAGATAGATTGATAGCTAGATAGATGACTGCTTTGATTTTACATCTGAAGAGGGTATAAGTGAGACAAAAACTGCTTCCCCATAATTAAGCACAATTTCAACATGTTATAGTAAAATCAATTGAAAAACATATTCCATTACAAAAAGACTATAGTGGATATCCTATTGTTGTTTGCCTTCTTCTGTACTCCTTTGTGTATTTTACCATTTTCACTTTAACTTTGTCTAAATTGCCATCTCCCGTCTCGACTTCTAAGCTGTTAGAAGAGATTAACACTAGAATATTACACTCGTTATGAAGGTAAGTGCTATGGAAGGAGTGTAGAGTGTGAAATAAACTACAAAATAACCAAAAGTCTTGGCCAAGTTAGAGTAAGACGTGTATAGTTTGCTTTATTGCTCATCATTACCTAACACCTCTTGGGTATGCGGCCATGTGATGTGCCCGGCTCATTGAAGATAGACGCCCCTGCCCTGCATAGTCCCGGGTCTCCCTTGGGCAAGGTGTAGCACCCGTTAGGCCACCAAAACGCTAGTAACTGCATGGCTACTATCGTCCCAGGTGGTACTACCATGGCAGTGACGTGGCAGCTGGCTTTGCGCAACACTCCCAGGCGGGGAACTCAACCACATTTACCAAGTAATCAAAGTCTGGGCTAACACTATTACTCATACATATATCCTATATACAGCTACCCTTGCACAACACTCCCAGGCGGGAATCTCAACCACATTTACTAAGTAGTCAAATCTGGGCTGACACTACTGCTCATACATATCCTATACACAGCTCATTCTTTTGAGGGTATGCCTCCTCCATTCTACCGCACCTCGCCGAGTGGAAGGACCCTCTTCCCATCCAGGCCAGGCTCTGTCTGCCACAAGATGGTGTTGCTCGTTTGTGGTCGATGGGTCTGCTAGGCCACACAGACTGCATCAGCATCTACACACCACTACTACAACTGCTGAGAGGAGGATGGAGGGACGGAGGGAGGGAGGTAGTGGGGATGGAAGTGATGGGTGGTGCAATACAAGAGAAGTAAAAAAAAAAATACGAAACAGGAAAACTCTCATTCAGTAAGATCAGCATAAACTAACCTCCCTCCTCTGTCTGTCTGTCTCTCTCTCTCTCTCTCTCTCTCTCTCTCTCTCTCTCTCTCTCTCTCTCTTAAGAACGGCATAGGCGGCCTCGTAACAGTTACTCTTTGGCAAATTATATTACCTACTCCATGTCATTATTCCCTCGTATGTTATGTATATCTTTTAAATATCATCTTGATTTGCGTTAATAAGATATAGATGAAAATTGGGGTGTAATGTGTATATTAAATTGCTAAAGAAGAGGTGTTACGGAAAATCCAAAAACAGTTCTTTTTCTTCTTGTTCTCCTCCTCCTCCTCCTCCTACTCCTCCTCCTCTTCTCATTATCCACCATCATCACCACCGCCACCATCACAATCTTCATCATTCTCCTCTTCCTGCTCCTCCTCATCATCATCACCATCATCATCATCATCATCATCACCATCATCATCATCACCATCATCACCATCATTGTCATCATCATCGTCATCAACATCATCAACATCACCATCATCAATATCGTCGTCACCATCATCATAATCACCACCACCATCACCATTATCATCACCATCATCATCACAACCATCAATATCATCATCACTTTCATCATCATCATCATCATTTTTCCAGTATATCAAATAAGGAACTATCACCCTCAGTCTCTCTCCCTCTCCCTATGATCTCCAGCCTTTAAAACTCTCTAACAGACAGCCTGAGAGGATTTCTGTCTATAATACCAGTCAGTAATACCCACAGGACACCACACCACCACCACAGGATAATACCACGCCAGCCAATAATAGCAACACCAAACCACCACAGAGGATAATACCACACCATATCACACCACTACGGGATAATACCACGCCAGCCAATAATAGCCACACCACACCACCACGCAGAATAATACTACACCATTCAATTATACACATACCACACAACCACACAGAATAATACCACACCAGTCAGTAGTAGCCACACCATACCACACCAACACACGCGATAATACAATATATCTATCTATCTATTGCCAGACGCCTCAATCCTGTTCGGGGAGGCCACAAACAAATCGCCTCCAAGTCGCCCTGTCCCCCGCCATTTCACTGCCCTGCTCCCAACTCACACCCCCCTCTCTCATACACCTCTCCACCCCATCCCTCCATCTCATCCTCGGCTTCCCCCTCCCTCTTCCCCTCTCCACCTCACTCACATACACTCTCTTCGTCAATCTTTCACCCTCCATCCTCTCCACATGGCCAAACCACCTCAGTGTGTTCCTCATAACGCTTCCTATCACATCCACATCCACACCACAACGCTCCTTTATATCCTCATTCGTCAGCCTGTCTCTCCATGTGACTCCACAGGCTCCTCTTAAATAACTCATTTCCACTGCTCTCACTCTTGACTTGTGTCCTTCCAACAACGTCCAAGCTTCACTTCCGTACGTTAGAGTTGGTATCACAATACTGTCATGTAGTAACCTTTTCACTTCCATGCTCACTTCCCTGTTTCTTATCACTACTTTCAAAGAACCAGCAACCTTTCTTCCCTGCTGTACCCTTTCAAGCACTTCATCCTCCAAACCTCCATCCTTACTCATCACACTACCCAAGTACTTAAACGTACTCACATTTTCCAATTCCTCACCATCCAACCTCGCTCTACATTCACCGACTTCACCTCTCTCAGAGACCATCACTTTATTCTTCCCTACATTCACCTTTAGATTCCGTTTCTTACACACTCTCCCAAACTCATCCACCAAGCCTTACAGCTCCCCTTCGTCTTCATTCAACAACACAGTATCATCTGCAAACAGCAGTACAGGGAGTTTCCAAACACTATCCTCTCTCACCAGGGCCACTCCAACATCCACTACCCTACCTTGTACCTCTTTTATTACCCCATCCATGTACAGATTGAACAACCATGGAGACATGACACATCCCTGTTTCAACCCAACTTTCAAAGAGAAAAATTCACTTAGTGCACCATCAACACGCACTGCAGCCTTCTCACCATCATACATACTCTTCACAGCATTCAACAACTTCCCATCTACTCCATATATTCTTAACACTTTCCACAATCCTTGTCTATCCACCCTGTCATGTGCTTTCTCCAAATCCATGAAAGCCGCATACAACATTTTTCCCTTCTCTAGAAACTTTTCCACTAAAGATCTAAGAATGAATATCTGATCTACACAACCTCTTCCCTTCCTAAAGCCTCTCTGTTCTTCTCCAACTAATTTCTCTGTTCTTTCTCTAGCTCTGTCGATAAGTATCCTACCATACACTTTTCCTATTATACTAAGAAGACAAATGCTCCTATGATTACCACACACTTCTTTTTCCCCTTTTCTTTTGTACAAGGGAATAATTATACCTGACTTCTAATCCTCCGAGACTCTACCTCCCAGGCCAATCTGCACATCTTCCACATCCATTCTACTACTATCTCTCCCCCATGCTTCAGCATTTCATCACACACTCCATCAATTCCTGGGGCTTTCTCTGATTAAAGTTTCTTCATTGCTTCCACACCTTCTATCCTACTGATTTCTTCCTGTCTGTCACGGGGTTTTTATAATATCAGGGTAATTTTGAAATAAATGCTTAAATATTATTTAATTGATATTAATATTCAATAATACTGAAGAGCAGAGACAATGATTGTCTTGCTACATCAAGCAACGATTACTTTACGCTGGCTTGTGCACGATTCTCTGAGAACGAGAATTTAAAAACTTTCTCAACAGTACACAGCAGAGACTAATTACTCACAAATGCTGAATTAGTACTGTTAGCCTCTGGAGAAAGTTACTTCACCCCTGACAATAAATAACTAATACTAACATCAGGTTCTTGCCGATGCTTAAACTCCTAGGTGGCACAACGGATATTAAGTTAATACAACAAGACTGGTCTAAGTACCAGTTATGAATAGTAAAACGTGTATGCAAGCTAGGAGCTATGTGGGAAATAAGCTTAATTATGGAGAAATGAAACAAGAGTTTACTTTACATTAAGCTCAAGAAAAAGAACTGTTAAATTTATTGATTACAAAAAAATTAATTTAACGTTACATTTCAAATCAAATCAATGAGACGCACTCACTCACTCACACAAAAGCTAAATACTTACGCCTAGGAAAAAAAACACCTTAACTAAACTCTTAAGACTACAAAATACAAAAAGGAAATACTATAGTCGAGGAATGCTTTGTATCACCCGAAGCTGAACTAAGGATGGAAGAACTGGATAACTGTCTCAGTGGAGTCTGGGTGCTAGCGACCTCTTCTCTCGCACTTCTGGAGCACAGGACCTCTCTCCGTCAAAGCAACAACTAGACTGACCAAGTCGTGGGAAAGAAAAGCGGAGCACTAGGCCGCATTTTCTAACGGTCGAGTGAGCGAAACGCGCCCAAAACAATCGCTCATCGGAAACGCTAATGTCTCACACAGAGACGATCACGTATGACAATGAAAAACTGATTTGACAAAGCTTCCGTCCGAATGAGCGGTTAACTGAACGATAAACAGTGAGTTTTCCACTAATAGTTCGTGGCTTCTCACAAAAGGGAAATGTCGCGAATTGATTCGTGACACTGTCTTCTCACCTGCCTCCTTCTCCCAGCCATTCCCCAGCCACTTACACTCGCATTACTTCCATCCTCTACGTTCAACAATTCCTTAAAGTGTTCTCTCCATCTGCTCACTTTTTCTCCCTTCTCCACTAGTAATCTACCATTTTTATCTTTCACTCCCCTGCTAACTTCACTTCCACCCTGTCTTACTCTTTTCACCTCTTTCCAGAACATTTTCTTACAGTCCCTCCACTTTACACTCAAATTCCTTCCAAATTCCTCATCCACTCTCTTCTTTCTCTTACTAATCTTTTCACCTCTCTCTTTCTTTCTGCATATAACTCTCTCTTCCGCCTCTCAACTTCTTCCACACCCCTATTTCTCATCCATTCATTGTATGCTTTCTTCTTTTGTGCCACAGCCTGTCTCACCTCTTCAGTCCACCACGCTGTTCCTTGCACCCCCCTCCGTCTTCTCTTCCACACACCACATCACATGCTGCACATATTTCTTTTGTATATATCCTACACACACCTTCCAAGTCTCCCATCTGCTCCAATTCATATTTGCCCAATCGTTCCTCCACTTCTCTCTTATACTCTGCCTTATTCTCATCCTCTTGTAACCTTTCCACTCTCCTTGCAACTACTCCTTCCTCTCGTCTTTCCCTTCTTCTATTCCCCCATCTTACTTGAATCCTAATTCTGGCCACCACCAAGTAGTGGTCAGAAAGTCCACTTCCCCAACCTCTATAAACTCTTGCATCCATTACACATCTTCGCATCCTTTCATCCACACACACATAATCAATCATTGCCTTCCTTTCATTCACTTCACCACCCACCCTTCTCATCACTCGCCATGTATACCTGTGGATCATTTTATGCCTGAAGAGGGTATTGGCTATCACCAACCCTCTCCCAGCACAAATGTCCACTAACGCACTGCCATTCTCATCTATCTCAGCAGGCACACCCCACTCACCAACTATTCCATCCACCTTCACATTCCCAACTTTTCCATTCATATCACCGATCAAAAACACTCTCTCATTCCTCCCAAATTTTTCCATGCACACTTCTACATTTGTCCAGAACTCTTCTCTCACTCTTCTAGCACGATCTTGCGTTGGGGCATACACACACACAATCTCCCACATTTGTATTCCAACATTCAACTTTACCCACACAATCCTTGACCCAACTGATCCATACTGTCTTATGCTCTTCTTCCATCTTTTACTCACAACTATACATACTCCTTCCTTTGCCCTCTCATTCTCACCTACTCCTGCACATATACCCCATCCATACTCCCATTCTCTCACACTTTCTCCTCTCCATTTTGTTTCAGTTATTCCACATACCGTACATCTACTTTCGCACCCTCAAGCACCTGGACAATCTCTCTCTCTTTCACCTCATCATTCGCTCCCCTTACATTCCACGTTCCGATAACCATGTCCTTTGTCCGGTCCTGGGTCGTCATCGTGTGGTCAGTCCTTGTCCGAGGCTTATTGTTTGTTTTTTTAGTTAGTTGTTTTCCGGCGAGGGGCACTAACCCTCCGCCAACCGTTTTAGTCGCCTTTTACGACAAGCAGGGATACTGGGGGAGTATTCTTGAAAAAAAACCCTACCCCCAGGGGTATTACAACACAAGTCAATAATAGCCACACCACACCACAACACCACACAGGATAATTCCAAACCGGTGGATAATACCCACAGCACACCACACCACCACACAGGATAATACCACACCAGTCATTTATAGCCACAACACACCACACCACACCACCACATAGGATAATACCACACCAGTCAGTAATTCCCACACCATATCACACCACCACACAGGATAATACATCAGTCAATAAAATAGCCACACCATACCATACAACCACACGGGAAAATACCACACCAGTCAGTAATACCCACACCACATCACCACACAGGATAATACCACACCAGTCAGTGATACCCACATCAGACCAAACCACACCACCACACAGAATGATATCACGTGAGTCAATAATAGCCACACCACTCCACACCACCACACAAGATAATACCACACCAATCAGTAATATCCATACCACACCACCACACAGGATAATACCACACAAGTCAGTAACAGCCAAACCACACCACCACACAGGATAATCAGACATCGTAATTCACGTCCTAATAATGTAAATGGAGTGAGAGAGAGAGAGAGAGAGAGAGAGAGAGAGAACAACAATAACAACAACAATAAGAACCTAGTACCAAAGTCCAGCTCAGAGCCGGATCATCGGCTACAAGTTGCGTATATTTGGCGGACCGTGAACACTGACGCGTCGTGGTACAAAAAAAAAAAAATGTATTAACGGAAGAAACATATCATATTGCAAGCATGGCTATTGAAATAGGGAACAGAATTAAATGTCGGAAAGAATGCCAATAAAGGTAAGGAAGAACATGATATTACTGCAGGAAAAATCCGGCTTTTCTCGAAGGAAGTCTTCAAGAAGGGGGGGTCGTCGAAGGAGAGTGAAGAAAGGAAAAGCTACACGACGCTGTAAAATGTAAAGAGGACAATCAAGGAAAATATGGCGTACAGAGAGGAGGGTATTGCAATGAGTGCAGAGGGCACGGCGGTCACCGGACGTCAAATAAGAGTGAGTAAACCTAGTATGGCCAATTCTAAGACGGGCTTAAGCAGTCTCCCATTTCGTATTACGGTGGCAAGGGGTCAACCAGGGAGAAAGAAAGGCTTTGACAACACGGAGTTTATTATTATTGATAGAGTCCCAGGAAGACTGCCACTGATGTATAAGGGAAGATGATATGACAGGAAGGACATCAGTAACTAGAATGAGTAAGGAAGGAGAAGTATCTCTGGCAACAGCTGTGCAAGCCAAACGATCAGCACGTTCATTGTCTTCGACGCCTACACGTCCTGGGACCCAACAGAAATGGACAGATTGATGACGAGAAAAAACATGGAACAACCATTCTAAGATACGTAGGGCTGATGGGTGAGAAGCTGAAGGCGACTGAAGAAGGGACAGTGCACCAAAAGAATTAGAGTATATCACAAATGTGGAAGAGGAAGAGCAACAAATATACGGCAACGTAAACAAGAGGACATACAACTCGGTCGTCAAAACACTCGCACAAACAGGAAGGCTAAAGCGATAATAGCTGTCAGGAAAGGGAACTGCGAACCCGAAACTTTCTGGGATTTTGGAACCATCCGTGTATACAAGGACTGCAGAAGAATGGCCGGAAAGATGGTCTTAAAATCGGGAACGGAGAATGAGGGAATAAGAATTGGACTTGGAATAAGGGAAAATGGACGGACAAACATTGGGGTGCGGACGAAGCCTTGGGGAAAAAAAAGACTAGCCCGGCAAGAGAAAACATTATCAACGATTAGGAAGTGTGAGAGGAGGGTACGAGCTCGAATTGGAAAAGGTGGTTTGATCCTACGGTAGTATGTGAGAAAAGGTTGTTCGAGTCAGGGCCGGGAGGAAGCAGAGAAGGAGTATTAGGGAAGGAGTGCAACTTAGCTTAGGGACGAAGGGAAAGGAAAGCACGACGATGATAAACTGAAGAATCTACTGATTCAGCATAGAGCCTTTCAACAGGGGAAGATTTAAAAGCGCCAATAACCAGACGCAAACCGTGATTATGCACAGAATCAAGTTGTTGGAGGGCTAGATCTGAGGAGGAAGAATAAACCTGGCAACCACAATCAAGTTTGGACAGAACGAGAACAGTATGGAGGTGAAGGAGAGTGGTTCGATCGGCACCCCACGACACATGAGACAAAGTTTGTAAGAGACGGAGGTGCTGCAAAGCTGAAATTTTTAAGGAGGCGATATGGCCCCTCCAAGTAAGACGGGAGTCAAAAATAAGGCCATGAAAGAAAGAAGAGGTTTTATATGGGAAAGGAGAGCCATGAAGAAAAAGAGGCGGTTGAGGAATAGGACGAGAGTGGGTAAAAGTGATAGCAAGAGACTTAAGAGGATAGACTCAGAAACCATGGGTAGAAGCCCACTATGATGCAGAAGAAACCGCACGTTGAATAAGAACATCAAGGACAGAGATGTTAGAATTTGAGGCATATATTGCAAAGCCATCCACACATAAAGAAGAACGAACACCAACTGGGAGGCAAGGAACAATCCCATTAATTGCCAGTATAAAGAGAGTAGTGCTAAGAACACTGCCTTGGGGAACACCTTCATATTGTGGGAATAGGTCCGAATAAGTATGCTGAACACAGACCTGAAAGAAACGGGGTGATATAAAATTCCTTAAGAAAACACCAAGGTTACCATCAGTACCACAAGAATGAACTGTGTGCAAATATGAAAGATGCCAAGCTCAAGATCAAAGAAACATCACAGCAGCCACCGGAAACCGTTTTAAAAAGATACAAATAACACTTTAAAAATCAATATATCATTTTAAATCGTACTGATAAGATTGTACAGTACCTTCCATCAAAAATTTAAATATAATTAGGACAATAAACTACAAAAGAAGGCACAAAAAATGCGAAGGGATTTTTGAAGAGTCGAGTCAAATGATGCCGTCAAGTTCCAGTCGGCTGCTCGAAGGGAAGACCCTGCATTTCGAGCAGCTGAGAAAGATATATATATATATATATATATATATATATATATATATATATATATATATATTTTTTTTTTTTTTTTTTTTTTTTTTAAGGGAGAATACCAATTCAGTGAAGGATAACCTTCCCATGCATCTAAAAGGGAAGGAAAAGTTTAAGAAAACGGGCGTTAGTCTCTCTCTCCCTCTCTC
>NC_136970.1:6190660-6223160 GCF_032717465.1 Coenobita brevimanus
TGTCTGTTACTGTGTATGACTACATATGTTTTGCGTCTTCATATCCGGGATAGTTGAAATTCCACTGAAGCTAAATACAATTTTCTGGCAGGAACAATATTGCAGTACCAGATAATATGAACTGATCATTCCGGTTACTGTGAACCGATAATTCGCAAACTGCCTCCTTCACTTTCGTTCTCTTTATTCTACCTGTTGAATTTTCACGTCTTCATCTACAGAAAGGGTTTAGTTTCTCTTAAGCTGAATAAAATCGTCTGTCTTCAGATGGAGCGGAATAGTAATCGATGTGAACTGATAAATATTGCAGCTCTGTCTTTACTTCTGTCCATCTGTCCCATGTGCCTTTCACGTCTTGCTTTACGTCTACAAGGGTCTGCTATCATGTCATCAGAATCATGTCATCTGCTTGAACCAATAATAAAATAAGTCAACGTGAAGCGATCATCCAGAGTCTGCTTTTGTCTCTCTGTCAGTCTGTCTTACGTAGGAGGCGTATTCTTTCCGAAAATGAATGTAATCCTTTGTCTTTAGCAAAAGTAAAATGGCAATCCACATCAATGTCAAATGGCGTGTGTCAGTCTGTGTGTTTCCTTTTCCTTGTTAGAATGGTTTATATTCACCTTGCCCTTTTTCTTTTAATGAATGGAGGAAGGAAAAACAAAGGAAAAAAAAATAAGTCCATATGCCTAAAGGCATCCTCCATTCATAAAATACTTATAACAATTGGATTTAAAATCGAGAGGATTAAATGTATCTGGGAAGCAACTCCCAGGAAGTGAATTCCAGAGAGTGGTAGTTCTGGGGATGAATGAATTTTGATAAGGAGAGGTTCTGCATTGTGGGGGGAGAGCGTGTGAGTTCATTGGCTCTCCCAGCTGCCCGAGTATTTCGGGAGAAAATGTGAAGGGGAGGCACAATTGAAACCAGTTCGTTAGAGCACTTATGGTAAAAATATCGATAAAATAGTGCTAAAGAAGCAACATCTCTACGTACTTATAACGGAGGAAGGTCCTGCGTTGTGGCAGGATTATTGATTAATCTAATTGCTTTATTTCGAATTTTGTCAAACTGCCTCAATGCAACCACTCCACATCCACTCCACAGTGGTAAACAATATTCGATCTGAGAACGCACATGACTGTCGTATATTGTGGCCATCTGCTCGTCAGTGAAGAACTCACGAACTCTGTACATGTCCCAGTTTTTTAGAAGCATTTTTAGCAAGGGATTTAACATAAGTTGTCCAGCTTTGGTTGGGGTTTAGAGTAACACCTAGGATATCAACTGTAGTGGATATTGGAATACTGACATCATTTAAAATTATGTGAGAGTCTGAGGGATTCTTTTTATTGGATAAATTAATGTATTTAGTTTTCTGAGCATTAAATGAGACCAGATTTTTTTGTCCCCATTGATTATTTTTAGAAAGATCCTGGTTCAGAGGAACTGCTGTGTTTATTTTGGAATTTATAATATCACATTGCATAAGGGAGGTACTAAATGTGAAAGAACTATGAAGGGTCGTGTCATCAGCATAAGAGTGTATTGGGTTGTGCGTGACAGATAGGAGGTCATTTATATGAATGAGAAAGAGGGTTGGCGCCATAACTGATCCCTGAGGTACGCCAGTATTTATGGAATGAAACTGAGAATAAATTCCATCTACCATGACCCGTATTTTTCTACTATGAAGGTAAGAAGAAATTAGAGGAACCAGTAATGCAAGGCCATAGTGTGACATCTTAGGAAATAAGGCCTGGTGCCATACTCTGTCAAATGCTTTTGAGATATCAAGTCCTACTGTGTGTGTTTCACCATGTTGGTCTATTGTTTTGTTAATCTGATGGGTATGAAGGCAAAGAATATCTACAGTTGAACGTTCCTGTCTAAATCCATACCGCCGATCATTGATCAATTTATTGATTTCTAGATGCTTGACTATGTGTTTGTTAATTAGTGTCTCAAAAACTTTCCTGAGAACGGAAGTTACTGCAACTGGTCTATAGTTTGATGGATCAGAAGTTGTCCCCTTTTTAGGAACAGGATGGATAATTGCTTCTTTCCAAGGGGCTGGAAAAAATTGAGGTACGGATGCATAAGCGGAAAAATTTTGCTAAATACAGGAGCCAACACTGAGGAGCAATTTTTTAAGTACTATAGAAGGAATTTCATCTGGACCAGTGGCTTTGTCTGCTGATAGATTCTGTAGTACGGCTTGTACGTATCTGGTGTGAATCATGAAAGCAGGTATGTGAGGTGATATTTAGAAAAAAAAATAAAAAATTTTGATTAATCTCTAAAACGTAGCTACGTCCGTCTTTCGGTCAGTTTATCTGTCGCCTGTCCATCTCGCTGAAGATGACTTCTATCCGACCACAAGATTCTCTACCAAACAGAATTACAAGACAGTTGAATGTTATGGAAAATCTTTTCAGATTTTGCCGGACACCTTAATCCCGTAGGGGATGACCACAAAAAAATCACCTCCATGTGGTCCTGTACCCCACCATTTCACTACCCTCCTCCCAGATCACACCCCCATTCTCTCATATTCCTGTCCACTTCATCCAACCATGTCATCCTTGGCCTCCCCCTCCCTCTCCCCCCCTCCACCCAACTCACATACACTCTCCTCGTCAGCCTCTCGCTCTTCATCCTCTCCACATGGCCAAACCACCTCAGTGTTTTTCTCCTAACGCTTCCTAGCACATCCACATGCACACCACAACGCTCCTTCACTTTCTCATTTGTCAGGCTGTCTCTCCATGTGACTCCACATGCTCCTATCAAATTACCCATTTCCACTGCTCTCACTCTTGAATTGTGTCCCTCCAACAAGGTCCAACCTTCACTTCCGTACGTCAGAGTTGGTATCACAATACTGTCATGCTGTAACTTTTGCACTTCCATGCTCACTTCCCTGTTCCTTATCACCGCTTTAAAAAAAACAGCAACCTTTCTTCCTTGTTGTACCTTTTCAAGCACTTCACCCTTTAAACTTCCATTCTCACCTCAAACAATACACAAATACTTAAACGCACTCACATGCTCCATTTACTCCTCATCCAACCTCACTGAACATTCAGTAACTTCATTCCTCTCAAAGACCATAAGTTACGCATCCCTACATTCACTATAAGATTCGGTTTTTTACACACTGTCCGAAACTCGTTCACCAAGCCTTGCAGCTCCCCTGCATCTTTACTTAACAATACAGCATCATCTGCAAAACGCAGCACAAGTAGTTTCCCCCCAATGCCCTCTCTCATTAGGTCCGCTCCAACATCTACTGCCTTACATTGTATCTCTTTTATAACCCCATCCATATTCAGAATGATCAACAATGGAGACATGACATCCCTGTTTCAATCGAACCTTCAAACAGAAAATTTCGCTCACTTAACTGTCCACAAGCACTGCAGCATTAGCTCCCTCATACACACTCTTCAAGGCATTCAACAACTTCCCATTTACTCCATATATTCTTAATACTTCCACAATCCTTGTCTGTCCACCCTGTCACATGTTTTCTCCAAATCCATGAAGGCCACATACAACTTCTTTCCCATCTCTAGAAACTTTTCCACTAAAGACCTAAGAATGAACATCTGATCTACACAAAATCTTCCCTTCCTAAAACCTCCCTGTTCTTCTCCAACTAATTCCTCTGTTATTTCCCTAACACTGTTAATAACTATCTTACCATATACTTTTCCCGATACACTAAAAAGACAAATGTCCCTATGATTACCACACACTTTTCTCTTTTCCCTTTGAACAGGAACCTCCGAGACTAAACCCTCCTCCCATGCCAACCTGCACATCTTCTACATCCATTCTACTACTGTCTCTCCCTTAGGCTTCAGCATTTTACTACATACTCCATCAATCCCTGGAACCTTAATCCCCATTGTAACTGTCTTGAGTGCTTCCACATCTTCCATCCTACTGATTTCTTCCTTTCTTCTTACATCACTCCTTCTCCCAGTCATTTTCCAGTCACTTATATTCGCATTACATTCATTCTCTATGTGCAACAATTCATTAGAGTGTTCTCCCCATGTATCCACTTTTTCTACCTTCTCTCTACCATTTTTATCTTTCACTCCACGACTAACTTTTTTAACACCTTGTCTAACTCTTAACTTCTTTCTGGAACATTTTCTTACATTCTCTTCATCATATACTCAAATTCCTTCTAAATTCGTCATCCACTCTCTTCTTTCTCTTACTAACCTTTTCACCTCTATCTCTTCCTCTTTACATATATCTCTCTCTCTTCGGTCTCTCACCTTCCTCAATGCCCCTGTTTCTCATCATTTCAAAATATTCTTTCTTCCTATGTGCCACTTCTTGTCTCTTCTCTTGATATCACCATGCAGTTCCTTGCGTCCCCTTTCGACTTCTCCTCACCCCACACACCACCTCACATGCTGCACGGATTTCTTCTGTGAAACTCTTGCACACACCTACGTCCCCCATCTGCTCCAAATCATATTTACCCGATCAATCCTCCACTTTTCTCTTATATTCTGCTTTTTGCAAATCCTTTTATAACATTTCCACTCCTTTGTATGAACTACATACTCGTGTCCTTCACTTCTATTTCTCCATTTCATTTGAACCTGTAAGTGGACGTAGCCGAGGGGTATAATTATACAGAGAGAGGTAATCTGGCCACCAATTTCGATAGCGTGGTCTTAAGTACTGTACTTGTAGTGAGATAGGGCACTTGATTATGGATCGTTAAGCTCAGCCAGAATTAAGTAGTGAGATGTAGTGTCAACGAGGTGAGTTAAAGCACTTTTGGATTACAAAGTTTATTGCACAAAGTTATAAAAAAGGTGAGCTACCGTTTATTAGAGAGTGATACTAACGTTGGACCTTCTCACCAGCCCTTCTCTCCCCTTTCTCTCTCTAACCCCCTTCTGATCTGAAGGGAATCTCTGCGACATTATATAGAGCGTGGGGAGGATGTTTATGGTAAATTTCCTATCACGTGGACTAACTGATTAGGGCAGGTTACTCCACATATTTGGATATGTCATGAAATTCTTGTTCATCTACCCTACGAGGAAGTTTGAAATACACTGTATGGTTAAGAATTCTTGATGGTGTGGGACAACAAGGGTTGTGGATATACATTATGTGAATTGACATTCCTGGTTCGTCTAGGCAAGGGGATGTGTTCTCTAACTCTTCCTGGGGGACTCAGACATAACTACCTGTTCTATATATTATTACCAATAGCTATATGCAGTAGTTACATATGGTATTGTGTTAAATTATGCCTACATATCGTTCGGTCACGCGAACCTGGCGTACCATCGACAGTAAATAGTCATAACATATTAATGGATACTATACCCTCATACCAATTAATCTGGCCAGGCATGTATGGCAGCACTGTTCCTGCCGAGATTCTGATTGGCTGGAAGTGTTTGTTCGACTTCGTTGTTGCTTAAACCGATACTCTCTTTATTATCAGATGTGATACTGAGTTTGTCGACAGTACAATCGTCAAAAGCAATAAGAAATCCATTATATACTTAACAACAATGAAGTTTTCGTAGGAAGTATTATAACAGACCAAGTCAAGGTTAGCATTCGAACAGTTCCTCTAAATCTCCGACACTCCGTAATATAACAGAAAATTAAGGAAACCTGCTAAATTTTAAGATCAGTCTGTACTGTGAAAGTAGAGGAGCTGTAATGAAATAGTTTTCCTTTAGCCTACTTTGATTTTCGCAATTTTTTCAAACCTCCCTCCCCGCAGAACTCGTCTTTTCATTAGAATTTTTAATTATTCAGAGTTGTGGCACGATTTAAGGGTGCGGACTGATCTTATAATTTAAATGTGTGTTATACCAACGCTTAGAGTAAGCAGGTTTCCTTAATTTTCTGTTATAGTACGGAGTGTCGGAGTTTTAAGAGAATTGTTCTAATGCTGACATTAACTCAGACTATTGCAATACTTTGTTGACTCATATCTCTATCTTCCTACGAAAATTTCATTGTTGTTAAGCATATAACGGATTTCTTATTGCTTTTGACGATTGTATTGTCGACAAACTCAGTATCATTTCTGATAATAAAGAGAGTATCGGTTTAAGCAACAACGAAATCGAACAAACACCCCCACCCAATCAGAATCTCGGCAGGAACAGTGTTGCCATACATGCCTCGCCAGATTAATTGGTATGAGGTATAGATACACATTACAATCAATTTGTAAGTCAAATACATAATATTGAGAAGGTTTCATAACTGGGATAATGTAGTTAATGTAGTTATGAAATTGACATGTATAACATAATAGTAATAGTAAAATATTACAATGGCAAGTCTGCTGTAGTCATTTATACAATATGTATGAGAAGGACTTGCTGCAAATATATATATATATATATATATATATATATATATATATATATATATATATATATATATATATATATATATATATATATATATATATATATATATATATCAGTATAATTAAAGTAAGCCTATATTATGTGTAATCCATATTTTGTTATTTTATAGAAAATATATATACAATACATAAAATACATAAAACTACTTGGATTTCACCATGTGGTAAATATTGTAACCAGACTGACCACATTGCAATTAGCAGAAGGCATAGGAGTTATCTGCAAGATGTTTGGATAAGGAGGGGGGCAGATATAGGTAGTGATCATCAACTTGTTGTGTCAAAGATTAAAATAAAACTTAAGAGAAACGTTAATGGTAATTGTACAGTAGGTAATAATTATGATTTTGATGAGCTAAAAAGTGATGAGAACACGAAGGGAAAGTTTCAGGGGGAATGTAGGAACAGGTTTCTAGTCCTGCAGACTTTGATGGAATCTGAAGACAATGATATTAATCAAATGTGGAGAGAGGTTTTGCATGAAAGTGGTAAGGTTACTATTAAGAAAAAGGGAAAAGCGAGAAGGAAAAAGTGGATGTCAGATGAAACATGGAATGGAATTCAGAAAAGGAAAGAGGCGAAGTTAAGAAGTGGAGAACAACATGTTGATGGCCAGGTAGTTGAAGTACTTAGAACAAAGTACTGGAGTTTACATTCTGAAGTAAGAAAACTCGTTAGAAGTGATAAGAGGAGGCTATATGATGAAAAGACAACAGAGACAGAAATTAAATTAAGTAAAAATGACGGTCATAGCACAAGAGCAGCGTATCAGGCCATAAAGGAGTTAACTGGGACCGAAAAGAGAAGGAAGGAAATACCTGTACGAGATAGAAATGGTAAATTGATGACTAAAGATCTGGATATATAAGGCAGGTGGAAAGTGCATTTTGAATCTATTCTAAATAGACCAATCCCAGCTGAAGAGGACATTTTGCCAGCCGAGAGAGATTTGCAGATAGAAACAGGGGATATAACCTTGGAAGAGGTAGCAAAATCTATAAAGGAGTTGCAGAATTTTAAGGCCCCAGGAGAGGATGGAATATTTCCTGAAATGCTTAAGGTGGAAAATGATGAGTTGATGAATGCCCTTTTGAAACTATTTAATGTGGCTTGGGATAATGGTGGAATTCCAGGAGAGTGGAAAAATGGAGTGATTATAAAAATACCAAAAAAGGGAGATTTAAGTGTTTGTGGCAATTGGAGGGGATAACTTTGACACCTGTAGTTGCAAAAGTCTTTTCCAAAATCTTCTTGAACAGAATAGAACCAGTAATTGATAAAATTTTAAGAGAAGAACAAGCGGGATTTAGAAAGGGTCGAGGTTGTAATGATCAGATTTTTATTGTAAGGCATCTAATGCAACAAGCTAATGAGATGAAAATGCACTTAGTATGTGTTTTATGGATTTTGAAAAGGTGTTTGATAGTGTTTCACGTGGAGCTATGTTGAAAATTATGAGAATCTATGGTATACCAGAAAAGTTTGTAAATATTATTAGAAGCCTGCATGAAGGTACATTTTGTAAGGTAATGGTGGGTGGTTCTTTGAGTGATCCATCTGAAGTTAGGTCAGGCGTGATTCAAGGAGGAGTTGTTTCGCCATTGCTGTTTGTTTTAGCTATGGATTATGTTATGAGAAAGGTTGTAAGGAGAACAGGTGGAGGAATTAATTGGAAAGAAAATAAGAAGCTGATGGATTTGGACTATGTTGATAATATTGTACTGATCTGTGGAAGTATTTACGAGATGCAGAGGGTGCTTGATTGTCTGGTGGACGAAGGAGAAAAAGAGGGATTGGTAATAAATTGTGGAAAGATTGAAATTATTACTATGAACGTGGAGAACCAAATCGATTGTGTAATTGGAAATAGTATGGTGAAGAATGTAGAAAACTTTAAATATCTGGGAACGATTGTATCATCTAATGGATCATTAAACAATGAAATTGAGGAGAGGATTAGACAGGCTGTTGGAATGTTGAAATCTGTTTGGAATAATAACATGCTCTCGGTACATACTAAAGTGAAAATTTACAAGTCCATTGTTAGACCAATTTTAATTTATGGGCATGAGTCATGGTACAGTGCAATTGCAACAGATCAGAAAGAATTAGGATTTGAGAATAAAATACTGAGAAGGATTCTTGGGGTAAAGTGGCAAGACAGAGTTACAAATGAAAGAGTAAGGGATATTACGAGAGTGGAACTAGTTAATGAATATGTGAGACTGTCTCGCTGGAAGTGGCTGGGGCACATATACAGAAAAGAAGGCAGTTTAAAACAGGATGTGCCAGAGTGGGCTGCTAGAGGAAGAAGAGGTAGTGATAGGCCGAGGGAAACCTTGTTGAGGACAATGAAAAGAGAAGCAGGAGAGGAGTGTTGGTGGGACCTGAAGGAGATGGCAAGAGCCAAATATTGGTGGAGAGAGTTCATCGAGGCCCTATGCATCCCGTGGGGTGCCACAGGAAATGATTGATTCATTGATACAATATTTACTCAGTTATGTCTCACTTGTACAGAACAGTTCTTAAACACTGATTCTAGGTTAGCAATCCTTGCTTGCATTCTGTGCATGGCCAAAATTAATACAATAAATATGATGGAGAAAATTAAAAAGATGACTGGACCTGGGCTGTATACATAATATGAGTTAAACATAATCCTACTGTTTTCTTCCCAAGGTTGTATTGTCTGATTTATTAATTGCATGGTTTCATACTTGGGTGAAATCAACTTATTGTGTGCACTTACAATTAAGTTCATCCTAGGCAGTGGCTGGAAGTATTTGTGTGTGTGGCTGAGAATGGCATAATGGTTTTTAGTGGGCAAGGTGGATAGTGTAGGTGTCAGGACTGCACAGTAATCTGGTGAGATGTATGAACCAGACGCTGATGTATGGGCTGGAGGTGTGTCTGGGCAAGTCACAAACATTAATGTAATTTGAGTGAAACAGGAGAACCGTGATTGTCCAATGCGTTGATGATGAATGAGTTTATCTGGAGCAAATGTGAAGTTGTAATGATGGGGGATGTCATGATCTTTTGCCAGTTCACAAGGGACTGTCTCAGCTGGCTGAAACGTGAAGATGTACGCAGGACAGAGATGAAATGCATGTAATGATGTGTGACATTTGTGTTCAATTGTTGTTTCATTAGTGAAAGTGACGGCGTCCTGTTTCTTGGAGACCATGATGACTTCTGTTTTGATGTTGATGGTGACTAATGAGTCATCTTTCTTAGAAGGAAAAGGGTATATTTGATAGACTGTGAAAAAATCATCTGTTACGAATGGTAAATGAACTACTAGTGATGTTGTTGTGAGTGTTGCTTCCAAATATGGATAATATAACATCAGATTTCTTTCCTCAAAAAAAAAATTTCTTTCCATGCTAATGTATCCCTTGACTAATTATTTACCGGAGGTTGTGAATGGGTAGTAAGTTAATGGTAATCTTTCCGTTACCAGCATTAGCAATTCCTTTCATGAAGGCCTGATACTGAGCTCTAGTATTGTCTAACTGTGGTATTATTACGTCAATAGGTTCTATGATCACAGAGATGTATTGGAATAGTGTATTGTTACCTTCTAGTGCATATACTTTCTCCACAATTCCTAGAATTGATGTTCTTGCCTTCTTTAGGTTCTTATCAATCGTCAGCATTAAGGTGTTCTGAGTATCAGCTAACTTAAGTTGGTATGAGAGAATTGGCGCTATTTTCTTAAATTTATTATTTATTTCCTCTAGATCATTTTCTGTAGCTAGTCCAAAAATGTTGCCTAAAATTGCTCCAAGTAGGTCGACCAAACCGTGTCTGTTACGTGTATTTGTGATGTCGTTTCTTGTCTCAAGTGTGTTACTCTCAGCTGATGGGATATCCTGGATCATGGTGATCATTACGTGCTTAGCCTGTTCTAGCTTCCAGTCAGCTAATTTGATTAATTCAGCTACTTCCTGTGTGGGGTGATCATGTGAAGAAAAACGTTTTAACACCGCTTCCCGAGTTCTAAGTGGTCCTGATATCCTCTGTAACATTATTGATATGTCTTGCAGTATGTCCAAACTAACTTCGGTACTTATGATGTCCTGCACTATTGCTGTTGAGGCTGTTGGGACTATCAGGCACCCCTGTCGGACTACATGTTGAGGATGTAACTGAGGTGATCCTCTTGATATCAACAGGAACATGATCCATGCAATTATTCGCCTCATCTTTACCTACCTTAAGAACAACTGTATTAGAGATCTAATCCACTGTTGTTAGCAAGTTATGCTAAGGGTGATGATAGTGATGATGAAATACAGATATCTTGGCCTGTTTAAGCCTGTTACCTATAAAAGGATTCTAAATCGATTCCTAAGTCATGTAAAAGCCTTGTTGTGGTGAGAGCTGTATTGGTTGCACCTATGTTTGTCTGCTTGGTATGAGACCGCAATTTTTTCAGATATGTGTTGATTCTTTCAGGCTTATTTTCACCGTGTGTCCTAGGGTTGTCAGTCGTTTCTGGTGTTTTATTGTTGCAAGCTAAATTTCTTGAGACGTTTTATAAGTGATCAAAATGTTTCTTTTTCTTCGTTACTGGACAGTGACTTAATCACTACTTTATTGTCTCTTCTCTTGGTTACCCTGTATGGGCCCTCAAATTTAGGTGACAGTTATTTCTAGTGTGAATGAGGTTGTAGACAGAATCACCTATGCTGATATTTGATTCTTCTGCCTTCTTAAATGATTCTGTCACTTCTTTCTTGGACATCGTTAACTGATTCTTTACCTTTGTGTGTATTTCTTGAAATTCACGTAAGCGAAGTTTAGGATAATCGTCATAATTTTATTTGGGAATTTGCTCGCCCACTAATGTCTCATAAGGGAGACGTTTGTCTGACCCGTAAATGATGAAATGAGGTGTATCTCCTATTGATTTATTCATTGCACAGTTAAGTGATGCTTCAACTCTGGGAGTCCAGTCATCCCAATCTGCTTAATTATCATTGAGAATGTGCCGTAGTACATCTAATATCCTTTTATTCTGTCTTTCCACCAATCCATTGGAAGCTGGATGTATTGTTTACATATTTCTTGTAAAATTTCAGAGTTAAATTCACCACCATTGTAACTTATTAGCACCTTTGGTGTGGTGAACCTGCAGATCACACTATCAATGAATACCCGTGCTACTGTTTCTGCTGTTTTATCCTTAATTGAAACCAAGATCACATATCGTGAGAAGTGATCAGTTGCAACGAAGAGGTATTGATTGTGACAGGTAGTTAAGGGTAATTTAAGTAAATCAACCGCGACAGTGTCCCACGGTTATGGTTGTCTAGGTACACGATATTGTCCTATAGGAGCAGGTGATAACGTGTAACCTTTATGTTTCTCACATGACTCGCAGTTGTCCATGTGATTATGTTTTGTTTTTTTTTAATAACAGAACAGAGGATGGAAAAACAAATGAATAAAAAAAAAATCCATGCACCAGATAACTGGTGAACTCTGTTCATGAAATATCTGTAGCAGTTAGACTTGAACAGCTGTAGGTTGAAGTTTGGAGGGATGTTCTGGTGTCAACATCTTTTTCCATATGAAGTTGTAGTAACACACATTTTACATAATAATTTTTAAAGCTGTTTAATCATAATTAACAGTGTGTAATGAAGTGTGAATGATGAACAACCAAATATCATTTCGCTGTTGGCTGTGGTATAGGAAGAAGGTGGATGGCAGACCACAAGTGCCACCCTGTTTCAATTATAAAATGAAGGTTAGGAGAAGTGAAAAGATATCTGAATAGTGCGTAAGTGTAAAGTCCTGGGGAACCATTTATTATGTTGGTATATGTGAATGTACTTAATACCATTTTATAGAGGTGTATAATGTGCTAGTAGAGTTGTCATTCATCTCTACTTTTTGCATAAGCCCAGAGTATATGTAATGCTCGGCACCTCACTTTTTAGCTGACCTCAGCACCGCGCCCTAGTCGGCTCGGTGAGTGTACAGCGTCAGAGGCCGTTTTTACGCTACCACTTAATAACAGACCAGCTTCCACCTTCTCGTGGCAGAGGACCTTTGGTGGGAAGTGTCGGGCAGTGACGGCGAGTAGCTGACGTGTACTACAGTGTCGTCGATCCAACACGGTGGTCTAGTTATACTAAAACAGCAGAACACTTAATATGTAGTCAACTGCTACTCCATAACGGCTACATTAAATTGGTGGCCAGCAGTGCGACAATACATTTTATTGGTGCTAGCGGTGGCACGATATTTAGTGCTAGCCGTGTACCGATACATTAAATTGGTGTTCAGTGCTGGGATACGATACGTGCTAAAGGGCTTTATGCTGTGAACCAGTAACCCTTGCAATCGCTCGTTCCTGAAGGTGAAACAGAAAATCTTACTCTTCTGTTGTAAGGGGACTAATTACCAGTGAGTTAATTGGAGCAGATAAACTGGAGTGATGCATATTAATTCTTCCCATTATTCTGCCAGTGCGAGATTCCTATTTTATGCACAAACTGGCAGTTATCTCGCCCTGTGGTGTGCAAGATATCTCCATCTTCAAACGCAAACTGGCAAGAATCTCGCTCTCGTATGCGAGAGGCGAGATAAGGGGAGTTCAAGCCAGTGCGGTGAGGAGTGGGTCAACTAGCGAGCGACTTCTAGCAACTCCAGAGGCGCGGACGGCCGAAGCGAGCCGAGGGAGACCGAAAGCGGCGGGCCTGGCGTGATGCAGGGCGAACCACTCGCTTGCTAACTCCCACAGCGAGCGGGCTGCCGTGTATGGTTGGAGGAGTCTGGTGGAGTGTGGAACGTGGAATGTGGAACATCATCCTGGACTTTCATATCTAGGTAGTGTCCATGCATAATAATCCACACACACACACACACACACTTGAATCAACACACGTTAGTTAGTTGATGAGTGGAAATAAAGGTTTCTCCGAATTCCCTTGAAATAAATATACTTTCTGTGTATTTTATGTGTCCCGTTCTCTGTCACTTACCGTAACTATCCTTTTTATGTCAGTTTATCTTCCTGTATATGGGAGGGGAATATTACTGACAAGGTTAAATGGATACAGTGAAAAAGTGGGGACGTAGAATTAGGGAAATAGAGATTAACCCCACTAGACTCAGCATTTTATGAGTAGGTTGATACATCAAATAAAAGTGCTCAGACATATTAAATGAGTGAAGGACATATTGAGGATCAAGGTGATGAGGATATTTCTGAAAGACTGGATGAGGATTTGAACGCATTTGCGTTCTGGTCATACTCATTCAACAGTCCCAGAGCAATCAGTTAGATCCAAAATGGCCACTAGTCTTGCTAGAGGGTAATCCTAGTGAGGAGACTGTGGAAGTTGAGACTACAACAGTACCTTTGGTCACTCAGGATATGCAAAATCCAGTCATTAGTGATAGTACTACAACCACTCACATACCTGTGTATACTTCTGATGTTTTCAGTACACCACAAGGTTTTGGACAGAATTTATTTTCTGTTCCTTCTTCAAATGCATGGGGTATAAACACAGATGGTATTGGCATGCAAACCCAGAATCCTAATCAATGGGGCATGAATACTAATATTGGCATGCAAACCCAGAATCCTAATCAATGGGGCATGAATACTAATATTGGCATGCAAACCCAGGGCCCTTATCCAAATACCTGGGGCATGACTAACAATATGGGCGTGCAAGGTCAGACTAACCCTCCTCCTTTGTGGCAGATACCTGTACCTAATCTGGCTACTGATATAGTACAGCAGCATCCTAACTGTACTGAAAGTCAGGCTTTGGTGAAGGCAGGCATATGCTATGCAGAAGCTAGCAAAGCCTTGCAAACTTCGGGCTGGAGAGATACAGCTACTAGTTCTCCACAGCAAAGGACCAAGGCTGTTAAGCCAGAGGTGAAAAGATGGTGTGTCATACATGGGCATTGTCCTCATGAAACGGACTGTTGCCCCTTTGTCATTGAAAAGAGAAAGAAACTAGGGAACCCAGCTAGTTCGGGGGAAGCTCAGGGCCGCGAGCAAAAGTAATTAAAATAGTACAATCCACCGATGCGTGTGTGGCAGCTATTTCTAAGGTGGACTTATTATCTATTCCTTGGATCATAGGGAAAGGTCAAGTGTCCCTGATCGTAGATACAGGGGCATGTACAAACATTATTTCTAGTAAAGCGCTGGAAAGACTTAAAAGTGGAATGCCTCTAACAAACTGGACATTATCACCACCTGATGTAATGTTGACAGGTGTGACAGGGAGTAGAATGAAGATTGTAAGCCAGGTGCCATTGACATTGAGGGCAGATGTGTTACGTGCTACATTTTATGTGGTTGAGGATTTTCCTCTGCCAGCTGATGGGCTGTTAGGCTTTGAAACCATGGAGGAGTATGATATAGTAATACACCCTCAAAGACATTCCATTTCCTTTAATGGGAAAGAGTTTAGGCCTTAATCCCTCAGCAACACGAACTGGAACTGGCATCCAATCAGGAGCCGTCCAACCAGTTGTGACCCCGACAAGTGAAGCATCAAGGGAGTCCCCGGATGCACACGAAGCGGAGGGTATGGACTGGAAGAAAGTCAGGGCTATAGTGAGTGGTAATCACCACTTACCCAGTCAAATTGTCTGTAAAATTCCTGTCCGAGTACCTGACGTGTCGGTGGGAACTGATGTATCATGCTTAACTGAGACTGTAAAACATAAGGCATTGTCGCTGGAATCGACTCTGACTAGCGTTGGCCAAGACCAGAAGACGCCCCTCTTCATCGCAAATATGAGTGGTGGCGCAGTTAAGCTCAGAGATGGTTGTTATATAGGCGACTTGATGTGCTATGGTGCCCCCATAAAGGAAGTCGACGACGTGCCAGTGATCTCTCCTGTAGTTACATCTCAAGCAATGACTCAGTCGGAACCCGTACGTCTGGCTAAGGAAAAACAGCTGGAGCAATACATGAAGGTCACGGATAATGTAGACCATAAAACACAACTCCTAGCCCTCCTTAGAGAATTTTCCGACGTAGTAGCACTTCCAGGAGAAGCGCTGGGTAGAACGGGTAGGGTGAAGCATCATATTGGTTTGTGCCCTGGTACAAATCCAATTTATGTGCCCGCATACTGTCTACCGCACAGCCAAAGGAAAGCAGTGGATGAGGAAGTTGAAAGGATGTTTCGTGATGAAGTTATCCAGCCTTCCTCCTTGCCTTGGAATGCACCACTCTTTCTAGTGCCTAAGAAGGACGGTGGTGTGAGACCTGTTGTGGATTTTCGGCAAGTGAACAAGGTAACAGTACCTGATCGTTACCCGATTCCGCATCTGCGAGACTTACTTCAATCATTAGGTAAGGGAAATACTGTGTTTACTTGTCTGGATCTAGCGTCAGGGTATTGGCAGGTGGAGCTGACCGAAGAGTCGCGTCCCATTACTGCTTTTAGCACTCACCGTGGGCACTTTGAATTTCTCCGGATGCCTTTTGGACTGAGTAATGCTCCTTTAACATTTCAGCGGATGATAAACCAATTGTTTGGCGAGATGTTAGGGCAAGACGTCTTAGCGTATCTAGATGACCTAATAAATTTTCCTACACCACAGAACAAGGATCAGATAAGATCATTCCTAGGCCTCACTGGCTTTTATAGGAGTTTTGTCCACAGGTATGCCATCATAGCATCACCTTTAACAACGCTACTTAAGAAGGACACTGCATGGAAATGGGGACCCTCGGAAGAGAAAAGCTTCAACGAGCTCAAACAAGCCATGTCAGAAACACCCGTATTAGCGTTTCCTGATTATACTCAACCTTTCTGTCTGTGCACGGACGCCTCAGGTCTGGGTCTGGGAGCGGTGTTACAGCAGAAGGATGAGCAAGGTAAGACACATACCATAGCATATGCTAGTAGGGCATTAAGACCCCCAGAGAAGAACTATTCGACGACACATTTGGAGACATTAGCAGTCGTATGGGCGTTAGGACATTTCCGGGATATTATCTTTGGCTACCGGATAATTGTTTAACTGACCATGCACTCATACGCGACTTGTTTAAAGGAAAAAACTTGCACGGTAAGGTTGCGCGTTGGTTTGGCAAGGTAATGGAGTTTGATCCAGAGGTCAGATATTTACCAGGCCGTCAAAATGTTGTAGCCGACGCGTTGAGTAGAAACATTGCTGCTACCATAGCCGAGGATATTGCTCTTGCTGAGTATTCCTCAGACACGGTAAAAGCGGAACAACGTAATGATGCGATGTGGCTCAAGTCATCTATGCCTTGGAGTCTGGCGACGAGATTTGTCTACCTGAACTCCCAGTACCAATGACTCACTTCCATCTTCAACAGGGTCTTTTGTATAAGCAACCCCCAGGGAAGGACACTGCATATCAGTTGGTTGTTCCTGCTACCTTACAGCAAGCCGTGCTACAGTTAGTTCATGACGTACCTCAAGCGGGTCATCCTGGTCGCGATAGATGCATACGTGAGGCGAGAAAGAAATACTATTGGCCGACCATGAGGAAGGACATAGAAGCCCACGTCAGTCAATGCGTCAAATGCGCGGAAATACGAGGAACGACGGGACTTCCGACTCCCATCTTAGAGTATCCTCTACCGGAAAAACCCTGGGATACAGTCTCCATTGATCTCTTAGCGTTGCCGAGAAGTCGTCAAGGTTCAAGTTATGTACTGGTGGCAGTGGACCATTTCTCACGATTCACTGTTTTAGCACCTTTACAGACGAAAACTTCAGAGGAGGTGGCGCACGCTTTGTGACTTCAGTGATTTGTCCATACTCTACACCTAAGGTATTGCTCAGCGATAATGGCAGTGAATTTCGTAACCAGGTGTTACAAGAAATCTGTCGTATGTATGGAGTAAAGCAAGTTTTTGTAACGCCTTACAGTCCTAAGAGCAATGGCCTGGTGGAGAGAACAAACAGGAAGATACTGGAAGTCTTAGACCAGTAATAACCTCAAATCAGGAGGATAACTGGGAAGACTGGTTACCACATGTAGCGGCGACCATCAACTCCTCAGAAAATTCATCAACTGGGAAGTCTCCTCATTATATCCTTTATGGAGAAGAGAAAGTGTTACCCTACGATTTGTTGGCTGGACCTCCTACTCCAGTATACAACGAAGAAGACTACGCAAAGGTACAGTTCTTGAAATTCCAACGTATACACAGTGAAGTACGGAAAAGATTAAAAGCCTCAAGAGCGGAGATGATGGTGAAGCAACACAAAGGTAGTCAAGAAAAGACGTTACAGGCAGGCCAGAAGGTCATAATCCACAACCCTGAGAGAATTTCCAAGCTCAGACCTAAGTTCCGCGGACCATATACCGTTGTGGAATGAGTACGTGGAAATACTTATAGAATAAAGGATGAAGCTAATGGAACTCAGGAGGCAGTACATGCTGATAGGATCAAACTAGTAAGTCAAGAGCTAGGCCTATTGTCTGATGTGTTGTGCCCTCTGTCTTCGTCGCAGTCTACGTCGTCATCCGTACCTGTCCCTAACCAAGAGTATCGCAGCAAGCTACGATCCCACAACACGAGTGATTAAGGGAGTATCTACTCTTGCAGAAAAAAAAAATGTGGCTGTGGCTCATACTCCTCGTGCGTTGCTTGGGGTGGACCTATGGAACGACATCGGACATGGACACGACTGCGTTAATGCCAGGAGCACTGAAGAGCCCACTTGGAGAAGTCGTGGTAGTGGAAGATGCAGTATGCGTCTACTATCCAATGGAAGGCTGTCTCCAAACGCCAGATATTGTCAAGGAGGTCTCCAAAGGCTTGTCGATTCTCAGACACCAACTGTTGGAAGTGGGAAGAATGTTTAATCGAAACCCACGATTGACGAACTCTGACACTGAAGCTTTGGATGAGCTTCAGACTTGGCATATAGACAGGCTCACCGACAGGCTCACTAACTTGCATGTTGCTTTACCTAACGTACACTCTGATCTTTCCAAGCATGTCCATGCACGTACTAAGAGAGGACTTGTGGATTTTCTAGGAATCCTGTCTCAGCAACTCTTTGGCACGGCATTAGATAAGGATGTAGTGCAATTGGGTAGACAGATGCATGACTTGACACTGGCCGCTAAAGCCAATAATAGATTAATCATGCATGTGTATAAACAGTTAGATGAGTTCACTAACAAAGCTAACGAGATAATTAGGACTACCAACCATCTAGTAGAGCTTGTGAACAACATCCAAATTAACCTACCAACCCTAGCTAACTTGGTGTTATTCGCTGAGTACTTACATGCTCTCGACGAGTCAACCACTGCTTTGGAGAAGCATGCAGCCAATATGGTGGAGGGCTTAATCGATGCAAGTTTGAACAGGGTTAATGCTTTATTGCTGCCTACTAATATATTAACAAATGCAGTTGATATAGCTATGTGGAAGCATGGACTTATGCCACTCTTTGATCTGAGTCAACTGGAATATTATTACCCATTGTTAGAGGCATCCTGATATTGGTACCTATGAGGAATGCTGTAACATACCAGGCATGGCGGTTCATTTCCTTCCCTTTTGCTACTGCTAATAGTACACTTGTTGTTACTGAAGAGGGTCCAGAGGTGCTAGTTGTCTCAGATGACAAGAAATATGTAGCAGAAACGACTGTGGATGAATTTGAGAAGTGTAAGGCCTCATTTCTCGATCTCCATGTATGTCCTGCTTTCCATTTTGTCTTCGTACCATTGAAGGTAGAGGAGTGTAAGAGGGTCTTGTTGGACACAAATACTTCCTCTGCTCTGCAACGTTGCACCTTCCAACCCATTCAGTTGAAGTCAGTTTTCCATGCTCATATTCATGCAAAACAGTACTTTTAATTTCCTGAGACAGAGGATGTAACTGTGATTTGTGCCTCACAGAATCAATTCCTTACAGTAAAGGGGTACTATGTTGCACCTGATTTTTGTGAGTTACACAGTAAAGAGATAGCAGTTCTGCCTAGCAAGCATCATTTAGCTTTGACAGTGAACTTCTCATCCCAGTTACGACCCTTTTTACCTTCATTCATTGTTACTTCCTTGAATGTGAACAGGCTGTCTCATGTATTAAAGGAGCTTACCTTCCTCTCCCACCTGAACAGGACTGATTTAGAGCCTTATGTACTGTCCTATCTTCCTTCATACCTTTCTCCTTCCTATTTTGGTCCTGGCGTTGGTCTTCTACTTATTGTGGTCTTGTCCTGTGTTTGTGGTTTGGGCTACTATTTAAGGCGCCAATTAAGGAACCCACTGAGACCACGTGTCCGTACTCGCGGATTGCAAGTGGATGTTCCTGAATAGTTAGCTACCCTACACTCTGGTTAGGCTACACGGTAGTTAGGACAACAATGTCGACGAGGACGTCAATGGTGTGGCCGAGCGATGTTCTGGTGTCAACATCTTTTTCCATATGAAGTTGTAGTATCACACATTTTACATAATAATTTTTAAAGCTGTTTAATCATAATTAACAGTGTGTAATGAAGTGTGAATGATGAACAACCAAATATCATTTCGCTGTTGGCTGTGGTATAGGAAGAAGGTGGATGGCAGACCACAAGTGCCACCCTGTTTCAATTATAAAATGAAGGTTAGGAGAAGTGAAAAGATATCTGAATAGTGCGTAAGTGTAAAGTCCTGGGGAACCATTTATTATGTTGGTATATGTGAATGTACTTAATACCATTTTATAGAGGTGTATAATGTGCTAGTAGAGTTGTCATTTATCTCTACTTTTTGCATAAGCCCAGAGTATATGTAATGCTCGGCACCTCACTTTTTAGCTGACCTCAGCACCGCGCCCTAGTCGGCTCGGTGAGTGTACAGCGTCAGAGGCCGTTTTACAGTTTTAAAGGGAGGTGGTGTCGCTCCTACATATCTCTCGGGTCGCAGTTATATTATTCTGTACCCAATAAAGAGAGATTTAATCTGCTCATTTCTGTCACCTTACGCTACCACTTAATAACAGACCAGCTTCCACCTTCTCGTGGCAGAGGACCTTTGGTGGGAAGTGTCGGGCAGTGACGGAGAGTAGCCGACGTGTACTACAGACAGTGTCGTCGATCCAGCACGGTGGTCTAGTTATACTAAACAGCAGAACACTTAATATGTAGTCAACTGCTACTCCATAACGGCTACATTAAATTGGTGGTCAGCAGTGCGACGATACATTTTACTGGTGCTAGCGGTGGCACGATATTTAGTGCTAGCCGTGTACCGATACAGGGAAACAACTCAGGGGAAGCGAGTTCTAGAGAGATGTAGTTCGGGGAATGAAAGAATTCTGACAGGCAAAAGTTCCACAATATGGCTGAGTGACATTCCAGTCATGAGCGCTGCCAGCCTTCCGTGTAGCACGAGGGAAGGCATGGAGAGGTGGCACCATGGATGCAACTTCGGCTGATCATTTGCCTTAGAAATATCTGCAAAACAACGCAATGGAGGCAACACTCCTTCTTTCTTGTAGGGGAGGTAGTTTATTAGTAAAGCAGGGTTATTAGTAATTCCAACAGCCTTGTTCTGAATTTCGTCTACTTGTCCCAGTGCAACCTCTCCATATCCACTCCACAAGGGTGAGCAGTATTCAAGCTGAGAGCGTATGTCTTTGCCTAACGTTGGCCAATAATATGACATCTGGGCCTGCCTGACTGTCCTATCCTTGCCACAATGCCCTGCATGTGGACTATCGTGTATTGCCCTTAAAATGTGAGGTATCATTGTACTGGCAATAACTAACTGCCTAATACTTTTCTATGATTTGTTTATCCTGGATTTACCCTATATAAGGCATTGTTTACCATTGTGAATTGTTTAAGTCGTACCTGTAACTTGGGTAATGGTACATCATCGCCTGACTCGAGATGATATATTACTTTAGACCATACTGGGTCTCGTCTTTGTGCCTGTGAAATTTCTTGATTTGTGGGGATCGTTTCATCATTGCTGGCCAGTGATTCCCGTGGACTTATTGTAGCAACATTGGCTAACGGATTTCGTGGTAAGGTATCCGCTGCTAAATTTACCTTACCTTTTACATAGTGAATGTTTACATTGTTATTCTGGATTTTACATTTCCACCGTGCTCTCCTCCCAGAGAGGAATTTTTCTTGGAACATGCCCACGAGAGGCTAGTGGTCTGTGTATGGGTGAATTTCGTATCAGAACACGAGGTCATGAAATTTCTGCAGAGTAAATACTACTGCTAGGGCTTCTAAGTCTGCTGTACAGTAATTTTTCTCTGCTCCTTTTATTTGTCTACTGGCAAAGGCAATGGGTTGGTATTTTCCTCGTTTATCCTCTTGCGTCTATACAGCACCTAAACCTTTGAGGGAAGCATCTGTGCAAATTATGAATGGCTTTGTGAAATTAGGATAGGCAAGGCATGGTGCGCATGTAAGTTTACGTTTTAATTCATGAAATGCTAATTTTTGTTCCACTTCCCACTGGAATACAGCATCCTTTTTTAGTGGAATGAATAGCGGTTGTGCTATATGAGACAACTGGTTAATAGAGGAGCGGTAGTATCTCGCTAGCCCCCGAAATTGTCTTACTTCGTTTATATTTGTTGGTTCTGGGAAATTCCCTACCGATTGTATTTTGTCCTCCGACGAGTGAATACCCTGGGCATCTAATCTCTGGCCTAAGAATTTTATTTCCTTAAAGCAAAATTTTCATTTAGACAGCTTAATTTTTAAGCCAGCATCAGCAAGCTTTTGTAGGAGCTGGTCTAGTTTCTGTAGATGTTCATCTATACTTGGAGTAGCTATAATAATATCTATATAGACAAATATTCCTTTTCCCAGCATTCCAGACAATACGTAATTCATCAATCTCTAGAAAGTGCCTGGTGCTGTCTTCAATCCCATAGGCATTCGTTTGTATTGGTAGTGCCCTGTATTCGTTGAGAAAGCAGTGTATTTGCGTGATTCTTGCTCAAGGCTAATTTGGTAATAGCCATTGAGCAAATCGATTGTGGACAGTACATTATTTTCTGGTCCAATATTTTGTAAACGTCACTAACAATGGTATAGGAAACCGGTCAGGGATTGTGCTGATTAAATTTACGGTAATCTACTACCGCACACATTTCTCCGTTTCGTTTCAGCACGACAAATAATGGGGCATTCCACGGGGAGACATGATTCAATAATACTTGGTTTTAACATTTCCTCAACATACTGATTTGCCAGTGTGCATTGTGAATGCGCGACCCTATAAGCTGGTATATATACAGTATTGGTTGTGTGTCTGGGTGTATGTTAATCTTGTGTGTAATTAGGTTAGTACACCCTAATTGTTCTCCAGGTAATGCTACCGTTTGTTTATGTTTCTCTAACAGATCTAAGATATCTTTTTCTACGGTGAATTGACCTGAGTGAATTAAATTCTCCTTTACGCACTCTCTGTCTAATTAGATTACTCTGCTCGACGCCCCTGCTACGGTCACTTCGCGTACAGGAACTGGGCAAATTTCTAACCTACAAATACAGGTTCCTTTCTTAATCCTCACATCTCCATTCATGGTGTTAGGTAAAATGACATTCGTCTCACCCTTGTCATTCACCCAGCACAAGGCGCTCTCTATCAAAAGGCCATTTATTCTAACCGTCTCTCCTAATGCAATGACATTACAATTTCTCAGTTTACTATTAATCGTAACATGCATGAATGATTTTGGTGGTAAATTTATATCATAATCAATGGTGGCTGGGTAAGTGGATGAGTCACGTTTGCACTGTGAATGAGTAAGGAGTGGGGATTGGATTGTGACAGCTGGTCTACGTGCCCATTCTCTTTGAGAAGTTGTATGTCGGACTCCCCCATTTTGGTTTTGTGTGTAATCGTTCTTGTGACGCTAGTTTTCCTATAATTGCTGGTTGTATAATCAAGAGATGACACTTCCTCTACGAATTCACTGTCATAATGAATTCCATTGAAATGTGGCATCAATATTATATTTTGTGCATTGTGTTAAGTCCAAGCAGTATTTCTCTTCTTCTAACTAATAATTTTTCTACTACGTAAAAGGTGGTAGTGAATGATTTTGGGCTCCCTGTGAAATTCATGTTTGACTTAATCATACCAATAACTGGTATTTATTTACCATCCACCGTATATAAATTTAAGTCTGAGTTTTCGAAAATGTCAATTTTCTTATATTTCTAAAAATTCTTGCTAACTCATCTTCCGTTATTAAATTCACTGGTGAGCCAGAAATCTCTTCATCCTCACATAAAGCAGAGACCAAAATGCATTCATTTCCAAGGAGACTTCCTATGTTGACTATTTGTTTATTGTTTACTTGGGTGTTTTGTGTCGTCGTCTTTTGTGCTGGCACGATCTTCCCCCGACCTATAGATGGATACCAGTTTTTCTATCGTTCTACAGTCTGAGGTCCAATGACCGGTGGACCTATGATATCTGCAAAATGCCTCGAAACCTTTTGCCTTTTGCCTATCCTCTTTCGTTTTAATGTGACACTCCGATTTTGTGTGACCTGGCTTTGTGCAATAGTAACAGAGAGTGTTACTTGAGTTCGACCTATGAGGTCATCTTCTATTTGCTTGTCTGTGCCGATCGATGTTTACTGGAACTTCGGGCAGACTTTTGTACCGCCCCGTTACCTGGTGTGCGGGAACGAGTTCTTGAGCTAACCCGACTGTGTGCTTGTTTCTGAATTGGTCAGGATTGTCTGTGGTCCTTGCCTGGACTTGACTTGTTTATCCCTGCTACGATTTCTGGCATTTTGATCCCTGGCTTGTTTGCCTGTGATGTGTCAGTCACACCAGCTTTACTGCAATTTAATTCCACGTCATAAATGAAATCAAGTAAACCCATCCCTGGTTTATATGGGATGGTTTTCGAAATTTTTAATAACCTGTCGGGAAATTGGCATAGAGCTGATATGTAGCCAATGATGTCAACGACATGCACTGGTGATAATGTATTACCATCCTCTGTGACCCAGTCTAAGTTTTCAAGGCTAGATAAAAGAGTCTTCTGAATGGTGGAAATATCTGCTGTAATCTCCCCTAGATCTGAGCCTGAGTGTGTTTGCCTAAGTAGGTCTACAATTTTGTGTAATTCTGGGATTACACCACCAAGAACATTCTTGCCTCCTGACAATTTCCTAAGGAATTCTATTTTAAACTGCTCAAATGTTGAAGCACTCAAGAACTTGTCTGACCGTAACAATTTTTCAGCTGCCCATCGTTCTTGTTTTAATCTAGCTGAAAAAACAGCAAATTTTCCCTTCTCATCTGCAATGTGTCTCCTAATGAAATACTGCTGACATTGTTCAATGAGTGAGTTTATGTCAAACTTATCTTTTTCCGTACCAGAGAATTTTGGTAGTTCATTGTCTTCATGACAAATATACACTGGAAGTGGAGTATTACTGGGATTTTGTGGAGAAGATACTGCACTAGTACTTGCTTCATCTACATTAGCCATCTTTACCGTGTTTTTCTTGCAATCGTCATTTACTGGCAATTTATATGATTTTCCTGATTTTAATACTCTGTGGTGTAAGTCATAGTAAAATGAAAGGGAATTTTTATAAAGTTCACTATCTACATCTGAAATTCCTGACCAAGTATCATCGTCATTTACTTCAGCGCACATTGCATCTGTTTGCTGTTCTTTATCTAGTGTATGTTTTGTTTCCTGAGTGTGGTTTTCCGCTCGTTCTTGTGTTTCTGAGGGTTTTTCGGAATTTATATTTTGTTGATCTTTTTCTGGTGTTTGTGTCAGGGTATTTGTCACTGTTAATGTTGATCCTTTGGCCACTAATTGTAGAAGTTTACTTAGCATAATAGGATTATACAATGAATCAAATTTTACTTTTCTCTTGAGTGCTTATAAAATTAAAATTATAAAACACATATGTAAGTGTACATTGTGTATTTGCCTCTCACTGTGTAATATTTATGATGATGAATATATATATATATATATATATATATATATATATATATATATATATATATATATATATATATATATATATAAATAATTGTTTGGTTCGTTAACTAAGTGATAGTATTTTATGAATAGTTATTTAGGTGGTGAAGTGTTAACTAATACAACCTTGGTTAGAATAAATCAACTCGCTAGAACAGCAGTTGAGATACAGTCGTGGTGTTTGTTGATTGTTGATTACATCTGGTGTCAAGACACTCGCTCTCCTCTTCCTGGTGGTGGAGGTCAGATGTCAGACACGTCACTTAGGGTTTGGCTGAGGTAGGTCAGGTCCTGGTATGACAGCGTCAACACTCACTGTCATTGCTAGAGTAGGCAGCCAGGCTGGCAGGCAGGCCAGCAATACTCCACTTCCAGTGTATATTTGTCAGCGGTGTAGGATGGCAGGCTGATTTTGGCAGTCACTTGGACTGATTGATGGGTTATGACAACCTTAGCAAATGATGACACTGCTGACCTGCTTGCCTCACTGTGGTAGTGGTGGTGGGGAAGAAGATGGTGGGAGGTCGTGGTGGAAGATGGTGGGGGTTCAAGGAGGGAGAAATTGTGCTGAAACTGGGTCAACACACAGATGCACTTTCTTCTTTCCTTGTTCACTTCTTCGTGTTGTAGTGTTTGATTTTCCCTACTCGTTGAAATTAACTTGCAGGCTTGTAGAGTTGTTGGTCGACATAGTTTATCGTTGATACTGCTTCCCATAATCGTGGATTTGTGGTTTAGGAACGATTAGGGACGAAGTTAAGCTGCATTGATACGAAGCCAGCTCTCACTCTCTGATTTGCTTGTTTATTTTTTGTTTGATTGCGTGAAGTCGCCAAATAGAGCGTAGTCGTAGATTGCTGTGACTGAGACGTTAATCGGCTTCGTTTACTGCTCGCCACCATTCTCAGTGAACGTATTGAGGTAGATATCGTAGTTTACCATTGTAGCGGTTGTGTAAACTCGTAAGGCATAGCTTGACTGTGGTTCGTTTTCACTGCTCGCCACCAGTCTCGTGTGGCATAGTTTATCGTAGTTGGTTCATTATTACCGCTGCTCACCAATGTAAGTGAACGTAGCCGAGGGGTGTAATTATACAGAGATGGTTATCTGGCCATCAATTTCTCATCACTTGTAGTGAGATAGGGCACTTGATTATGGATCGTTAAGCTCAGCCAGAATAAAGTAGTGAGATATAATGTCAACGAGGTGAGTTACAGCACTCTTGGATTACAAAGTTTAATGCACAAAGTTATAAAAAATGTGAGCTACAGTTTAGTAGAGAGTGATACTAACGTCGGACCTTCTCACCAGCCCTTCTCTCCCCTTTCTCTCTCTAACCCCCTTCTGATCTGAAGGGAAACTCTCCGACATTATATAGAGTGTGGGGAGGATGTATATGGTAAATTTCCTATCATATGGACTATCTGACTAAGGCTGGTTACTCCACGTGTTTGGATACGTTACGAAATTCTTGGTTCGTCTGGCCTACGAGGAAGTTTGAGATACACAGGATGGTTAAGAATTCTTGATGGTTTTGGGCAACAAGGGCTGTGGATATACATTAAGTGAATTGACATTCTTGGTTCATCTAGGCAAGGGAATGTGTTCTCTAACTCTTCCTGGGGGACTCAGACATAACTACCTGTTCTACATATTGTTACCTATAGCTATATACAGTAGTTACATATAGTATAGTTTTATATTATGCCTACAAACCTTGGCTCTGATCAAAGTTCACTCCCCCAACTTCTATATGCTCTAAATCCATTACGCACATCATTCTATCGTCCACACACACATAATTAATCATTGCCTTCCGTTCATTCAGATCACCACCCACCTTTCTCATCACTCACCACGTATACCTATGGATCATATTGTGTCTGATGGGGTTATTGGCTATCACCATCCCCCTACCAGCACAAATGTCCACTAGAACACTTCCATTCTTATCCATTTCTCCAGGCACACTCCACTCACCAGCTACTACATCCATCTTCACATTTGCTACTTTTCCATTCATATCTCCAATCAAAAACACTCTCGTATTCCTTTAAACTTTTCCATGCACGCTTCCACATTTGTCCAGAAGTCAACTTTCCTTATTCCTTTTTGTTTTTTCACTCATCACTTCGAAATCGAAAACAATCAATGATCGCACAATCTACCCACACACCAGCCCACCCACCCCCACAGACCCCCCCCACACACACACACAGATAGATAGATATTTTATTGATCACAGCTACATTTATAATAAAACATTCAACCAGTAAAATATTTACAGGACAAAATATTCTATCAAAATAATTAAAAGGAAAACTGTAGTCCACACTATTACACCTTATCCAGCACAGCAAATATAATCCAAATGAACAACAAACGAGCGAAAGTTCTATTTGAACATCTCCGGTACATCATAAATTATCTTGCAACCTATGTCATGGGGAAGAGTATCAGTGAACAAATCATTTAAACTGTTAATATTATAGTTTTGTCTTATATCTGTTGTTAATGGGCAGGCTTCAACCACATGCTTTTCTGTTTGTACTAGGCCAGAAGCACACAATCGTTCTCCAAGTGCAAGGCATCCATGCCCCCACCTATTCCATCACCCTGTCTCCACCGCCAGGCTGTATCCAGATACACAGAACTTTATGAATGATATTCAGTGGAACTCATTGATTAGGTGTTTTGTTTTGTAAATGTGTACAGAGTAACTTGGGTTCATCTCTTTGTACTGTATATTAGACACCTTGATGAATTTGAGTTGGCAACCGAGTTGTGAACATTCCTGATTAATGAAACCTTATTCGGAATTCCGTTTCTGATAAAGTCTGTCACCAGTTTGCCTGCACAGGTATTATTAACCATAGAAATTTTAATAGCCAGTGACAAAGGATCGTCATGCATAGTGGACCTTTTGGACCACATCTTGTTGAAGAATTTATACCAAATCTGGTAGTGATGGCCATCCTACTTCAGCATATCACACAATGTTCGATGTGGTCCTTCATACCTCTAACAGTTGTTTTAACACCAAGTTGTACAATTTGATGACTGGCTTGATATCAACCCCAACCCACGACTCACACCCGTCCACGACGGACGACATCAACGCTGCATCAACTACCCACTGCTTCACAATAAACAGCACATAATTATTCTTTTTAATAAATGATACAAACTTCAACAGGTGACATATCTTATTCTTTACATGTAGTCTGACGGCAGATGACATAGAACCGTCGCTGGAATGTGTAGGGTACAAATGTACGCTACACATCACAAACCCACACACTACCATCCAGTGGCCTTCAAGCCCCGCAACACTCCTCCAGTAGCAACTTATTGCGGATATTAAACTTCCATATCCTCTCATATATTTTCCTGATGCAAACAATAAAGATATGAAAACGACATAAATAGTAAAGAAAAACTAGTGGTGAAATATGGAAAACAAATTGCCTAGGGGGAGGTGTTAAGGAGCCACCTGTGTTACTTGGAATCACTTGGCCAAAAGGTAATCAAACAAACTAAATTTTGAAAAAGTTTAATTAATTTCCAATGCATAAATTCCCCCCCCCCCTTTTTTTAATATACCTGTATAACAATTTCAACTCATATCTTTTATTTTTGGTGCCTGGTATATGATTATTTTTATTAGTAGTAGTAAAGACAGTAAATCGACTTAATGTTTATCTTGATCTATCTGCCTCTGTATCTATGTATCTGTCTGTTTATCTGTGTGTCTATTTTCTGTTCATCCGTCCATCTTTATATATCCATTTGACTATCTACGAATATACTGTCAATTTTGTTTTTGTTTTTCGGTCAGCCTGTACAATACTGTATATATATATATATATATATATATATATATATATATATATATATATATATATATATATATATATATATATATATATATATATAAAGCAAGGAAGAAGGAACCAAAGGCCATGACTCGGCAAACCATTCCTTCAAAAAAAAAAAAAAAACGCGATAATATAAAAGAGCCAAATTCAAGTTCTATCTATCCACCCATCCATATTCATATTTATCTATCAATCCATTTATCTATCAATATTTATTTCTCCATCTATCTGTGTATCTATCCATCCATCCACCTATATATCTACAAGTATCTATCCATCTACTCATTCATCCAGCTATCTATCCACCTCCACATCTATCCGTCTATCTGTCTATCTATCGTAAGAAACAAGGTGTGTGTGGAGGTAAGTGCTTGTCTCTGAATTCCACCAACACTTCTTGTCCTCAGAACTGACACACTTCATTATCTTCTGTTTTGCAGTGTTTCGACTTCCTTCATTCAGTTCGTACTGTAAAATGGTAGTAGTAGTAGTAGTCGTGGTGGTGGTGGTGGTGATGGTGGTATTGGTGGTAGTAGTAGTAGTGATGGTGGTGTTGGTTGTGGTGATGGTGGTGGTAGTGGTGGTAATAGTAGTAGTAGTAGTAGTTTCACGTTGGCAACAGCTGTAGGTCTTGTGGTCCCGCTGACGCCATTTTTGTTCCAGCTGCCGCCATTTCGTTCCCTCTGAAGTCTGGGAGTGTCAATACCGTGGTCCTGAACCGTCTCATTGTGGGGGCAGGTCTAGTTCCGGTGGCTGGGGGAGTCGATGGACATGTCGTCTCTTGCGTCAACCTGCCTAGCGCCTCCCTCGCAGAATGGATCTCTGTGGAAAATGTAGTTGTGATGATGAGGAGGAGGAGGAGGAGGAAGAGGATGGTGATGATGATAATGGTTGTGATAATGATGATGATGATGATGATAATGGTTGTGATGATGATAATGATGAAGATGATGGTGGTGGTGATGGTGGTAGTGACGACGATGACAACAAAGACGATGATGATAATGAGGTTAATTGATGTGATGATGACAATGGTGGTGGTGGTTACGACGATGATGATGATGATGATGATTATGACTGTGATGAAGGTGTTGGTGGTGACGATGATGATAATGATGATGACGACGATGGCGATGATGATAATGATATGATGACGATGATGATGATGGTGGTGGTGGTGACGATGATGATGAGGAGGAAGAGGTTATAAAGAAAGAATGAATATAATCATTGTCCTTCACCTCCACTATCATCATCTATCTATTCTTTTCACCTCAACTTGGAGAGACAGCTGCAAAAGGGGGATGGGGAGCATGTAACGGGAAAAGAAAGACTTGGAGAAAGGATCTTTATTTTTCCTCCAAGCCTTCTCTCTCTCTCTCTCTCTCTCTCTCTCTCTCTCTCTCTCTCTCTCTCTCTCTCTCTCTCCTGGCAACACACACACACACACACACACACACACACACACACACACACTTCTCTTCTCACAAGTCAATAGGGTCCAAGTGGGGCACAAACTGTTGCATCTTCATAATATACAGTACACAATTTTCAATTTGACGGGTAATATTTCGGTGAGAGGGACGCCTTCACTTGGTGGCACTGATGTAACAGGGCGGTGGAGCTGCCTGGTTGTACAAACGTCCCTCAACTCCCTCCCTATCCCCCAAAAGGACGATGATGGATTGTAGTAGGGGAACTTCAGCCTGATGTCCACTGGGTTCACGTTTGAGATGAACCTGGGGCTACTACTACTACTACTACTACTACTACTAGTACTACTACTACCACTTCTACTACTACTACTTCTACAACTACTATTATTGTTATTGCTGTTATTACTATTACTACTACTACAACTACTACTACTGCTGCTGCTGTTGTTGCTACTACTACTACTACTACTACTACTACTACCACTACTGCTACCACTACTACTACTACCACTACTACTACTACCACGACTACTATTGTTACTGATGGTACTACTATTACTACTATCACTGCTACTACTACTGCAACTACTAGTACTACTACTATTACTACTTTTTATGTGATTAAAAAGAAAACATTGAGTTACTGTGTAAAACATTTGAGACGGAGGTAAATAATCTTGAGCTGAAAGTTTACAGCAATAAATCCAGAGTTATGATATTTAATACAAGAAAAAATGAGGGGCACAGTATCCCTTGGATAAATTAGTATGACGTAGTGAAGACATATAAATATTTAGGTTATATAGCTGATGACAGTTTTTTCAGATAAATATGAAACTGAGATGAGATTAAATTCTTTTTATTCTAAACTTAATTCTGTATACAGGAAATTCAAGAACATTAATTCACAACAGTTACTGTTTTTGTTTAAGGAATATTGTGTCCCTGATTATGGCTTATCATTATGGGACTTAAACACAAACAGGTCCGCTGTTAAGAACATTTGAAGTTGCATATGCCAATGCAATAAAGAAAATATATACTTTACCAAGAGTAACAAGTAATCATAGTGTGGCCACGGTAGCTGGTCTTTTGCCGCTAAGGCATCGTGCAGCATTCACACAGGCAAGATATGTGAAACCTTTATTTAACACTAGGAGTGTTTTGCTTAGGATGAATATTCCTGTTTTTACCTCTGGCCATCATTTCATCCAGCTTTGTAATCACTTCAGTGAAAAATGTAATATAAATAATAAGAGTATGGAAACTGATATTATTAAATCAAGGATTGCTTGGATTCAGAATCACGAAGAAACAAGAGGATTGCAAGTTAATGTGTGAACAGATGAAAAGAAATATGGGTTTGAATTACTAGGGTGGTAATGGGCTGTGATGTTGCTGCTGTATGTAAATATGTATTATATGTACAGTACACTTGTATAAAGCAGTATATATATCTGTCTATCTATTGCCAGACGCCTCAATCCCGTTTGGGGTGGCCACAAACAAATCGGCTCCAAGTCGCCCTGTCCCCCGCCATTTCACTGCCCTGCTCCCAACTCACACCCCCCTCTCTCATATATCTCTCCACCCCATCCCTCCATCTCATCCTCGGCCTCCCCCTCCCTCTTCCCCCCTCCACCTCACTCACATACACTCTCTTCGTCAGTCTTTCACCCTCCATCCTCTCCACATGGCCAAATCACCTCAGTGTGTTCCTCATAACGCTTCCTATCACATCCACATCCACACCACAACGCTCCTTTATATC
>NC_136970.1:6228160-6363901 GCF_032717465.1 Coenobita brevimanus
ATGGGTGAAAGATGAACACAAATAATCATTCTTATTGACTCGAGGCAATGTCAGCCCGAACAGACAATTCATACCTGTAGAAAAAAAGTGTCCCTGTCTTGAGGCCATTGTTGAGCCCAAGAGTAACGGCCAAAAAAGAAAGTAAAGTACAACAACTCCATACCTCGCGTGTATCAAATTGTTTCGTCTGGTAATAATGTTAGAGGAATGATCACCCAAAAGCCTTAGTAACATTTACAATCTTCTCTCATACTAAAAAGGGTCATGTAACAAAAAATGTTTTTGTGGAAATTAACAGAATTATTAAAGTAAAGTATATAGCATTTTCTTTTATTAGTATACCTAATCAAGGAAATTATGTCCTCAAGCCAAATTCACTCCCCTTCCAATTCAAGATTCCTTCGCTGAGGGAACGACAATCACATGAGGTACCGACTAAATCTAAACTCGGCCAAAAAAACTACAAACGCTACCACAATTCATTCTTTTCATAAATATTTACCATCCACTATATTAAGTCGAGTACCACTTGTATATCCATGGGTGAGTTGATCAATACCCACAACAGGTAAGAAAATACATACCCCTATCATCATTACACTGGTGAATACCGGTGGGATAACAGATCTTACCTTTACACTGGTGTCAACTGGTGGGATAAAGTTTCGGGTTTTACATCTGTCACCTCAAATTTTCCTCGATTTGATGCTGTATGTCATCAGAAATAAATTTACATAATTACTGTTGCATTTGCTACAGTGTGTTAAAGAAAAACCCTTTTTCCCCACATATTCACAGCTTTCTTGGAGTAAGTTTTAGTAAATAGCTAATAATCCTTTCAGAGGAGAGTATGTAAAAACACTCAGTACATAATGTTACCAGAGGTCTCCTCTTTCATTAGAGAGGAAAAGGAAACACCAACAATTTAGAAGGCACTGGAATTTCCACAGCAGACGCCATTAGTATTCTTGGTCATCATGGTCACTCTCGTAGATGGTATAATTATCGATATATGCATGCTAACTTCCCGCCTCAAAATAATTTTTTTTCTCGGTACCACAAATGTCTTGTACACTTTTAGTACTGAAAAAAGCAGTCACACTATACTCTTAACGCATTATTTACCTCCTGTCTTTATCCCTCTGTCCATATAAGGAAGTACAGCTATTTTGCGTAATAACCTACGAAATTATGATGAAATATACCACACATCGGCCCAGTACCTACCATACGAGAGGCAATGGCATCCATACTATCTGTTTATATTAGGAAATAAACCTTGTATTTTGATTGGCTGCTGGAAGAAAAATGGCGGAATGGATAGGCCAATAAAAAATTGGAGAGCAGACGTGAGTGTCCCGAACACACACGTGACAATATCGCTACTCTTCAGTTTTCCTTTTCGATTCTCTCTCTCTCTCTCTCTCTCTCTCAGTGGTAGGACGTCGGGTTCGTAATCGTGAGCTTGCAAGTTCGCGCCCCGGCCGATGGCTGGTGTGCTGTGAGGGGTGGCGCTCTCCTGTGACCGTAACAGGGCTAGATGGTCTGATGAGGTCTAGCTCGGAGATTATTCCCCCCCCCCCTCTCTCTCTCTCTCTCTCTCTCTCTCTCTCCACTTAGCACATGTATAAATTGAAATACGCTGCCGCACCCACCCCCAGTCTGGTATTCTGTTTTGTACTACTGCTGTGGTGGTAGCCAATGGATACTTTGTTTTCCACTACTTATTCTTTTAGTTTGATTCTCATTGGCTCAAGCATCAAGGGCGGTGCATAAGTCAACCCTGACCTAAGTAAATACATCTGGTGGGATTAACCTCTCTTAATCCTTGACTCCTCTCTTAATCCTTGACTCAGTGACCACTCGAGCTTCCCCGCTCAGAGGGAATGATTTCCACAACACCAGTACTGTACTGTATGGAAAGGATTTTCTCATTAAGGAAAAAAAGACAAACGGCGTAAAGCTATTCGTCATGAAAATTCTCACCTAGAAAAGTGAGGGGGACAAAAGATACTCTGTCCCCCAAGCTACAAAAAGTGGGGGGGATACGTCCCCGTCCCCGACTCAAACGATGTCCCTGGCACATATATTTATATCTGCTTGCCTTCTAAAATGTAGTCTAAGGTGTTCAAAATGGCTTCATGCAGTCTTCAAAAATGTTTTGTTTCGGCTGTTTGTAACAATAATTGTGCAGTGTTTGTTTGCAACTGGCTGCAGGATATGGCTGCAGGGTGAGATGATGTGGCTGAGGGGACAGCAAGGCCATTTTTACACCTCATCAGGATTCATGAGCAAAACATCACTAGAGCTCTAATATTACCTACATAATCTAAGGTGATAGGGGAAATTGTTAAGTTATAACTGGTCATTTTTTCTCAAGGGTTTTATAATATTTAGTCTAGTTTTCAGTTTCAAAGGAGATTATTGTTCCCACATAAATAATTTTGGAAATAGATAATGTTGTTTAATCTACTAGTGATAAAATTAGGAAAACTGTATTGTCATACAAGAACTATGCCCAAAATCCCTTTCAGCATTTCCCTCAAATTCTCCCAGAGGAGGGCAACCCCCCCTGCCCCCAGTGGCTACGTGTATGCATACACACACACACACACACACACATACACACACACATTTATTTATTTTTTATTTGTATGTCATTATTCTTCTTATATTTGATTGTTTCGCGGTATTTTTTCATTTTACTGTTACTGTTATGAGTATTATGATGATGATGATTATCATTATCATTTTTATCATCATTATCATTACTACTACTACTACTACTACTACTACTACTACTATCATTATTATTATCAGTGTCACTATCACTATTATTATCCCCACCATTACTCCATGTGGTAGGGATATAGGAATCGCCCCTATCCGTCCGTCATACCGTGCGAGCCTGTATACCGTACACTACCAGGTCTTTTGGCTTCCCTTCACACAGAAAGATAAAGTATGTGTCGTAGTTGATGCCCGTATAGGTAAAATTGCCATATTGTCTGTATTTCAAGAGCCATGACATGTAAGGAAAAATCTGTCTTGTTACCTCCGCCAAGGAGGTTATATTTTACCCCGTGTTGGTTGGTTTGTCTGTCTGTCTGTCAGCAGGATTACTCAAGAAGTTATGAGCGGATTTTGATTACATTTTGTGCAAGGGTGGGCCATGGGCCAAGGAAGAATGATTAAGTTTGGGGGCTGATCTGAATCCGGATTATCCTGCACATTATCTCCAAAAGTTCGCAATGAATTTCAATGGAATTCTTTGGAATAATGGGCCATGGACCAAAAAAAAAAAAAAAGAATAAAGAATAAATAAATGGGCGGATCCTGATCCTAAACCACTAATACGGAGGTATGCGCTCTCTGAGCGCTTTCTGCTGTTTTATTTTGGAAACTTCTTGCTGGATTTTCTTCATATCCTACAGAAAGATTGAGTATAAGTTCTGGTTTATGTCCTTATTTATGAAATTGCCACTTTGTAAGTATTTTACCAGCTATATCCATATAAGGAAACTAGTCTGTAAATAGCTGTATCTTGGAAACTACTTGCTGGATCATCTTCACGTCTTAAAGAACAAAATGTGGTGCCAAGGCAAAGCGAACCCGTCTCAGCAGTCAATTTAGTGCTGACGTATAAACGCAACAGGATATCTAGTCAAAGATTTCACACATCAAACTTGGAGTAAATAGGGGGAAAATTGGTGATTTTCAGTCGATTTGAAACTTTAAGCCTGATCCACCTGACATGGACCCCCCTGATGTAGTGATGCATGTTATAGGATGCAGATTTGAGAGATGCACTTTTAGGTTTTCGTTTCCTGTCGATATGACGAATTTGAAAGGAGTTACAATGAAAAAACTATTTTTAAAAACATTTTTTTGGCCTACAGCCCGGACCTCTGTGCCAGTTAGACCAAAATTTAATCAGGTGTTCACAGGATCATAGCCCATCATCCCTGTAATTTTACTCGAAATCGCACCACCAGTTTTCATGTAAAGCTGTTAACAGACAGACAAACAAATGAACAGAGTGAAAACAATAGCCTACCAGTCTAACTAATGCAAAAAAGTTTTGGTTTAATCGCGCTTGTTGTAATGCTGGCCACAACAAGGAGAGGGCTTAAAAAGGGGACCGGAGCCAACTCACTCCTGAATTACATCGTTTTTATGTTTCTTCCCGGAATCGTGCTATGCTGTTCTTTGCCCTGCAAACAATAATTTCATATGTACTAAATGCTCTCAATTCTCCAACTCAAATTCATCCCGCTCCTTCTGGCACCTTGCCAAAAACCTTTCTAACAACTTTACCTCATCTTCCTTCCCTCCTCTTTTCTAGCTCTGTAGCTATTACTTTTACTGACAAAGCAGATTCTTCGCTCAGACTATCTCCTCCAATTCCACCTTAGAACATTCCGTGCTGTTCCTCCATCACTTTCCTCCCTCTGACTTCCTTATAGCTGATATTAAAATTTCTTCACCTGATGTATTTTCTGCCATGAATGGCCTCAGTACTAACAGGGCATATGGGGTCCCTCCTGGTGTCAAGAACTGTGCCTCTGTGCTTTCACACTGCCTAGGTAAACTTTTTCGCGTTTTTCTGTCAACTTGAACCTTCCCTTCTTCCTGGAAGTTTGCTCTCTTTCAACAGGTCCCAAGGAAGCGTGACCATTCCCAACCCTGTAACTATCGCCCAATTCCTTTAACATCCTATGTCCCAAAAGTTTTCGAACCTGTTCTTAATAGAAAAATTTTAAAGAATCGTTCCTCTCATAACCTTCTTTCTGATCATCAGTATTGGTTCCATCAGGGACACTCCACTGGCGATCTACTTACCTACATTTCAGACTCCAGGTCATCCTGCTTTCTGGACTTTGGCGAAAGCTTTGCCATTGCACATGACATCGAAAAGGCTATCGATCGAGTGTGGCATAAATCTTTAATTTCCAAGCTACCCTCTTACGGTTTCTATTCTATTCGTGCCTCCATCTATAGTTTCCTTACTGGTCGTTCTATAGCTGCTGTTGTAGATGGCCACCGTTCATCTCTTAGATCTATCAACAGTGGTATTCTTCAGGACTCTGTCCTATCAACAACTCTCTTTCTTTTATTTATCAGTGACCTTCTATCTAAGCTGTACATCAAACCCTATCCACTCATACACTGATGATTCCACCCTTCACCTTTCCATTAGGTTCCCGCAGCGTCCATCTTAGCAGTTACTTCAATAAACAAAGGAGGAGGCTATGGCACACCTAATGAATGACAGCTCAAATCTCTGATTGGGGTAGAAGTCATTCTGATGTTTTTAATGCATCAAAAACTCAGTTCTTAAAGTTATCAACCAGACAAAATCTTCCACAGGAGTACCCACGAAATGTTTAATAATACCCAGCTCAATTCTGCATCATCCTTAAACATACTTGAGGTTTCATTCTCTTCGGATTTATAATGGAAAGATCATATTACATCTCTTGTAAAATCTGCGTCCAATAGATTAGGTGTGCTAAACCGATTCCGTACCTTCTTTACCCCTACAAAGTTATTGACTTTATACACGGGTTTTAGTCGCTCCTATGTAGAAAACAATTTTCATGTGTTGGGAGGCTCACCACATACAGCTCTTCTCAATAGGATGGAGTCAACGGCTTTTTGTCTCATTAACTCTCCTCCTCTTACTGGCTCCCTTCAACCTCTGTCTCTTTGCCGCACTGTTGCATCTTTATCTCTTTTCTATCGCTACTTTAATGGTCACTGCTCCTCTGAAATGTTTGGTTACATCCTTCCACCTCTGAGACGGGTGCGTAGCACCCATCAAGCAACAAACTCTCATCCCTTTTCTGTCCAGCTCTCTAATGCAGGAGTTAACCGTAACTCCCAGTCCTTCATTTATGCAACAGGTCAAGTCTGGAACTGTCTCCCTCTGTCTGTATTTCCTACTGCCTATTATCATCAGCCTTTCGAACGCAGTCTGTCCAGGCATCTCGAAATAAAGGATCTTAAATCTGGCTCTCTGTTGTATTTTTTTTTTTTCCTTCGAAGGAAAGGTTCTCGGGCTGTTGGCATTTGGTTCCTTCATCTTTGCATCAAAAAAAAAAAAAAAAAAGTTTCTGAGCCACTATATACGAAACTGGTATAACTATTAGTGCATATCTATATATTCTTTACCGCATTATGGGGATACATCTTTGGTAAAGGCTTACTATTGCTGTTATCATTATTATCATTACTGCTACTACTGTTATCTATCTATCTATCTATCTATCTATAGCCCCTACGCCCTAATCCCGCAAAGGGTGGCCGCAGACAAAACGCCTCCAAGTAGCTCTGTCACCCACCATTTGACTACTCTCCCCCCAACTCACCCCCCCTCCCTCATATACCTCTCAACTCCATCCCTCCACCTCATCCTCGGTCTACCTATCCCTCTCCCTCCCTCCACATTACCTACATACACCCTCTTAGTCAGTCTTTCATTCTCCATTCTCTTCACATGTCCAAACCACCTCAGTGTATTTCTCCTAATCTTCTCAACCAGATCCACATCCACCCCACAGCGTTCCTTCACCTCTTCATTCGTCAACCTGTCCCTCCACGTCACTCCACATGCTCCTCTCGAGTAACTCATTTCCACTGCTCTCACTCTTGACTTGTTCCCCTCTTCCAAGGTCCATGCCTCGCTTCCATACGTCAGGGTAGGGATCACAATATTATCATGCAGTGACTTCTTAACTTCCATACTCACCTCCCTATTTCTCATCACTGCTTTCAGTGTACCAACAACCTTCCTTCCCTGCTGTACCCTTTCACGCACTTCATCCCCCAAAGTTCCATCCTTACTCATCACACTACCCAAGTACTTGAATGCACTCACATTCTCCATATCCTCACCATACAACCTCACTGCACACTCTGTGACTTCATTCCTCTCAAACACCATAACTTTACTTTTGTTTACATTAACTTTCAGATTCCTCCTCCTACACACTGTCCCAAATTCATTCACCAAACCTTGCAACTCCCATTCATCTTCACTCAACAGTACTGTATCATCAGCAAACAGCAACACCGGAAGCTTCCAAATCTCACCCTCATTCATTAGAGCCACCCCGACATCCACTGCCCTACCCTGCACCTCCTTTACAACCCCATCCATGTATATATTAAACAGCCACCCTGTTTCAGTCCCACATTGAGATCAAAGAACTCACTCAGCTCACCATCCACTCGCACCGCAGCCCTAGCTCCCTCGTACATACTCTTCACAGCACTCAACAATTTCCCCTCCACTCCATATATTCTTAATACCTTCCACATATCTTGCCTATCTATTCTGTCATAAGCTTTCTCCAAGTCCATGAAGGCAGCATACACTTTCCTTCCCTTCTCTAGATACTTCTCCACTAAACATCTTAGAACAAATATCTTATCTACACACCCTTTTCCCTTCCTAAATCCCCCTTGTTCTTCTCCAACTAGCTCCTCTGTCATATGCCTAACCCTATCAATGAGTATTCTACCATATATTTTACCAGTCACACTAAGAAGGCAAATACCCCTATGGTTACCACATACTTCTCTCTCCCCTTTTCCTTTGTATAAAGGAACAATTATACCTGACTTCCAGTTCTCTGGAACCCTTCCCTCTTCCCAAGCCAATCTACACAACTTCCATATCCACTCCACAACAATCTCACCCCCATACCTAAGCATTTCACCACACACTCCATCAATTCCTGGGGCCTTTCCCAACTTAATCTTCTTCATCGCTTCCACTACTTCCGCCCTACTGATCTCTTCCTCCCTCCTCTCATCTATTCTTCTCCCAGCCATTCCCCAACCATTTATACTCGCACTGCTCTCACTCTCTACATTCAACAAATCCTCAAAGTGCTCCTTCCATCTCCTCAGTTTCTCTCTCTTCTCCACCAACAATCTATTATTCCTATCTTTCATTCCCCTACTATTTCCCCTTTCACACTGCCTTACTTTCTTAACCTCCTTTCAAAACAATTTCTTACTCTCCGTCCATTTCACACCCACATTCCTCCCAAATTCTTCATCTACTTTCTTTTTACTCTCCTTCACCAGTCTCTTCACCTCCCTTCTCCTGCTCACATATACCTCTCTCTTCTCTTTCTCATCTTCTCTCCTACCTCTACTCACTAACCATTCACTATATGCCTTCTTCTTTTGTTCCACAGCTCGTTTCACCTCATCATTCCACCATACTGTCCCTTGCACACTCTTGCATCTCCTCCTCACTCCACAAACCGCCTCACACACTGCGCCTATCTCTTCCATGAATATCTTACATACGTCTTCCACCCCTTCCATCTGCTCTAGCTCATACCTTCCCAATCTTTCTTTCACTATGCTCTTATACTCTGTCATTTTCTCACTATCTTGCAATTTCTCCACTCTTCTCACAGGAGTTGCTTCCTCCTGTCTTCCCCTTCGTCTCCTCAACCACTTTCTTTGCAGCTCTACCTTGGCCATCACTAAGTGATGGTCCAAGACTCCATTCCCCCACCCTCTCCACACTCTTACATCCAACACTTGTCTTCTCATTCGCTCATCCACACACACGTAGTCTATCATTGCCTTTCGTTCAACAAGTTCACCATCCATCCTCCTCATTACTCTCCATGTGTACCGGTGAATCATCTTATGCTGAAAGTAGGTGTTGGCTATTGCCAACCCCTTTCCAGCACAGATGTCCACCAAAGCACTTCCATTCCCATCTACGTCAGCTGGCACACCTCACTGACCAACCGCTCCATCCACTCGTACATTCCCAACTTTGCCATTCATGTCTCCAATCAAAAGCACTCTCTCGCTCCTCTCAAACTTGTCCATACACGCTTCTACACTCGCCCAAAACTCATCTTTCACTCTTGCCACTCGATCCTCTGTCGGGGCATACACACATACAATCGCCCAGGCTTGTATACCTACTTTCATCCTCACCCATACAATCCTTGCACCCACTGTTCCATACTCTCTTATATTCTTCTTCCACTTCTTGCTTATCATCAGACATACTCCCTCTCTTGCCCTCTCATTTTCATTGACTCCCGCACATATACCTAAACCATATTCCCATTCTCTCATCCTTTCACCTTCCCATTTAGTTTCAGTCAATCCACATATATCCACTTTTGCATCCTCAAGCACCTGAATAATCTCTCTCTCTTTCACTTCATCATTCACTCCTCTCACATTCCATGTTCCCACCCTCAGAATGTCCTTTGTCCGTTCCTTAGTCGTCAACGTATGGTCCGTCCGGGTCCGAGGCGCTTTATTCGCTTTTTTAGTTAGTTCTTTTTACGGGGTGGGGCACTGTCCCACCACCAACCCTTTTAGTCGCCTCGTACGACAAGCAGGGATACTGGGGGAGTATTCTTGAAACCCCCCCTATCCCCAGGGGGTGCCTACTACTGTTTATTATCATTAATATCACTGCCACTGTCACTACTCCGATTATCATCACTAATGCTATTATCATTATCACTGCTATCATTATCACTTCTACTATCATTATCACTACTACTATCATTATCATAACTACTATTATTATCACTACTACTACTATTATCCCTACTGTTAATATTCCTACTGTTTTATTTTTATTATCACCGCTACTATTATTACCATTGCTACTATTATTATTATCACTACTACTATTATTAACACAACTATTATTATTATCGCTAGTGCTATTATTATTATCATTACTAAACTTATTATCGTCACTAATACTTTTATCATTATCACTACTATTATTATTATCACTACCACTATTATCGTCACTGCTACAATTAGGACTACTACTATTACTACTACTATTATCACTACTTATACTCTTATTATCCCTACTGCTACTATTATTATCATCACTAGTTATTACCACTACTACATATATTATCACTGTATACTATTTATTTTCACTACTACTATTATCATTATCATTACTATTATTATCATTATCATTACTACTAGCATTATCATTATCACTTATATTACTCTTATCATCTCTAGTAATATTACTATCACTACTACTATTATTATCACTGATGTTATTAGTATGACAGCTACTAGTATCACTCTTACTATTATTATCACTACTACTATTATTATCACTTACTAACCCACAATAGAGTGTTCTATAAATGGATTGTCAGAAAGCATTTGATAAAGTCCCACATAAGCGACTTCTGCAAAAACTAGCTGGCCGTGGAATTACAGGAAACATCTTCAAATGGACTCAATCATTCGTGCCTGGAAGAAAGCAGAGAGTGCACATCAAAGGTGTCTACTCGGACTGGGCAAATATTCTGAGTGGCATACCACAAGGTAGTGTGTTGCGACCATTTCTTTTTGTGTTGTTTATAAATGACCGACCAGACTGTCTAAAGCCAAGAGCATCTCTATCTGTGGATGACACCAAGATATTTCGAAGGACTGAGACAAGCCGAGATCAAAGAGCACTACAGGAAGACCTTAATGCACACCAAGATTGGTCGGAAGATACTCCTCCCTTTTCACCCAGAGAAATGCATGCACCTTAAAATCTACAGTAGGTATATAGCACCGAAAATAACTAAATACTATCTAAAGATGCAGAATAATGAAATCATATATATATATATATATATATATATATATATATATATATATATATATATATATATATATATATATATATATATATATATATATATATATATATATATATATATATATATACTGTATATACATATATATATATATATATATATATATATATATATATATATATATACTGTATATACATATATATATATATATATATATATATATATATATATATATATACTGTATATACATATATATATATATATATATATATATATATATATATATATATATATACGGTATATACATACAGTATATATATATATATATATTCATATATATATATATATATATATATATATATATATATATATATATATATATATATATATATATATATACTGTATATACATATATATATATATATATATATATATATATATATATATATATATATATATATATAATCGCAATCGAAAGAAAGTATCCAGCCTTGTCAATGCCAGAGAAAGGAAAGCAAGAATGGTCTGGTCGTTGGACAATGCTCCAAACCACTTCCCCTCCCGCCGTCCCCCATCCACCACCCCCAAGTTCAACCACGACCTTTGATCGAGATGTTGCTTTTAGCTCATTCTTTTGCTCAGCGGTTCGAAGGAGCTCACGATGCTCATGACATGTTTTGGATTCCATACTATATGAAAATATTTTAAGAAATTCTGATTGCACAGTAACAGAACAAAAAACTTGATGCAAAAATGGATGAACGTTATATGGGTTTCCTCTATAAATTACCGAAGTATTTCCCATAACATTCATGCTGTCCTGTATTTTGTCAGTAGACAGTCATGTTGTCGGACAGAAGTCATCTTCAGCGAGATGGACAGGCGACAGAAAAACTGACGGACAGACAGAAATAGCTATACCTTAGAGAGGTTCATCAGAATTGTTTTTTTTTCTACATACTACCAGACACATTTACAAAGCCAGGTTGAATATACAGTAAACCATTCCAGCAAGGAAAAGGAAACAAACAGAGACGCAACTCCATTTGAGATTCAGGATAGTTGCTATTTTATTCTATGTATAGACAAACGATTACATCAATCTTCGGAAAAAATGCGCCTCCTATGTAAGACAGACAGGGAGACAAATAAAGACAGACTTTTTAGATGATCGGTTCACGTTGACTTATTTTATTCTTGGTTCCAGCAGATGAAATGATAACAGACCCTTGTAGACGTAAAGGATGACGTGGAAGGCACATGGGACAGACTGACAGAAGGAAAGACAGAGTTGCAATGATCAGTTCACATCAATTGCTATTCCACTCCTTCTAAAGGCAGACGGTTTAATTCAGCTTAAGAGAGATTAAACCCTTTCCATAGAGGAAAACATGAATGATAAATAGGTAGAATAAGGAGAACGAAAGTGAGCCGGGCAGATTGCGAATTATCGGTTCACAGTAACTAGAATGATCGGTTCATATTAACTGGTACTGTATTATTGTTCCTGGCAGAAAATTGGATTTAGTTTCAGTGGAAATAAGACTATCCCGGAAAGGAAGACGCAAAAAATATACAGGCATACACACTAACAGACAGACACTCTCTATATAATTTACTGAACAAGTAAACCGATACTTTATTCTTCCTGCTTTACGCCTGCTACTTTATTCTTGCTACTTTATTCCTCCTAGTTTATGCCTTCTACTTTATTCATGTTATTTTATTCTTGCTAGTTTATTCCTGCTAGTTTATTCCTGCTGCATTATTCTTGCTACTTTATCCCTGCTACTCTAATACTGCTACTTTATTCCTGTTACTTTATTTCCTGTTACTTTATTTCTTGCTACTTTATTCCTGATACTTTATTCTCGCTACTTTATTCTTGCTAGTTTATTCTTGCTAGTTTATTCTTGCTAGTTTATTCCTGCTACTTTATTCTTGCTACTTTATTCTTGCTACTTTAATCTTGCTACTGACGGACAGTGTTATCTTAGGGTACAACGAGCCTCACCCGTTACAGATATTCTTTGGCTATGTACTGAATTACATTATTTACACCCACACCCTCGGAGGTAGACTGGATCCTATGTTTTAAGTGGTGTGTGTGTGTGTGTGTGTGTGTGTGTGTGTGTGAGAGAGAGAGAGAGAGAGAGAATATTAAATACTACGCCAAGATTCCTAATTACGCCCTCTGACTAAAGGTTTTTTTTTTTCTTTTTTTATGCGAGGAAAAAGGAACCAAAGGCCATAAGCCCGCAGTAACAGTTCCCTCGTCTCTTGACTGGGCTAACAAGATCCAACAGTGGTCATTACACCTTATTCACACCCTTAATTAACCCACCTTCATTATTTTAAATCAACTGCAATTACAGATAAATATGTCTTGCGGTAATTAGAAGTCCGCATGCAATTTGATAAATGGTAATTATCGAGCAATTTTATACATACACGATGGTCCATAATTAGCACTTCGTTAGAGGTAAATACATCTTGCGGTAATTAACGGCCAGTATCCAGATTGGATAGCGAGTGTGTGTGTGTGTGTGTGTGTGTGTGTGTATATATATATATATATATATATATATATATATATATATATTAAATATATATAATTAAGTACTGGCCTTTCTCAAATTCTTTCTATCTTTCTGTTTCCTGCCGCTCCCAAAATTCCGTTTGTAATTGCCAGTGATCTCAAGTTCTCTACCATGTTGCTAATCTTTTCTTACATCTACCAATCTTCTGTCTGTGTATACATTTGTTGTCTCCTTTCCTATCCATCTATCTATATATTTGCTGTCTGGTTTTCTGTCATAAGGTTTTTGATAGTGCTCTCAGAAACTCCACACGACCACTAATCTTTTTGCTGGGTACTGATACTGAAGCTGAATTTTCTTCCATCTCATATCTGAGAAGGTAAAAAACAATACTTATTTGTGTAAAAAATATATAACTATAGAAATAGGTCAATATACAAATCAACAAAATATGGATAACTCACATCCTCCAGAGGTGTTGAGATGCTGGCAGGAGCTGAGCTTGAAGGATTGCTAGATGAAGAGGAGTTATATTTATTGTGTGAGCGTGTGTGTGTGGGGGGGGGTGAGTGTGGGTGCATGTGTATGTGTGTCTGTGGCATGGCGTATTTTCTTCTCTCCTTGTGATACGTTTGCCTAAAACACATGCAATGCACACAATAGATTTCTCCACGAACATTCACTGCGCAACATACGTATACATATACATGTGGCTATGGCATATTTCTTTTCTCTGATACTTACACTATGTTTTCACTAAGTCATTCAGTGCATGCAATATTTCTCGGTGAACACTCGCTGCACTGTTTTATTTGTATGTTTCACACAAAACCATACACAATATAGCACTGTCTGAGATTGGTACAATACCTTTTCATTGAAGTCTGTGATTGTGTGGCGTATTTGTTGTCTCTGATACTTGTGCTAGGTTTGAGTTCAGTCAGTCAGTGCATGCAATATTTCTCTGTGAACACTCGCTGCACTACTTTATACGTATGTTTCACACTGAACTTTGGGCAGTATAAAACACTATCACATGATTCCATCCCAACCTCCTCTATTATTCCCTTCCTGGCTCCATGGAGTATGTGACCGCTTGTTTACTGGGCGACTATGGCATATCTTTATGGCATACATAACGCCTGCTATGATAGGTCAGTTATTTCACTATTTCAGGCATTATATGTTTCACAAAATATAAGTGATGGCTTCATTACAATGGTATAATACTCACATCATTTATGGGCAGGATGAAGCAGAGTGAAAACCCTGTTATAACAAACCACATTCCTGCCTCTAGGCCTAAGGCTGATAATGGGCCCCAATGTTTCACAAACAATATATCTTTGTTCCATAGAAACAATCACTTCACATTATAGTATTTCCATAACGGCTTCTGCCTCGGGTGGGAGGGGGGAAAATGGCAGGTTTAAAGCAGTAACTGACAGCTGCGCATCCCTCCAGCCCAGCTAGTCATGAGATACTGAGGTGTTTCTGCTATGAACTGTCTCATCAGAGCAGTCACAGTGTTGCCAATGCCTTACCTCGGGACAAACGTGCGCCCGCTAGAATGCACCAAAATTTTATGCAAATTGGCCGAAAACTTAATTTTTGGCAATTTCTTTGGTGCTTAGGAACGTGATTCGCGTGACTGTGCTTCTTCCTACAAAACCGCAGGGAACTCAGTTCGCGTGACTGTGCCGGAGAGGGTTAAATGGCTCAGTCAGCAGGCACGAATAGGGAAAACTTTTACTCAATGGCATGCCGTTATTGCAATGCATTAGGCCAGTTTTCCAGTAAGAAAAATCTCTGGAAGACATAATATAAGCCAGAGAACTATGAGTGAATGAAATATAAAAAATATAAATTCAAAAATTTTCTGAGAGTCGGAATTCCTTGGAGACTGCGAAACTTCTGTCACAGCCAAGTATCCTCAGTGCATAGACGATTGGTAGGAGTAATAAAATGCAGAGGCTTATAAACAAATTGTCTGGTTCAAAACTTCGAAATCAGCAATTTTATGCAGGATATAGTGTTTTATTTAAAATGAAAGATATTGCAGATTAAAAGAGTAAAAGTATGTGCTTCTGGATTGCAAGAGTTTGTAAGCTCATATTTTCGTTCTCTTTGTTGCCTAGTGTAAGAGAACACTGTAAAATCTGGCCTGCCTTCTAACAACAACAACAACAATAAAATCATCAATAGGGAATAAATTTGCCAATTACATTTATGATAAACAAGGGGAAGACAAGAGATAAAAGGCAGAAAAGTCTGGCTCCTGCCTCAGTAGGGTATCCTTACTCAGAATATATTTTCATTGTGTGGTATCATTACTGTTGCTATATCACCACAATAGCATTTGAGCATCAGGTAGCATAGTACAGTGACAAGAATTTTCATCAACTGTCCTTAGAACCTAGACTATCTCTATCTGAAATCCTGGAAAGTAAATACATAACAGGCAGAGTATTATACTGCACACTGCGTGTGGGAAAATGTATCTCTCAGTAATAACTCTAAAATATTGCTATCCCTTATATGCCTTAATCCCTTATCTGGGGTGGCCAGTAACAAATAGTCTCCACGTCACCTCGTCCTCCACCATTTCACTGCCCTGCTCCCAATTCTCACTCCTCTCTCTCAAATACCTCTCCATTCAATCCCCCCATCTCATCCTTGGCCTTCCCCTCCCTCACTTCCCCTCCACCTCACTCACATACTCTCTTTTCATCAGTTTCTCACTCTCCATCCTCTCCACATGGCCAAACCACCTCATTGTGTTTCTCCCAATGCTTCCTATCACTCCACATCCACACCACAATGCTCCTTCACATCCTCATTTGTCAGTATGTCTCCCCATGTGACTCCACATGCCCCTCTCAAATAACTCATTTCCACTGCTCCCACTCTTGACTTGTGTCCTTCCAACAACGTCCAAGCTTCACTTCCATACGTTAGAGTTGGTATCACAATACTGTCATGTAATAATTTTTTCACTTTCATGCTCACTTCCCTGTTTCTTATCACTGTATTCAAGGAACCAGCACCCTTTCTTCCTTGTTGTACCCTTTCAAGCACTTCACTCTCCAAACTTCCGTCCTTACTCATCACACTACCCAAGTACTTAAACGTGCTCAAATTTTCCATTTCCTCATCCAACCTCATTGAATATTCACTGACTTCACCTCTCTCGAAGACCATAACTTTACCCTTCCCTACATTCACCTTTAGATTCTGTTTCTTACACACTCTCCCAAAGTCATCCACCAAGACTTGCAGCTCCCCTTCGTCTTAACAACACAGTATCATCTGCAAACAACAGTACAGGGAGTTTCCAAACACTCACCTCTCTCATTAGGTCCACTCCAATACCCACTATCCTACCTTGTATCTCTTATAACCCCATCCATATACAGATTGAATAGCCATGGAGACGTGACGCATCCCTGTTTCGACCCAACCTTCAAATAGAAAAACTCACTCAGTTCACAATCCACACGCACTGCAGCCTTAACACCATCATACATACTCTTCACAGCATTCAGCAATTTCCCACATACTCCATATATTCTTAATATTTTCCATAATCCTTGTCTATCCACCCTGTCATATGCTTTCTCCAAATCCATGAAGGCCACATACAACTTCTTTCCCTTCTCTAGAAACTTCTCCACTAAAGATCAAAGAATGAATATCTGATCTATACAACCTCTTCCCTTCCTAAAGCCTCCCTGTTCTTCTCCACTTAATTCTTCTGCTATTTCTCTAACTCTGTCATTAAATATCCTACCTTATACTTTTCCTGTTACACTAAGAAGACAAATGTCTCTATGATTACCACACACTTCTTTTTCCCTTTTCTCTTTGTAGAAGGGAATAATTATACCTGACTTCCAATCCTCCTGGACCCTACCTTCTTCCCAGGCCAATCTGCACATCTTCCACATCCATTCTACTACTTGCTTCAGCATTTCACCACATATTCCATAAATTCCTGGGGCTTTCCCCATTTTGACTTTCTTCACTGCTTCCACAACTTTCATCCTACTGATTTATTCCTGGTTTCTCACCTCCCTCCTTCTCCCAGCCATTCCCCAGCCACTTATACTCGCACTACTTTCATTCTCTATGTTCAACAATTCATTAAAGTGTTCTCTCCATCTACTCACTTTCTCTCCATTGTCAACAAATAATCTACCATTTTTATCTTTCATTCCCCTTAAAACTTTGTTGTCACACTGTCTGACTCTCTTTAACTCTTTTCAGAATATTGTCTTACATTCCCTCCACTTGACACTCAAATTCCTTCAAAATTCTCATCCACTCTCCTCTTACTCTGTCTTACTAATCTTTTCACCTCTCTCTTCCTTTTTACATATAACTCTTTCTTCCGTCTGTCAACTTCTTCCACGCCTCTATTTCTCACCCATTCATTATATGTTTTTCTTTTGAGCCACAGTCTGTCTTACTTCTTCAATCCACCATGCTGATCTTTGCACCCCCTTTCGTCTTTTCTTCATCCCACATACCACCTCACATGCTGCATGTATTTCTTCTGTGAATATCTTTCACACACCTTCCACGTCCCCCATCTGCTCCACTTCATATTTACCCAATCGTTCCTCCACTTCTCTCTTATATTCTGCCTTTTTCTCATCCTCTTGTAACCTTCCCACTCTCATTGCATCTACTCCTTCCTCCCGTCCTTCCCTTCTGTTTCTCCATTTTACTTGGACCTTGATTCTGACCACCACTTGGCGGTGGTCAGAAAGTCTACTCCCCCACCTCTATATGGTCTTGCATCCATTACACATCGCATTCTTTCATCCACACACATATAATCAATCATTGCCTTCCTTTCATTCAGTTCACCATCCACCCTTCTCATCACTCGCAATGTACAACTGTGGATCATTTTGTGCCTGAAGAGGGTATTGGCTATCACCAACCCCCTCTTGGCCCAAATGTCCACTAAAGCACTGCCATTCTCATCTATCTTAGTAAGCCCACCGCACTGACCAACTACTCCATCCACCTTCTCATTCCCTACTTTACCATTTATATCACCAACCAAAAGCACTCTCTCATTCCTTTCAAACTTTTCCATGCACACTTTCACTTTTGTCCAGAACTTTTCTCTCACTCTGCTTGCACGATCTTGCATTGGCACATAGACGTACACAATCGCCCACATTTGTAGTCCAACTTTCAGTCTTACCCACACAGTCCTTCAGCCAACTGATCCATACTCTCTTATGGTCTCCTTCCATCTGTTACTCAAAACAATACACACTCCTTCTTCTGCCCTCTCATTCTCACCTATTCCTGCACATATACCCCATCCACACTGTCATTATCTCACACTCTCCCCTCACCATTTAGTTTCAGTTAATCCACATACATCCACTTTCGCACCCTCAAGCACCTGGACGATCTCTCTTTCACCTCATCATTTACACCCCTTACATTCCATGTCTCCATCCGTATCATGTCCTTTGTTCGGTCCTTAGTTGTCATCATTTGGTCAGTCGTGGTCCGAGGCTTCTTGTTCGCATTTTTAGTTAGTTGTTTTCCAGGGAGGGGCACTAACCCTCCGCTAACCCATTTGCTGTCACGAAGGGAACGTGTGTCGGTTGGTTATAAGGTTACCACCCAGCACTGTAAATGCTTTCCTGGTTTACAGGAAATCATTTGGCTTGCCAGTCGATGTAGAGCTACCCTAAAAACAGGGTACCATTACACTAAGTGGGTGGATGTTGGGCGCCCCCACCTACCACATCATTGCTTCATTTCATTAATTTTACCCAAAACTTAGTGTGATATACTAAATAGATTTTTCAACACGACGTGGTGAAGGTACAAAATTTTTTACCTTTTCACTAAATTTTCAATGAACGTCTAGGAGTGGAGAGTGGCCGACGCTATTTGAAACTCACTTCCTGTGGCGACTACACTACGCAACTCTCCCTGACGATGTCACCACCAAGGACTCCTCAGGGTATCATTATCTCCTCTCACTTACACCACACCTCTCATCGTCCCTTTTCACATTTCAGACAGGTTTTACTGCACCATCAATACCGCCACCACCGTCGCTCCACTTTTCTGTCCCTCGTCGCTCTCCACCATACCAATCACCATCATCAACAAGCTTGCTTTCAGTCATCTACATCACATAACCTTCTTCCACCGGCGGATTTTATTTGGTCGGATTGACATTTCATTTGAGAAAAAAAAAAAATTGGACGCATTAAGCTTCATTTGGGCGACGAGTTTGAGTAGTGGCGCTGAGTTAAAACTGATTATCTTACCTGTAATAAACTAGAACGGGTCATAACCATTTTGAATAACGTTTGCTAACATATGGGTAATACAAACTTGAAAGAAAAAGAATAGATTTTGAATAATATATTACACGTGTCAGAACACAGAAAATATCTAATACTGAGTTAATTAAAAATAAAGTACATTATCATTGCATAAGAAGTCCATTAACATATCCATTCTGGGTTGAAATTTGAAGGTGAGGTTAGGATGGGTTAGGACAGATTATGTTAGGTTAGGGTAGGCCGTAAAAGAGAGCCCAAATGAAGGATAAGACGTAGCGAAATAACGAACTAGCGACAGGTTTGCACCCAAATGAAACAATAGCAAGTTGGATTTTGCACTTAAGTGAAATAAGGCCTTCATCGCTAAACACTATTGCATGCTTGACAACCCTGTCATCAGCTTCTCCACATACCATCGTCACCATTTTTACTTTCACTGCCGCTTTCCCACTTTTTGTATCCCATTATCACATTTACTTTCTCTGCATCCCCTGCCCCCTCGGTACATGATATTAATTTTCACACTTCCTTACCATTACTCATTACCCAACATCATCTCAGTTTGTCATTACCTTTTCCTTGCATCACCGTCATCACCATCATTATCATCAGCAAAAGCAGCACCAGCAATGTGCCTCACCTCACCACTCTTCGTCACCCTCCATCATCACTTTCTCCACACACCACCATAATCAGCTTACCCCCTGTCAATTCTGGTCCTTGTTGCGTTGTGTTGAAGTTTGCCCATTGGTTGATGCCTCAGTCTCGTAATATTGGTCGTTTGCAGTGTTGAGAGAGGGGGAGAGAGAGAGAGAGAGAGAACCCAATTACTGGATAACTTTCTGAGTAGGGCAGGAGAGACTACCAGTAAATTCCACATCAAAACGCAACTGACTTCTCTTACAAACAATATTGCAGAACTCAAAGTAATACAAACTTGTCCTTCACGCATTAAGGGAGGGACTTTTATGCGTGGTTACGGGGAGTCAAGACGTATTTCTGAGCTCTCCTTTAGCTATAGGGCTGCCCCACCAGCATTAGTTGTTTGTTTTCCGCCACTAGAATGTTTTTCACTGTTAGGCTAGCTAGTACTCATTTTCCTCCCTTCCCTGCTTAGAGATACAATAGGTGTTTGTATCTATTCCTGAGTTTACCTTTGTTTACTCGCCCACGGAGGGTTCCCCCCCCCCCGCTGATCATTCTGGGGTGTGAATAAACACGGTCGGGCCTCCCTGGAGTGATTTGAGAGGGTAACCTCATACTTGGGTGTTCTGCCCCGGGTTATTTGTCCTTTGCTTGTTTTCTCTCCTCCTTCCCGCTTCCCTATCACGGGGGAAGTGGCCTCTATGGTGGAAACCTTTCCGCCTCCCCACCATTCAGGGGTGGAGGTGGTCCTGACCGACCCCCGACTGTCTCACTGACTGACCTCATGACTGACTGCCCCCGGACTAGAACCCCACTCAACATCCCTGTAGATAATGCTACTATGTAATCCTACACATGACTGGTTTTACCTCATTGGCTAGCCTCAATCCTTTTCTCATCAAGAAAGTAATTGATGGCTGTGCTGGTGAAGTTGAACAGGTTAAAAAACTTGCTTCTGGAGACCTCCTTGTCCAAACACTAAACCCAAGCCAAGTTAAAGATTTGTTTAAGCTAAGTAAGTTTCATTGCTACGATGTCGAGCCAAGGATCCCTCACTCCATGAATTCCTCCAAGGGAGCTATCACTTGCAGGGACCTCATGGTAATGGATGAGGACGATATTGTACGGGAACTTACTGGTCAAGATGTTATTGATGCACATTTTATCACAAGATTTACAGAAGGCATCAGGAAGAAGACCGTGACTATTGTTTTAACTATTGGCAGGATCTCACTTCCCTCAAATGTCAAAGTGGGATATGAAATTCTAAATGTTAGACCCTACATCCCCAATCCCATTAGATGCTCTAAATGCCAGATTTATGGGCATGCAGAAAAGGTTTGTTGGGCTTCTCAGTCAGTGTGTGGTAGGCGTGCACTTCAGGGTCATGATGCTGAACACTGCATGTCACAGTCTGTGAGTTGCTTTCATTGTCACGGTGCTCACTCTACTTCCTCGAGGGTTTGCCCAAAATGGAAGGAGAAAGAGATCTGCACAGTGAAAGCCACAGAGGGCATATCCTATTACAATGCCAGGAAGAAGGTAAGGGAGTTGTATGCGACTCCCAGGCCTAATGTCTCCTATGCATCGGCGGTTATGTCCCGGCCTGTGATGTGCATGGTGAAGACTCAGACCTATCCACTCACATTGCACCATCGTCTGCTCCTACTATACATTCCGAATCTTATTCTGACACCCCAGCTCCATCTTCATACTCTCAGGCTGCTGCTACTTCTCTGGCAGTACGGCCTAAACAGAAGTCAGACAAACCTGAAAAAACTAACTTGACAAACCTTACCAAGTCACGACCTCATGTAGTGCCTGCTCCTGATCCAGCGAGGGAGAGAAAGGGTAGCTCTTCCTTGGGGGGCTCTGGGAGCCTCATTATTGATGAGCAAATGGAGGTTTCCGTCAGCAAGCACTGGGATAGGTCCCCCGGTAGTCACTCGCTTGTCGGAGGGCAACATAAAAAGACTAAGAGCACTGGCCACCCTCGTAAATCTTAAACTGCCGCATTTACTATATTACAGTGGAATTGTAGAAGTGTTGAGAATAAAATACAAAATATAGCAATCTTGCTTTCAATACACAGGCCAGACGTTGTTTGCTTACAGGAGACGCGCCTGGAGGATCATCCTGATCCCTCCACAGTTCAAACACTACCACTCGTATAGAGGATATGAAGGTCACGGAGTTGCCATATACACCCATAAATCACACTCACAAATGGAAGTGGTTCTAAATTCTACTCTGGAAGCTGTCGCATGCCGAGTAAAATTTAATAACACATATCTGTCCATTTGCTCTCTGTACTGTCCTCCACATGGCCTCATTGATAGTGATGCTTTAAATTCACTATATGAACATCTTCCTGGGAATAAATTAGTGTTGGGTGACTTTAACGCCCATCACTATCAATGGGGTAGCTTGAGGATCGATGGTCGTGGGGAGCAATTAGCCAACCTAATACTAAAGTCCAACCTCCATCTTCTGAACGATGGTAGAGAGACTCGTGTAGATGACTGTACTTGTAACTTTTCGGCCACTGATTTATCTCTGGCCTCCCCTGGTATACATCAAGATTTCTATGGGACCCTTATGACGATTCCATGGGAAGTGATCATTTACCCATCTATCTTTCTTATACATGCGACATTGTTTCGGACCCTCCATCTCCAAAATTTAACTATAAGAAAGCAGATTGGAGATCCTTCTCAAAGGATAGTCAATTTAGATATATCTGGGGAGACCATAGATGTTAAGGTCGAAAATGTAACTAATTCCAAAATATACACGGCTGAGGCTGCTGTTCCCAAGACTTCTACAGTTCATGTGAAGCATAGAGCACATTGGTGGATGCCAGATTGCCGAAAAGCATTAAGGAAACGCAATAGGAGATACAGGATTTTTGATAGTCAGCCTACAGTGGAAAATTTTATTGCATACAAACAGGCATGGGCTGAGGCAAGGAGAACAATAAGAAGGGCCAAATGTGACTCCTTACGGAATTTTGTGTCCACGGTGAATTGTACTACACCATTACATATTCTGGTCCACTATTAAAATATTAAATAATAAAAGCCCAAAAATCCCTATTACCACCCTGCAGTTTAACCTGTCACGTCCCGACCACTTTCGCACCTCCACCACCCCCCAGTCCCGACCATTTTTGGAAAAAAAAATTTTGGGCTAAAACCTCCGCTTTTGGTGAGAAACATCGAAAATTCATAGAGAAATCGCTCACCTGAGGTTTAAAATACTCGATACAGGTAGTAGTACCTCCTTACCTTACAGCAGGTTTTGGCAGCCTTTTGAACATGGTGTGCCAATTTATAATTAATGCCAATTTTTTCGCCACTTTGCGTGTCAGGTAAGATTTTTTTAACACTGTAGCAACAGTGTTAATTGATTTAGTAAGGAAGGATGTGCCCACCTCTCTCTCTCTCTCTCTCTCTCTCTCTCTCTCTCTCTTTGCATTTTCAATATTTTCTTTGTTACGCTGGATCACGTTGAGTGCCATGGTATAGCACTTCACGTACCAAGTCTGGCACGCGTGCCTAGGGTTGCCGACCCCTGCTTTACAGGGTTTCTATCAGGCTGGCTGCAAAAAAAACGAGTTCTATGGGAGGATAACTATTCCACACCACTCCTAAACGGTATTTACTTATTTATTTGGTACGAATTTATATGTAGTATGAGAGTATACTGGTTTTCAAACAGTAATATAGGCATTATAAGCATTGTTTCACTCACTAACTCATCACCATTCCTGACCTTCTTTTGCCACGTTACCTGATCATCATTTCTGACTGTTTCTTCCTCTAATGCTACGTAAACTTTGTCCTCCACATTGTCATCGATTGGGGAATCACTCTGGCCCTGAATGTCTTTATTGGGCAGGTCACTGGTAACAGGTGAATTGCCGAGATAATGGCGTGCGGGGGGGGGGAGGTTATGCAGTGTAAGGCATTGCCCCTGCTTGGCATTTTGTAGAGGAATAGAGGAAGGTGTCCCGTGCATACGTACGAAAAATCACGCGCGAAAATTGAAAATTGTGCAAATTAGGGACCTTGCAATTGCAAAGTGTACCAGTACGTTGACGGGACTGGCAAATGCAAAATGTTGCAACGTACCCATACGTCGACAGGACGTCTCGGGTTAATAATAACATCAATGACAATCCCATGGACGTTGCTAACAACCTCGCCAGGAGTTTTTCTCATGTAAGTAGCTCAGCCAATTATGATCCACTTTTCAAACATCATAAACACATGGCTGAGCTACAGATATTAGACTTTTCCACAGAACATGTAGACTCCCAGTACAACCAAGAGTTTACGTTTGATGAACTGCTCCTTGCCCTTAAATCCTGTAAAGACATCAGCCCTGGACCAGACACCATCATGTACGGTATAATCCAGCATCTTAATCAGGACAACCTGATGTACTGTACAATGAGATTTGGGCATCTCAATCGTTCCCAAACTCATGGCACTTTGCACACGTCATACCGATACCCAAAGAGGGTGGTCGTCTTATGAATCCCTCCTCATTTCATCCTATTAGGTTGACTTCTTGTCTATGTAAGGTCATGGAACGAGTGGTAAACAATAGGCTTCTTTTTGTTTTAGAGTCGAAGAATTTGTTAAATGATCAACAATGTGGCTTCCGTAAATACAGAAGTTCACTAGATCATTTAATGAATTTGGAGCATTGTATTTCAGAAGCGTTTGCCAATAAAGAATTCATGATAGGGGTGTTCTTGGACATCCATAAAGCCTATGACATGACATGGCGACATGGTATACTGATGAAGCTCTATCCTTATGGTTTAAGAGGAAATTTGCCCATTTTTATTTCAAATTTCTTAAGGGACACGACTTTCTCTGTCAAATTGCCCCATAACGTAACATCGGATATATTTATCCAGGAAAACGGGGTGCCGCAGGGAAATGTGCTTAGTCCCACTTTATTTAGTACTATGATCAATGATATTCTGTCATCAGCTCCCATCCCCAGGAATCTTAAATACTCACTCTACACTGACGATTGTGCAATATGACACTCTTTCCATAATGCACAATTTTCGGCTGGGCGGATTCAAGCAGCCCTTGATTCTGTCCACCAATGGGCCTTGCAGTGGGGATTTTAGTTTTCCGTCCCTAAGTGTCCCGCTGTAGTTTTTTCTAATCGTAACGTCCCTAATCTGTGCTAAACTTAGGATAATCAGGTGGTACCTTTTCAAAATTCTGTAAAGTTTTGGGGAATACATTTTGATCGTCGTTTGAACTTCAGAATTCATGTTAATAATTTGCTTGCTCAAGTACCTAGCGGGTACTACATGGGGTGCCGACAGAAAATCTTTATTAATGGTGTATAAGTCCTTTATTCGATCCAAGTTAGACTATGGTGCACAGGTATATGGCTTGGCATTCAATGCCATGCTAAAAGGATTGGATGTATTGCAGAATAAATGTTTGTGAGTGTGTCTTGAAGCCATCCGGTGTACCCGTGTAGCTCATATGAAAGTGGAAGCTAATGTGCCTCACCTCTGTATTCAGCAATGTGGCCCGTACCCCCCTGCATCAATACCACCTTATGCGGGGGGTGCGTCAACCACTTGCCGTTCGCCTCCACTAACTAACCCAGGAACTTGGTGTGGACCCCAGTGACTGACAAGTTGATGCTTAACAATATAGCGCCCTGGGAGCCACCTGGCTTCATTGTTGATGTGTCGTGTCTCCCAGCACCAAAAAACCAAGGCGCCGGAGGTGGAGGTCCACCACTTGTTTCATAGCATCATCGTTCAACACTTGGGGTCCCACCAATTGTACACCGATGGCTCCAAGTCGAGTGAATGTGTGGGTGCAAGTGTATGGTCAACTGAATGTGCCCTCAGGTATTGGCTGCCAATTCATACATCCGTGTTTACCTCTGAACTTTTTGCTATTGACAAAGCCATATGGTTTACATTCTAGGCATGACTCACTTGTCTTATTTTCAGATTCGAAATCAGCCCTTCAGGCAATTGCATCTTGTACTACAGACTCACACAAGAGCCAGGGCCGCATTGTTAATAAGCTGCATTCATGCAACAAGTCATTCACGCTGATCTGGGTGCCAGGTCATTGTCGTATCTATGGCAATGAGCAGGCTGACTTACTTGCAAAGTCGGCTGTAGAGCTCGAGGAGACTTGGGACGTTCCTCGTTATCTACGGTCGAGTCTCTCTCTTAGAAAGAAATTAATAAATCTTCTGTGGGAAGGTCAGCGGAGCAGACTAAACATTCCAACATGTAAGTCGTACCTGGGCGACTGGGACACTGCCAACCGTTCCAGTCGCCTGGAAGAAAAAGTGTTGGCGCGTTTGCGGCTTAACCTCTACACCACGGTGATATTTTTGCGCTCTTTGCGCGTCCTGTGAGGACTGACTTTTTTTAAATATTTGCCAAAAATCAGTTATTAGTCCTAGAATATTATAATTAAATGTGCCTATGGTACATACCTTCAGCTTTCTCCTGCGATGTTGTTGAGCCTTCGTCGAGTACCGTAGGACTTGTGGAGACTTCTGAAGTTGGGTAACGAATTCTCCACTTTACACTTCCCGACACCCAGTAATATCATTATCACAGCCTGATATTATCACTAGAAACACTATTCTATGGTTTTCAAGTAGTTTGGAATCCATTCACACAAAAAAAAAAAAAAAGGTAAAAGCAATGAAAATTACAAGCGCATACGAGCTTCCCACTTGCGCTCGTTCCTTGCTGGTATTCTGTCATTTATTATTCATAAACACACTCACACTTTCTATTCCTATTACTTTAATACACTTATATATATATATATATATATATATATATATATATATATATATATATATATATATATATATACACAGTATTTATCCATAAGTTTTCTTCAGTAATAGTAGTTTATTTTCACTCCAGGCATTAACTTTCTCGTTCAGTAAACTAACGTAGAGAGCAAAGCTTTGACTGTCATTACTCTAAGTATTTGTATTCATATTCTTATATTAGTAATTATTTACATTTCTGTATTATTTACACTATGTTATTCACTGTCACTTCCAGTAAATAAGGGTTCCTTTCCCTTGGAGCCAGGATGAACTTGGGACACTGAAGCACTTTGCTTGTCACCATTTCCTCCACTGGCTCATCACACGATTCACCAGAAAGATTGTAGTCACTGTCCATCATAATCATGGATAAATTAGCCAGTTCACACTCCACAGCAGAGTCATTTAGTCCTTTACCCCTTCCCACACGAGGTTTAGTAGGGGTAGAGGTCACAGGGCCCTCTAGAAGCGGCGGAAATGGAGGGGCGCGAGTGCTACGTGCTTTCATCTCAAGAAACAACACTGAACTAGATGACGAGGCGGATATGGGGCCGCCAAGGGTTGACAACGTCAGCGAGGTGACAGCTGCTAATTTATATGTTGTGAAATGAATGGCATGAAATTAGGTAGTTCCAGGTGAATGTAAATATCAATTAGGCTTCTCCCTTCCTTTCTTATATATATTTTTATTACGAGAATAGATTATATGGCATATTTCAAGGGGAAATTACCAGGGAAAATTAGCGAACAAATGCATGTGGGGTGTTACCAGGTGATAATTAGCCAACTCCAGGTGTATGGCACTATCAGTTACCTTATTTTTTTTTGGTATATATTATTTTGTATAAGAATAGGGCATAGGGCTTATTTCAATGGATGTGATAAGAGGAAAATTCCAGGGAAGATTTGCTTTGCGCAGCGTGGCCGGGCAGGCGAGAGTAGAGGGTAATGGAGGGTAGGTAGGGAGGGGAGTCAAGAGCGGGAATAAATGGCTAAATTGTCAACAATGGATGGGAGTACAGTGACATTATAGTCTGACAAATCTAAACGTAGGGTTTTGGTGGAGTCACCCCCTCCCTGCACTGTTGCCACGTTTCCGAGCTGACCGCTCCTTCAGCGATGACCTTGACACTGTTTCCCTCTTGTGATCTCCGTTTTTCTAATTCCCCCTATACCCCTGCCACCAACACCCCCTATACCCCTACCCCCAACAACACCCCCATCAACAACACCCGCTATACCTCCACCACCAACACCTCCTATAAATATAGACCCCCACCATCAACATCTGTATAATAATTAGCCGTTGATAATTGCTATACTTTTATTGAGAGCATACATTCTACCCTATTGCTCAAACTCCCTAATCTTACAATCCCATCTGTCTTAATCCTTCCCACTGCCTTCGTTCCTAAATCCCTTAATTGATCTATTTTTAACCTAAGTGTCCCCACACCCTTTAAACCATTTACCTCTCTGTCACTATTCTCCACCATATGTATCAACTTGTATTATATTGTGTATAGAACTTTCATACTGTATGCTGTACTATTGTATAATGTATAAGAATACCCACTGTTTAGTGGAAATAAAGTTTTATTATTATTATTATTATCTCTCTCTCTCTCGCTAGATTTTATGTGTCATCCATGGTTTTTTACTTCCTTTTTTATGTATGGATTATAATTTTGACTTTATTTCCGCACCAACGTTGAGGTAAAAGTCACGGCGCATTTTTTTTTTATAGAGGTTTCCCCAATAGGCCTAAATCCTGTAGGGGGTTGGTGACCTCCCATAGCGTACACACAAACACGTGTCGCGTGAGTGCTGCCACCCCAGAGCTGTTTGATATATTTATTTTAATTATGAAAGGATCGCCTCTTCCCACTTTTATCCCTTCAAATTTTCATGCAATTATACTTGCTAAATTAATTAGCAATGTTAGAAGTGTTGGGGAAGTAAATAATAATTAGAATATTTTTAGAGCAACACTGCCAAATTTTATGCCACGTTTCTCTATTATCGTATAATATAGTATGCAGAATAGTTTTATTCTTCCTTGATACATGTCAGCACTTTCATTACAGTTATATTAGTATGAGTTATGTTTATGTATCATTCCTACTACACAAACCACAGGCGTTATACATCGTAGGGTTAGGAAACATGGCAATAGTGTAGACAGTGGCAGACTCCACCCAAACCCTATGTTTAGATTTGTCAGACTATAGCAGTGCTGACTATTGTTGGACACTGGCAGTACTGATAGATGATACAAGCCACCACTTGAAAGCCCGGGAGAATTCAAAATAACACAGAATCGCAAAAGTGACGCCCTGCGGTATGATCCAGTGCACCCGAGTGTCAAGAAAGTGACGCCCCACGGTTAAGGGGTTAAAGCCACTACATTAACCCTTATGAAACCAAATATGGAAAGACGTTTCCCACCACACTGTGACATCTGTGATACGGTGTTTTCTATCAGTCATATCCTGCACTGTTGGCGACTTATTCATGAAAGACCTTCACTTATAAATTACTGCAGCGCAGCAGACATCCCCTTCACTCTTTCCACCATCCTGGGTGATGGGGACATTGTTATGACTGAAAATTGATGGCTTTTTTGAGAGAGACCGGATTGATCAAAGTGATGTGACTTTTTTACTGCATGGTTCTGGTTTTTATCAATTGTAAGTTTGTATATATTGCACTGTTAATTAGGGTTGACAGTTGACATGTTTGAAATAGTTCTTCCTCCCTCTGATCTATTTCTAATATTGATGTCCCCTACATTAAACCCCGTTCCTCGACTGACAGTCACCAGCTGATGAGTGGAAGTGTGCAATATAGAAAGGTACTGGGCACTTGCAGTTGATGGTGGTCTGTTGGGCGAGGTCCTTCACTTTTTGTACATAATTATTATGTAAATACATTATACCATTGTGTTTAAGTTGCTCTAATTAGGGCCGACAGGTGACGTATATGGAAATGTTCCTGACTTGTCTGGTTCTCTTTCATATATTGATGTCCCCTATATTAGGTTGTGCCTCGACTGACAATCACCATGTGATCAGTGCAGGTATATAATGTAGAAAGGCATTACATATCTGCAGTCGATGGTGTTCTCTTGGTCGAGGTATTCTTTTTTTTATCATTACTGTACGTTTAGCTATTTGTCTTTTTAGGATTTAGTATAGGTTACCGATTTGTCCGTCAGGTTATTAGCTTTAGAGACTTTAGGTTAATTAGGCATTTTTTTCCTATTACATAATGTAAGGTAAAATAAATACAAAATAAAAAAATAAAAAAAATACAAAAAAAAAATACAATAAAAAATTTTATCTATATATATCTATATCTATATATATATATATATATATATATATATATATATATATATATATACATACATACATACAAGTGTATGTGTGTATGAAAGATATATGCATGAATGTGTGTATGAATGTATATAAACATATATATATACTATATATATGAATGCATATATAAACATATATACACTGTATATATGTTTATATATGCCTATGTATATACATATATATATTTGCTTTAATGACCGCTGGCTTCGGCCTCAATGGTCGATAGGCAAAAAATAAATAAATAAAATAAAACGTGTTAAGATATAATCCTCAACATAATCGTAAATTTAGGTCTACTGTTTGAATTTTAGTAACCTTATATGGTAAAACATGTTTGCATAAAACTTCAGTGGTAGTGAATTTATTAAGACATTATGAAATTAAGGTTTTGAATCCACATTAATGTATTAAGTCTGTGATGCATGATTGTGGACAGTGCGGGGGTGTGATTCGTTTTCTTCTCTAGCAGCAGTGCTGCCCCACCGGCATTAGCTTTGTTTGCACCTTTAGGGTGATTAAAGTTAGGTTAGATAGTTTTAATACTCCTCGCTACTTCAGTTGGAAATATAGTAGGTGCCTGTATCTACTGAAACTGCCTTTGCTTACCTACCTGTGGAGTTTTTCCCCGACTGATCGCACTGGGTTGTGAATTGGCACTGACAATGCCTCCTGAGCGTTGCTGGGGAGGGTAATTTCAGACAGGTGTTTTATAGCTGCTATTTTGTCCCTTGCTTCACTTTTTCATTCATCCCACTTCCCCATAGGGGGGAGGTGGTTACTTTGTCGACCCCCTCCCCTCCTGCCCCTCCCATGTGCACAGTGGAGTCTCAGACTGACCATGTCGCCAGCACTCTTGTCACTCGCCCTGCCCCCTCATCAGCTTCTGCTGAACGTTCCAACACTATTTCTGACATCCCTGTTGCAACTTCATACTCTCAGTCTGCTGCTGCCTCCCTGTCAGTAGAGCCTAAATAGAAGACTGACCAGTCTAGGCAGATTAATTTGACCACTTTTACTAAAAAGTCTCATCCACATATTCTTCCTGCTCCTGCTGCAGCGAGGATGAGAAGAGTTAGCTCTTCCGCGGGGGAGTCTGTGAGCCTTGCTATTCATGACAATATGGAGGTGTCCGTCAGCAAGTACCAGGATAGGTTCCCGGGTAGTCGCTTTCGTGTTGGTGGGTGACACAAAAAGTAAGCACACTGGTCCCTCTCGTAAATCATAAACCGTCAGATTCACTGTGTTACATTGTAACTGTAGGAATCTTGGGAATAAATTATACAATTTAAAAATTTTGCTATCAATACACAGGCCAGATATTTGTTTCAAGGAGGTGCGTTTGGTGGATCAACCTGATCTCACCTGACTTTGACCCCTGTACCGCTAACTGGGGGGGTGACCCCCTGATGTAATGAGGCATGTTGTAGGATGCAGATTTGAATGATGCACTTTCAGGTTTTGGTTTCATGTTGATATGAAGAATTTGAAAGGAATTGTGGCGAGAAAAACTTCTTTTTTTATTTTTACGTCTTTTGGGCCTACAGCCTGGCCCTTGGACCAAATTGACCCAGAATTTAATCAGGTGTTCAGAATGTCATAGCCCATCATTGCTGTAATTTTAATCTAAATTCCACCACTAGTTTTCACGTAAAGTTGTCAACAAAAACAAACAAACAAACAGACTGAGAAACCGAGTGAAAATAGCCAGTCAGTCTCCGATCCCCTCCGGGGCGGGGACGGGTAAAGACGGTGTCCGAGTCCTAGGTTATGCTCCTATATATATGAAATTGGCATAACTATTAGTGCATATCTATATATTCTTTGCTGCATGATGGGGATTCGTCTTTGGTAAAGGCTTTTATGATTGCTGTTATAATCATTATTATTACTACCACTACTATTATCATTATTATTATTATTATTATTACGCACTGCTGTTGTTATTTTTATTACTATTATCAGTACTATTATTATCACCGCTACCACTATTTTTATCACTACTACTATTACCATTATCACTACTACTATTATTATCACTACTACTACTGTCATCACTATTACCATTATTACTATCACTACTACTATTGTTATTATTGCTACTACTATTATAATTATTATTACTATTATTATTATTATTACCACTGCTACTATTGTTATTATCACTACTACAATCACTACTACTGTTATTACTACTACTATGACTACTACTATTATCATCCCTTCCTAACCCACCCCAGGTCAGAGCAAGCCCCCGTGTGAGGCCCGGCCCTGCTGCTACACGCGTCCAGACGGCACTTGTTATTGCGACCCCAGGGGTTCCGGAGACCGACCCTGCCCCGTCAGGAGGAAGAGGTCGTCCGGAAAGCCACAACGACACCGAAGACGACCAGTACGACTCGAGGTTACTGCAGCATCGGCAGTGTGAGAAGTGGTAAGGTCGTCGTGATGCCGCCAGTGGTCGTCGCACAGTATGACAGTCGTAGGCAAGAACTCGGCTGCATTATCTACAATAAGAACAACTACAAGAACATCAACAAAAACACAAATAACAAAATAATGGGAATTACAACTAAAAAAACAACAGAACAAGAACACCAAGAACAACACTACCACCACCACCACCACAACAACAACAACAAACACAAAGTAAAAGAAACGAGAAATAATCAACAAAACAATAACAAAAAAAACATAAACAACAAACACAACGAAACTAGAATTTATTCACCTTAACTTGATTCAGATTTTCGTCCCTTTACAACTTATTTCACATAGCTCAGTGACAGAAAAAGACAATACTACGGTTCTACATCTCTCCCCTAGCACTTAGCACTTCTTCGTGACTAGCATTTTAAATGGGTTTATGAGAGTTATGTCTTCCCTCCCATCCGTTTCAAAAATCCCTCTTGTGCTTCATAATAACACTTGGATCTGATGCTGATTACATGAATAGAGAGAGAGAGAGAGAGAGAATGCTTTCCCTCCTTTCTCTCTCTCTCTCTCTCTCTCTCTCTCTCTCTCTCCAAATATATTATTAGAAAGTGAAATACCACATTACCATGTCTGCTTATCCTGTGTCGGTGTGGTGTGGTGTGGTGTGGGTGTTATTGACTGGTGTGGTATACTCCCGTGTGGTGGTATGGTATGGCTAATACTGACTGGTGTGGTATTATCCTGTGTGGTGGCGTGGTGTGGTGTGGGTATTACTGGCTGGTAGTATGGATAGAGAAATCCAGACAGCAACAGCCTCCTTGCTCCTTTCAGGCTGTCTGTTAGAGGGTTTAATTAAAAGGCTGGAGGTCATAGGAAGAGGGAGAGACAGACTGAGGGTGATGGTTACTTATGTGACATACGGGAAGAATGAGGATGACGATGATGGTGATGGTAATGACGATGATGATGATGAGGAGGAGGAGTAGGATGAAGATGAGAATGATGGTGGTGGTACTGGCAGTGGTGTTGATGGTGATGATGATGGTGATGATAATGATAAGGGAGGAGGAGGAGGAGACGGAGAGGAGGAGGAGGAGGAAAGGAAAAGAACGGTATTGGCAGATATTCCGTAAGACTTCTGCCTTAGCGATTTAATGTACACATTACACCCCAGTTTTCTTGTATATCTAACGCAAATTATGATGGTAATTAAAAGATATAACCAGCAAATGAAGGAATAACAACATGGAGTAGGTAAAATAATTCACCAATGAGTAACTGTTACCAGGTCGCCTATGCCGTTCTTGAGAGAGAGAGAGAAAGAGAGAGAGAGAGAGAGGTAAGTTTTAGCTGTTCTTAATTTTCCTATATTTATTTTTTTTTTTTTATTCATATTACACTACCCTTCCCTTCCTTCCCCACTCCTCCTCCCTCCATAATTCCCCCCCTCCGTAGTAGTGGTAGTGGTGAATTGATGTTGATGCAGTCTGTGTGGCCTAGCTGACCCATCGACCACAAACAAATAACATCATCCTGTGGTACACAGCGCCTAGCCAGTGTGGGAACAGCCCTTCCCCACGGCGAGGTACATGTAAAATAGAAAGGGAATACCCCTAAGAGGATGAGCTGTGTATAGGTGATATGTATGAGTAGAAGTGTTAGCCCAGACATTGACTACTTGGTAAATGTGGTTGAGTTCCCCGTCTGGGTGTGCTGTGCAAGGCAAGCTGTGTGTAGGCGATATGTGTTAGTAGCAGTGCTTGCCCACACTTTGACTACTTGGTAAATGTGGTTGAGTTCCCCGCCTGGGAGTGTTTGCAAGGCCCACTACCACGTCACTGCCATGGTAGTACCACCCGGGCCGATGGTAACCATGCAGCTACTACCTTTTTGGTGGCCTAACGGGTGCTACACCTTGCCCAAGGGTGAGTCGGAACTATGCAGGGCAGGGGCGTCCATCGTCGCTGAGCCAGACACATCACATGGCCGCATAACCACGATGTGTTAGGTAGTGAGGAGCAATTAAGCAAACTGTACTCGTTTTACTGAACCTTGGCCCAGGGTTTTATTATTATTTTGTAGTTTATTTCACACCCTACATTCCTTCCATAGCACTTCTTCATGACTGGCATCATATTCTAGTGTTCATCTCTTGTAACAACTTAGAATGCAAGATGGGGAGATGCAATTTAGGCCAAGTTAGAGTTAAAATAGTAAAGTACATATTGGAGTAGGCCTATTGAGGAAGGCAAAATCAGTCGGAAATCCAATATAATTTTTTATACTGCAATACGTTTTTCAAATGATTTAACTATAACCACATATTAAAATTGTTCTTTATTATGAAAAAACAGTTTTTGTGTCACTTAAACCCTCAGCAGATGTAAAATCAGAACAGTTATCTATCTATCTATCTATCTATTATCTATACAATTATCGGTGTGTATGGATGGATGGATGGATGGAAGTATATGACCATACATGTCTATAGTGTGGAGAGAGAGAGAGAGAGAGAGAGAGATTGCATGACGGAAGCGACCGCTATGGGAGTCACTAACGAAGCGCTAATTACAGACTATTCTGTATATATAGAATTGCTCGTTAATTACCTGTATCAAGTTGAATACTGATTGCTAATTACCTCATATTTACGTCCAACGATGAGCTATTTACAGACTATCCTGAATATATAGAATTGCTTGTTAATTATATGTATCAAATTGCATACTGATCGCTAATTACCGCAGGATATATTTACCTATAATTGCCAGTCCATTTTAATTAATCAGGGTGGGTAAATTAAGGGTGTGTATCAGGTGTAATGACCATTGTTGGATCTTGTTAGCCCAGTTAAGAGACGAGCCTCATTAAACCCTTCAGTCAGAGGGCGGAATTAGGAATTCTGGCATAGTATTTAACATTCTCTCTCTCTCTCTCTCTCTCTCTCTCTCTCTCTCTCTCTCTCTCTCTCTCTCTCTCTCTCTTCTCGGTTTGCTTTCTGTTCACTGGGTCGGAAGGGACTGAAGGGTCAAAGGTCACACACACACACACACACACACACACACACACGTAAGATAAAATAAGGAACGAAGACTGATTTATAAGAGCTTGACTTAGTCCTATTAAAACACACATAGGTGAATACACACACAAACACACACACACACACACACACCACTTAAAACATAGAATCCGATCTATCTCCGAGGGTGTGGGTGTAAATACCCGGTAATGTAATTCAGTAAGTAGCCAAAGAATATCTGTTACGGATGAGGCTCGTTCTACCCTAAGCTAAATAAAACTGTCAGTCAGTAGCAAGAATAGAGTAGCAGGAATAAAGTGGTAAGAATAAAGTAGCAGGAATAAAGTAGCGGTTTACTTGAGGAATAAAAGATTTAGAGAGTGTCTGTCTGTTAGTGTGTATGCCTGCATATGTTTTGCGTCTTCCTTTCCGGGATAGTCGTATTTCCACTGAAGCTATAATACAATTATCCGGCAGTAACAGTAATACAGTACCAGTTAAAATGAACTGATCATTCTACTTACTGTGAACCGATAATTAGCAAGCAGCCAGCCTCACTTTCGTTCTCTTTATTCTACCTGTGTAACTTTCACGTCTTCCTCTACGGAAAGGGTTAGGCTCACTTAAACTGAATAAAATCGTCTGTCTTTAGCAGGAGCGGATTCGCAATCGAACTGAAATTATAATTGCAACTCTATCTTTCCTCCTGTCTCTGTCCCATGTGCCTTTCACGTCTTTCTCAACACCTATAAGGGTCTGTTATCATTTCATCTGAATCATGTTGTTTGCTGGAACCAAGAATAAAATAAGTAAACGTGACTTGATCGTCCAGAGTCTGTCTTTGTCCGTCAGCCTGTCTGTGTTACGTAGGAGGCGAATTCTTTCAGAAGATGGATGTAATCGTTTGTCTTCAGCAAGAGCAAAATAGCATTCATCCTGAATCTCAAATGGCGTGTGTCTGTCTGGGTGTTTCCTTTTCTTGCTGGAATGGTTTATATTAACCTTCGTTTACTAAATGTGTTTGGTGATATTTAGAAAAAAATAATAATTCTGATGACTCTCTCAAGCCGTAGCTATGTCTGTCTATCCGTCAGTTTTTCTGACGCTTGTCCGTCGCGCTAAAGATGACTTCTATCCGACAACATGATTCTCTTCCAGACAGAATGACAGGAATTCTTGGAAGTTATGGGAAATCTATCTATCTATTGTCAGAAGCCTTAATCCCGTAAGAGGTGGCCACAAACAAATCGCTTCCCTGTCGTCCTGTCCCCCGCTATTTCAGTCCTGCTCCCAGCTTACAATCCCCTCTCCACCCCATGTCTCAACCTCATCCTTGGCCTCCCCCTCCCTCTCCCTCCCTCCATCTAACTCTTATACACTCTCCTCGTCACCTTCTCGCTCATCATCCTCTCCACATGGCCAAACCACCTCAATGTGTTTCTCCTAATGTTGGCTATCACATCCACGCTCCTTCACTTCCTCATTTGTCAGTCTGTCTCTGCATGTGACTCCAAATGCACCTCTCAAAATAACTTGTTTCCACTGCTCTCGCTCAGAGACATGTGTCCCTAGAACAAGGTAGAAGCTTCAGTTCCATTCATTAGAGATGGTATCACAATACTCTCATGCAGTAACTTTTTCACTTCCTTACTCACTTCCCTGTTCTTTATCACTGCTTTTAAGGAACCAGCAACCTTTCTTCCTTCTTGTACCCTTTCAAGCAGTTCACCCTCTAAACTTCCATTTTTACTCATCATACTTCTCAAGTACTTAAATGCACTCACATTTTCCATTTCCTCCTCATCCAACCTCACTGCACATTTAGTGACTTCATTTCTATCGATGACCATTACTTTACTCTTCCCTATATTTACCTTTAGATTGTTTCTTGCACACTCTCCTAAACTTGTTCACCAAGCCTTGCAGCTCGCCTCCATCTTCAGTTAACAATACAGTACCATCTGGAAACAACAGTACAGGGAATTTCCACACGCTTGCCTCTCTCAGGGGGGCCGCTCCAACATCCACTGCCCTACCTTGTATCTCTTTCATAATCCTGTTCATATACAGATTGAACAACCATGGAGAACTGACACATCCCTGTTTCAGTCAAACCTTCAAATAGAAAAATTCACTCAGTTTATTATTCACACTCACTGCAGCCTTAGCACCTTTATACATATTCTTCACTGTATTCAGCAACTTCTCACTTACTCCATATATTCTTAATACTTCCACAATCCTTGTCTATCTACCTTGTCATATGCTTTCTCCAAATCCATGAAGGCCACATACATCTTTTTTCCCTTCTCTAGAAACTTTTCCACTAAAGACCTAAGAATGAATATCTGATCTACACAAGCTCTTCCCATCCTAAATCTTCCCTGTTCTTCTCCAACTAATTTCTCTGTTATTTCCCTAACTCTGTCAATAAGTATCCTACGAAATACTTTTCCTATTACACTAAGAAGACAAATGCCGCTATGATTACCATACACTTCTTTTTCCGTTTTTCCTTTGTACAGGGGAATAAAACATGACTTCCAATCCTCCGGGACTTTACCCTTCTCCCAGGTCAATCTGCAAATCTTCCACATCCATTCTACTACTGTCTTTCGTCCATACTTCAGCATTTCACCACACACTCCATCAATTCCTGGAGATTTCCCAATTTTGACTTTCTTCATTGCATCCACAACTTCCATCAACTGATTTCTTCCTTTCTTCTCACATCTCTCCAGTCCCCAGTCACTTATATTCGTATTACTTTTATTCTCTATGTTCAACAATTCCTTGAAGTGTTCTCTCCATCTGCTCACTTTTTCTCCCTTCTCCATTAGTAATCTACCATTTTTATCTTCCACTCCCCGACTAACTTCTTTAACACCGTGTCTAACTCTCCTTATATACCTCTTTCCAGAACATTTTCTTATATTCCCTCCACTTTACACTCAAATTCCTTCCAAATTCCTCATCCACTCTCTTCTTATCCTCTTACTAAGCTTTTCACCTCTCTCTTATTCTTTAAATATAACTCTCTCTCCCTTCAACTTCCTCCACGCCCTTGTTTTTCAACCACTCTATGTTTTCTTTTTATGTGCCTGTCTCGCGTCTTCATGCCACCATGATGTTCCTTGCACCCCCATTCGTCTTCTCTTCACCCTACACACCACCTCACATGCTGCACAGATTTCATCTGTGAATCTCTTGCACACACCATCTTCGTCCTCCATCTGCTCCAAATCATAGTTACCCAATCGATCCACCACATCTCTCTTATATTCTGCCTTTTTTCCATCCTCTTGTAACCTTTCCACCCCCTTTGTATAAACTACTTCCTCCTGTCCCTCCTTTCTATTATTCCTCCATTCTATTTGAACCTTGACTTTCACCAAGTGGTGGCTGAAGAGTCCACTCCCTCAACCTCTATATGCTCTTGCATCCATTATACACCTCACTCTATTATCCACACACACATAATCAATCATTGCCGTCCATTTATTCAGTTCGCCACCTACCCTTCTCATCACTCGCCACGTATACCTGTGGATCAATTTGTGTCTGAAGTGGGTACTGGCTATCACCAACCCCTTTCCGGCACTAATGTTCAGTAGAGTACTGCCTTTCTCATCCACATCCTCAGGCACACCCCACTCACCAACTACTTTATCCACCTTCTCATTTCCTATTTTTCCATTCATATCTCCAATAAAAAAAACACTCGTATTCGTTCAGACTTTTCCATGCAAGCGTCCACATTTGTCTAGAATAGTCCTTTCACTTTTTTTTTTTCACTCATCGTCACTCGAAACGAAAACAGTCAGTTATTACACACACACACACACACACACACACACACACACACACACACACACACACACACACACACACACACACACACACACACACACACACGCACGCACGCGCGCGCGCTGGCTCAGAAAATTTAATACACTAATTTCTCCAACAGAAAGAATCCCTCAGACTCCCACATAGTTCTACATGATGTCAATATTCCCATATCCACCACAATTGATATCCTAGGTGTCACACTAAACAACCTAAGCTGGACATTATGTTAAATCCTTAGCTAAAAATCCTTCAAAAAATTGGGACTTCTGTACATAGCTCGTGAAATCTTCACTGACGAGCAGTTGGCCACAATATACCAAAGTCATGTACGTTCTCAGATCGAATACTGTTCGCCACTGTGGAGTGGATATGGATCGGTTGCATTGAGGCAGTTGAACAAAATTCAGAATAAAGCCATTAGATTAATCAATAATCCTGCCATTACGCAGGACCTTCCTCCATTATCAATAAGTAGAGATGTTGCATCTTTAGCATTATTTTACCTATATTTTTACCATACGTGCTCTAACGAACTTGCTTCAATTGTGCCTCCCCTTCACATTTTCTCCCGAAATACTCGGACAGCTGGGAGAGCCCATGAACTTACACTCTCTCCCCCGGAATGCAAAACCTCTGCTTATCAAAATTCATTTATCCCCAGACCTACTACTCTCTTGAATTAACTTCGTGGGAGTTGCTTCCCACAATCATTTAATCCACTTTTATTTAAATCCAGTTGTTATAAATATTTTATGAATGGAGGATGCCTTTATGCATATGGACTCTTTTTTTGTTTGTTTTCTTTCTTTTTCCTTCCTCCATTCATTGTCTCCTTAAAAAGATGGTAACAGTACTACCTACACATACCTTTGTATCTATCTATCTATCTATAGCCCGACGCCCTAATCCCGCAAAGGGTGGCCGCAGACAAAACGCCTCCAAGTCACTCTGTCACCCACCATTTGACTCCCCTCCCTCCAACTCACCCCCCCCCTCCCTCATATACCTCTCAACTCCATCCCTCCACCTCATCCTCGGTCTACCCCTCCCTCTCCCTCCCTCCACCTCACCTACATACACCCTCTTAGTCAGTCTTTCATTCTCCATTCTCTCCACATGTCCAAACCACCTCAGTGTATTTCTCCTAATCTTTTCAACCACATCCACATCTACCCCACAACGTTCCTTCACTTCTTCATTCGTCAACCTGTCCCTCCACGTCACTCCACATGCTCCTCTCCAGTAACTCATTTCCACTGCTCTCACTCTTGACTTGTTCCCCTCTTGCAAGGTCCACGCCTCGCTTCCATACGTCAGGGTACGGATCACAATACCATCATGCAGTGACTTCTTAACTTCCATACTCACCTCCCTATTTCTCATCACTGCTTTCAGTGTACCAACAACCTTTCTTCCCTGCTGTACCCTTTCACGTACTTCATCCCCCAAAGTTCCATCCTTACTCATCACACTACCCAAGTACTTGAATGCACTCACATTCTCCATATCCTCACCATCCAACCTCACTGCACACTCTGTGACTTCATTCCTCTCAAACACCATAACTTTACTTTTGTTTACATTAACTTTCAGATTCCTCCTCCTACACACTGTCTCAAATTCATTCACCAAACCTTGCAACTCCCATTCATCTTCACTCAACAATACTGTATCATCAGCAAACAGCAACACCGGAAGCTTCCAAATCTCACCCTCATTCATTAGGGCCACCCCCACATCCACTGCCCTACCTTGCACCTCCTTTACAACCCCATCCATATATATATTAAACAGCCATGGAGACATCACACACCCCTGTTTCAGTCCCACATTGAGATCAAAGAACTCACTCAGCTCACCATCCACTCGCAACGTAGCCCTAGCTCCCTCGTACATACTCTTCACAGCACTCAACAATTTCCCCTCCACTCCATATATTCTTAATACCTTCCACATACCTTGCCTATCTATTCTATCATAAGCTTTCTCCAAGTCCATGAAGGCAGCATACACTTTCCTTCCCTTCTCTAGATACTTCTCCACTAAACATCTTAGAACAAATATCTGATCTACACACCCTTTTCCCTTCCTAAATCCCCCTTGTTCTTCTCCAACTAGCTCCTCTGTCATATGCCTAACCCTATCAATGAGTATTCTACCATATATTTTACCAGTCACACTAAGAAGGCAAATACCCCTATGGTTACCACATACTTCTCTCTCCCCTTTTCCTTTGTACAGAGGAACAATTATACCTGATTTCCAGTCCTCTGGAACCCTTCCTCTTCCCAAGCCAATCTACACAACTTCCATAACCACTCCACAACAATCTCACCCCCATACCTAAGCATTTCACCACACACTCCATCAATTCCTGGGGCCTTTCCCAGCTTAATCTTCTTCATCGCTTCCACTACTTCCGACCTACTGATCTCTTCCTCCCTCCTCTCATCTCTTCTTCTCCCAGCCATTCCCCAACCACTTATACTCACACTGCTCTCACTCTCTACATTCAACAAATCCTCAAGGTGCTCCTTCCATCTCATCAATTTCTCTCTCTTCTCCACCAAAAATCTATTATTCCTATCTTTCACTCCCCTACTATTTCCCCTTTCACACTGCCTTACTTTCTTTACCTCCTTCCAAAACAATTTCTTACTCTCCCTCCATTTCACACTCAGATTCCTCCCAAACTCATCATCCACTTTCTTCTTACTCTCCTTCACCAGTCTCTTAACCTCCCTTCTCCTGCTCACATATACCTCTCTCTTCTCTCTCTCATCTTCTCCCCTACCTCTACTCGCCAACCATTCACCATATGCCTTCTTCTTTTGTTCCACAGCTCGTTTCACCTCATCATTCCACCATGCTGTCCCTTGCACACCCTTGCATCTCCTCCTCACTCCACAAACCGCCTCACACGCTGCGCTTATCTCTTCCGTGAATATCTTACATACGTCTTCCACCCCTTCCATCTGCTCTAGCTCATACCTTCCCAATCTTTCTTCCACTATGCTCTTATACTCTGTCATTTTCTCACTATCTTGCAATTTCTCCACTCTTCTCACAAGAGCTGCTTCCTCCTGTCTTCCCCTTCGTCTCCTGAACCACTTTCTTTGCAGCTCTACCTTGGCCATCACTAAGTGATGGTCCGAGACTCCATTCCCCCACCATCTCCGCACCCTTACATCCAACACTTGTCTTCTCATTCGCTCATCCACACACACGTAGTCTATCATTGCCTTTCGTTCAACAAGTTCACCATCCATCCTCCTCATTACTCTCCATGTATACCGGTGGATCATCTTATGACGAAAGTAGGTGTTGGCTATTGCCAACCCCTTACCAGCACAGATGTCCACCAAAGCACTACCATTCCCATCTACTTCAGCTGGCACACCCCATTGACCAACCACTCCATCCACTCGTACATTCCCAACTTTGCCATTCATGTCTCCAATCTACAGCACTCTCTCGCTCCTCTCAAACTTGTCCATACATGCTTCTACTCTCGCCCAAAACTCATCTTTCACTCTTGCCACTCGATCCTCTGTTATAGCATACACACATACAATCGCCCATGCTTGTATACCTACTTTCATCCTCACCCATACAATCCTTGCACCCACTGTTCCATACTCTCTTATATTCTCCTTCCACTTCTTGCTTATCATCAAACATGCTCCCTCTCTTGCCCTCTCATTCTCACTGACTCCCGCACATATACCTACACCGTATTCCCATTCTCTCATCCTTTCACCTTCCCATTTAGTTTCAGTTAATCCACATATATCCACTTTTGCATCCTCAAGCACCTGGACAATCTCTCTCTCTTTCACTTCATCATTCACTCCTCTCACATTCCATGTTCCCACCCTCAGAATGTCCTTTGTCCGTTCCTTAGTCGTCAACGTATGGTCCGTCCGGGTCCGAGGCGCTTTATTTGCTTTTTTAGTTAGTTCTTTTTACGGGGTGGGGCACTAACCCACCACCAACCCTTTTAGTCGCCTCGTACGACAAGCAGGGATACTGGGGGAGTATTCTTGAAACCCCCCTACCCCCAGGGGTAAAACCTCTGCTTATCAAAATTCATTTATCCCCAGACCTACTACTCTCTTGAATTAACTTCGTGGGAGTTGCTTCCCACAATCATTTAATCTAGTTTTATTTAAATCCAGTTGTTGTAAATATTTTATGAATGGAGGATGCCTTTATGCATATGGACTCTTTTTTTGTTTTTCTTTCTTTTTCCTTCCTCCATTCATTGTCTCCTTAAAAAGATGGTAACAGTACTACCTACACATACCTTTGTATACATAAGCATATTTCCATAATTATTTCCTAATGGATTTTAAATAGTCATTCTAGCCAGCTGCTATATTACAGTACTTCTGTTCCAATAGCTTCCTCTGTGATGGATTTCTTTATGTGATGTACCCTAATAATACTGTATCACCTACCAGCTGTATTAATGTGATGTACCCTAATAATACTGTAGCACTGTGATACCAGCTGTATTAATGTGATGTACCCTAATAATACTGTAGCACTGTGATACCAGCTGTATTAATGTGATGTACCCTAATAATACTGTAGCACTGTGATACCAGCTGTATTAATGTGATGTGCCCTAATAATACTGTAGCACTGTGATACCAGCTGTATTAATGTGATGTGCCCTAATAATACTGTAGCACTGTGATACCAGCTGTATTAATGTTTATCTATCTATCTATCAATAGCCCGACGCCCTAATCCCGCAGAGTGACCGCAGACAAAACGCCTCCAAGTAGCTCTGTTACCCACCATTTGACTACCTACCCCCCAACTCACTCCTCCTTCCCTCATATACCTCTCAATTCCATCCCTCCACCTCATCCTCGGTCTTCCCCTCCCCCTCCCTCCCTCCACCTTACCTACATACACCCTCTTAGTCAGTCTTTCATTCTACATTCTCTCCACATGTCCAAACCACATCAGTGTATTTCTCCTAATCTTCTCAACCACATCCACATCCATCCCACAACGTTCTTTCACTAATTCATTCGTCAACCTGTCCCTCCATGTCACTCCACATGCTCCTTTCAAGTAGCTCATTTCCACTGCTCTCACTCTTGACTTGTTCCCCTCATGCAAGGTCCATGCCTCGCTTCCATACGTCAGGGTAGGGATCAAAATACTATCATGCAGTGACCTCTTAACTTCCATACTCACCTTCCTATTTCTCATCACTGTTTTCAGTGAACCAACAACCTTCCTTCCCTGCTGTACCCTTTCATGCACTTCATCCCCCAGGGTTCCATCCTTACTCATCACACTACCCAAGTACTTGAATGCACTCACATTCTCAATATCCTCACCATCCAACCTCACCGTGCATTCTGTGACTTCATTCCTGTCAAACACCATAACTTACTCTTGTTTACAATAACTTTAAGATTCCTCTTCCTACACACTGTCCCAAATTCATTCACCAAACCTTGCAACTCCCAATCATCTTCACTTAACAATACTGTATCATCAGCAAACAACAACACCGGAATCTTCCACATCTCACCCTCATTCATTAGAGCCATCCCCACATCCACTGCCCTACCTTGCACCTCCTTTACAACCCCATCCATGTATATATTAAACAGCCATGGAGACATCACACAACCCTGTTTCAGCCCCACACTGAGATCAAAGAACTCACTCAGCTCGCCATCCACTCGCACCGTAGCCCTATCTCCTTCGTACATACTCTTCACTGCACTCAACAATTTCTCCTCCACTCCATATATTCTCAGTACCTTCCACATACCTTGTCTATCTATTTTGTCATAAGCTTTCTCCAAGTCCATGAAGGCAGCACACACTTGTTTCCCTTCTCTAGATACTTCTCCACTAAACATCTTAGAACAAATATCTGATCTACACACCCATTTCATTTCCTAAATCCCCCTTGTTCATCTCCAACTAGCTCCTCTGTTATATGCCTAACCCTATCAATGAGTATTCTACCATATATTTTTTCAGTCACACTAAGAAGGCAAATACCCCTATGGTTACCACATACTTCTCTCTCCCCTTTTCCTTTGTATAAAGGAACAGTTATATCTGATTTCCAGTCCTCCGGAACCCTTTCCTCTTCCCAATCAATCTACATAACTTCCATATCCACTCCACTACAATCTCACCCCCATACCTCAGCATTTCACCACACACTCCATCAATTTCTGGGGCCTTTCTCATTTTGATCTTCTTCATTGCTTCCACTATTTCCGCCCTATTGATCTCTTTCTCCCTCCTCTCATCTCTCCTTCTACTGTAGGACTGTGATACAAACTGTATTAATGTGATGTACCCTAATAATACTGTAACACTGTGATACCAATTTTAGTAATTTGTGAACGCTATTGACCACAGTGGCGGTGACAAACGTATGGGTGTTTAGACATTTTCTGTATGGCAACGCTGTGTGAGAATAACACAGCTGTGGAAATAACGAGTGACAAGCTGGTGTTTTAAGATTTTTTTTTTTTTTTGCGAACTTTCAAAGCATTTCTCAGTTTCATACCAAATTTTACCTTCACTTGCACCGAGGAGGCTTACTCTGTCTGTCTTGCCAATAAGTGTGCTCAAATACCAATAGCCTTTCGATGTTGATACTAGTGCCTCTTGATGAAGCGTTATTTTTTTTTAATAAATTAAGGAAATTAATGACAGCTAAGAATAAGGCTCGAGTATTATAATTCATCTCTCTCTCTCTCTCTCTCTCTCTCTCTCTCTCTCTCTCTCTCTCTCTCTCTCTCTCTCTCTCTCTCTCTCTCTCTCTCTCTCTCTCTCCGTTGATGCTGATACCAGAGCCTCTCGACGAAGCGTTAATGTTTTATGAATGTAGGAAATTAGTGATATCAAACCCCTGAGTTGTTTTCATTAGCCCTTTGACAGACTCAGATGAATGCAAACAAACAAACAAGCATAAAACAAAGTGGCTTGCTTATTTCTTTTCATTTATGAGTATGGATGGGTGTGCTGTGGAATGCCTGAAGGGTGGTGGAGCGACCACTGTTGACTTGTTAGTAATGTTGTTGAATGTGTGCTTTGTGAAAGGTATGGTGCCAGTTTAGTGGGCAAGTTCTTGTGTGGTCCCATTGTATAAATAGGGTGATAAGTATGAATGTACTGGTTTTAGGGGTATACATCCGTTGAGTGTTGTAGGTAAGGTGTATGGAAGAGTATTAAGAGAGTGAGAGAGGGTACAGAGGGAGTGATTGGTGATGAGCAGTGTGGCTTTAGGAGAGGGATGGGATGCATGGATCAGGTGTTTGCTGTGAGACAAGTGTGTGAAAAGTATTTAGCGAAGGGCAAGGATGTGTTTTGGGCATTCATGGATTTAGAGAAAGCGTATGATAGAACTGATAGGGAGGCTTTGTGGACTGTTTTAAGATTGTATGGACTTGGTGGTAAGTTAAGAGGGGTGAAGAGTTTTTATGCAAATAGTAAAGCGTGTGTAAGAGTGGGATATACTGTGAGTGATTGGTTTCCCGTGAGAGTTGGGCTGCGGCGGGGATGTGTGATGTCGCCTTGGTTGTTTAATATTTATATGGATGGTGTTGTAAGGGAGGTGAATGCAAGAGTGTTAGATGGAGGACTGAGTCTGGTGAATGTGGATGGTAGCGAGTGGAATCTGAAGCAGCTGCTGTTTGCAGATGATACTGCACTGGTGGCTGATTCAGAGGAGAGACTGAGACAGTTGGCAGAGGAGTTTGGAAGGGTGTGTGAAAGAAGGAAATTGAAAGTAAATGAGAATAAGAGTAAAGTGATGAAGTGTACGAGGTCGGTAGATGGTAGGAGGATGTATATAGTTTTGAATGGTGAGTTGCTTGAGGAGGTAGAGTGTTTTAAGTATTTAGGGTCACATGTTGCTGTCGATGGAAGAATAGATGCAGAAGTGAAGTTTAAAATGAATGAAGTAGGAAAGATGCTGGGAGGAATGAAAAAGTGTTTAGATGTCGTTTGCTTAGAATGGATGTAAAGAGAAGGCTGTATGAGAGTGTTGTGGTACCGACTGCGTTATATGGGGCTGAAACATGGAATATGGATGTAGCAGAGAGGAAATTTTTGAATATAATGGAGATGAGGTGCTGAGGAGTATGTGTAGAGTGACGCGTATGGATCGAGGGAGAAATGATGAAGTGCGAAGGAAAACTGGAATTGTTCGGTAGATGGCTGATCGAGTTGAGCAGAGGGTGTTGCGATGGTTTGGGCATATGGAGAGAATGGATAATGAACGATTGGGGAAAAAGATAACTAGATCTGATGTGAGAGGTGTAAGGCTGAGAGGGAGACCACGAATAGGATGGATGGACAGTGTGAAGAGAGCATTGGATAAGAGAGGGATGTCTGTTGGGCAAGGAAGAGTGGCTGTGCATGACAGAAATAAATGGAGAGAAACTGTGAATGAATAAATGATGATGCAGCCCTGAGGGGATATTCTCTCACATTTGGTCTGATCAGCTAATCAGATCAGGTGCGGATAAGGGGATGGGTCTATTGTGATGTGGCAGGGGTAAACCAGCTCTGCTGCGAATGTCACTGATTGCACTGCGCAGTTGACCCTCGTGCGGTGTGATGCAAAGTCAAAGTCAAATGTTTATTTAGCCATAGAGATTACAATAATTGACATAACAGTTTACTAGCGGCTGAGCCTTTTGAGAGTCCGGGAACTCTCTTTAAAGGCACCTTGTATTTCTTGCACTTTTGGTAAACATCAATTGTCTAGTAAGGCTAAAACTACTATTTGACTAAATCAGCTGTATGACTTTTAAGAAATAACTGTCATCCCCGAATGACAATATTTTAAGAGCGTTGTGGTGTGGATGTGGATGTGATAGGAAGCGTTATGAGGAACACACTGAGGTGGTTTGGCCATGTGGAGAGGATGGAGGGTGAGAGACTGACGAAGAGAGTGTATGTGAGTGAGGTGGAGGGGGGAAGAGGGAGGGGGAGGCCGAGGATGAGATGGAGGGATGGGGTGGAGAGGTATATGAGAGAGGGGTGTGTGAGTTGGGAGCAGGACAGTGAAATGGTGGGGGACAGGGCGACTTGGAGGCGATTTGTTTGTGGCCACCCCAAACGGGATTGAGGCGTCTGGCAATAGATAGATAGATAGATAGAATAAAAAGAATTTAATCTCATCTCAGTTTCATATTTATCTGAAAAAACTGTCATCAGCTATATAACCTAAATATTTATATGTCTTCACTACGTCATACTAATTTATCCAAGGGATACTGTGCCCCTCATTTTTTCTTGTATTAAATATCATAACTCTGGATTTATTGCTGTAAACTTTCAGCTCAAGATTATTTACCTCCGTCTCAAATGTTTTACACAGTAACTCAATGTTTTCTTTTTAATCACATAAAAAGTAGTAGTAGTAGTAGTAGTTGTTGTTGTTGTTGTTGTTGTTGTTGCAGTAGTAGTAGCAGTAACAGTAGTAGTAGTAGTAGTAAAGCAGTAACAATATTAGTATTCGTAGTAGTAGTAGTAGTAGTGGTGGAAGTAGTAGTAGTAGTAGTAACAGTAATAGTAGCAATAACAATAATAGTAGTCGTAGAAGTAGTAGTAGTAGTAGTAGAAGTGGTAGTAGTAGTGGTAGTAGTAGTAGTAGTAGTAGTAGTAGTAGTAGCAGTAGTTGTGATAGTAGTAGTGGTAGTAGCAGCAGCAGTAGCAGCATCAGTAGTAGTAGTAGTAGTAGTAGTAGCAGTAGTAGTAGTAGTAGTAGCCCCATGTTCATCTTAAACATGAACCCAGTGGACTTCAGGCTGAAGTTCCCCTACTTCGGTCCATTATCGTCCTTTTGAGGGATAGGGAGGGAGTTGAGGGACGTTTGTACAACCAGGCAGCTCCACCGCCCTGTTACATCAGTGCCATCACGTGAAGGCGTCCCTCTCACCGAAAAATTACCCCGTCAAATTGAAAATTGTGTATATTATGAAGATGCAACAGTCTGTGCACCACTTGGACCCTATTGACTTGTGAGAAGAGAAGTGTGTGTGTGTGTGTGTGTGTGTGTGTGTGTGTTGTCAGGTGAGAGAGAGAGAGAGAGAGAGAGAGAGAGAGAGAGAGAGAGAGAAGGCCTGGAGGAAAACTAAAGATCGTCTCTCCATGACTTTCTTCTCCCGTTACATGCCCCCCATCCCCCTTGGCAGCTCTATCTCCAAGTTAAAGTGAAAAGAATAGATAGATAAAGATAGTGGAGGTGGAGGGCAATAATTATCTTCATTCTTTTTTTTTTATTCTCTTCCTCCTCACCATCATCGTCACCACCACCACCACCATCAGCAGCGTCGTCATCATAATCATCATCATCATCATCATCACCACCAACACCATCATCACAATCATAATCATCATCATCATCGTCGTCATCATGACCACCATTGTCATCACATCAATTAACATCATAATCATCATCTTTGTTCTCATCGTCGTCACTACCACCATCACCACCACCACCATCTTCATCATTATCATCATCACAACCATTATCATCATCATCATCATCACAACCATTATCATCATCACCATCCTCTTCCTCCTCCTCATCATCATCACAACTACATTTTCCACAGAGATCCATTCTGCGAGGGAGGCGCTAGGCAGGTTGACGGAAGAGACGACATGTCCATCGACTCCCCCAGCCACAGGAAGTAGACCTACCCCCACAATGAGACGGTTCAGGACCACGGTATTGACACTCCCAGACTTCAGAGGGAACGAAATGGCGGCAGCTGGAACAAAAATGGCGTCAGCGGGACCACAAGACCTACAGCTGTTGCCAACGTGAAACTACTACTACTACTACTATTACCGCCACTACCACCACCATCACCACAACCAACACCACCATCACTACTACCACTACCACCAATACCACCACCACCACCACCACCACCACGACTACTACTACTACTACTACTACCATTTTACAGTACGAACTGAATGAAGGAAGTCGAAACACTGCAAAACAGAAGATAATGAAGTGTGTCAGTTCTGAGGACAAGAAGTGTTGGTGGAATTCAGAGACAAGCACTTACCTCCACACACACCTTGTTTCTTACGATAGATAGACAGATAGACGGATAGATGTGGAGGTGGATAGATAGCTGGATGAATGAGTAGATGGATAGATATAGATACTTGTAGATATATAGGTGGATGGATGGATGGATACACAAATAGATGGATAGATAAAAATTGATAAATGGATAGATAGATAAATATGATTAAGGGTGGATGGACTGATAGATCTTGAATTTAGCTCTTTAGTATTGTTTTTTGTTTTCTTGGAAGGAATGGTTTCCCGGCTCCTGGCCTTTGGTTCCTTTGTCCTTGCACTGAAAATATATATATATATATATATATATATATATATATATATATATATATATATATATATATATATATATATATATATATATATATACACAAAAACAAAAACAAAATTGGCAGTATATTCGTAGATAGACAAATGGATATAAAGGTATAGAGATGGACGGTTGAACAGAAAATAGACACACAGATAAACTGACAAATACATAGATACAGAGGCAGATAGATCAAGATAAACATTAAGTCCATTTACTGTCTTTACCGCTAATTATAAAAATAATCATATACCAGGCACCAAAAATAAAAGATATGAGTAGCAAAGTGTCATACATATAAAAAAAAAAAAAAGAAAAAGAAATTTATGCATTGCAAAATAATTAAACTTTTTCGAAATTCAGTTTGTTTGATTACCTTTTTGCCCAGGTGATTCCAGGTAACGCAGGTGGCTCCTTAACATCTCCTCCTAGGCGATTTGTTTTCCATATTTCAACACTAGTTTTTTTTTTTTTTTTTTTACTATCTATATCATTTTCATATCTATATTGTTTGCATCAGGAATATATATATGAGGATAGGGAAGTGTAATATCAGGAATAATTCGCTACTGGAGGAGTGTTGCGGGACTTGAAGGCCACTGGATGGTAGTGTGTGGGTTTGGGATGTGTAGGATATATTTGAGTGTGTGTGTGTGTGTGTGTGTGTGTGTGTGTGTGTGTGTGTGTGGTATCATTGATTGCACTTGATATTGGTTCGTCCCTAGGGAACCGGAGCACTGAAGATGACATTAGGGAAATGTCGAAACGTCTGGGAATAAAATCCATTATGTTCTTCGCGAAACTGTGTTTTCCCTTCCTGCTGATCATTGATTGTTTTCGATGTCGAAGTGATAGAAATAAAAAATAAAAAATAAGTGAAAAATGAGTTTTGGACAAATGTGGAAGCGTTCATGGAAAAGTTTGAAAGGAATGAGAGGGTGTTTTTTATTTGAGATGTGAATAGAAAAGTAGGAAATATGAAGGTGGATGGAGTAGTTGGTGAGTGGGGTGTGCCTGCAGAAGTGGATGAGAATGGCAGAGTTCTAGTGGACATTCGTGTAGGCAGGGGGTTGGTGATAGTCAGTAACCCCTGCAGTTACAATATGATGCACAGGTATACGTGGCGAGTTATGAGAAAGGTGGGTGGTGAACTGAATGAACGGAAGGCAGTGATTGATTATGTGGGTGTGTGGATGATAGAATGAGGTGTGTAATGGAATAAGAGCATATAGGGGTTGGGGGAGTGAACTTTGGTGGTAGAGTCAAGGTTCAAATAAAATGGAGGAATAGAAGAAAGGAAGGAGAGGAGGAAGCAGTTCATACAAAGGGGTTGAAAGGTTAAAAAAAAAAAAAAAAAAAAGGACAGAAAAAGGCAAAATATAAAAGACAAGAGGAGGATCGATTGGGTAAATATAATTTGGAGCAGATGGGAGACGTGGAAGGTGTGTGCAAGAGTTTCACAGAAGAAATCTGTGCAGCAGGTGAGGTGGTGTGTGTGGTGAGGAAACGAAAGGGGGCGCAAGGAACAGGATGGTGAAATCAAGAGGAAAGACAGGCTGTGGCACATAGGAAGAAAGCATATTGTGAGTGGATGAGAAACAGGGGTGTGGAGGAAGTTGAGAGACGAAGAGAGTTATATGTAAAGAGGAAGGGAGAGAGGTGAAAAGGTTAGTAAGAGAGAGTAAGAAGAGAGTGGATGAGGAATTTAGAAGAAATATAAGTGTAAAGTGGATAGAATGTACTGTAAGAAAATGTTTCGAAAAGAAGCAAAGAGAGTTAGACAGGATGTTAAAAAAGTTAGTCGTGGCGTGAAAGAAAAAAATGGTAGATTACTCATGGAGAAGGGAGAAAAAATGGTTAGATGGAGAGAATACTTCAGTGACTTGTTGCACAAAGAGAATTAAAGTAATGCGAATATAAGTGACCGGGAAATGGCTGGGAGAAGGGGGGATGTGAGAAGAAAGGAAGAAATCAGTAGGATGGAAGTTGTGGAAGCAATGAAGAAAATCAAAATGGGGAAAGTCCCAGGAACTGTTGGAGTGTGTGGTGAAATGCTCAAGCACGAGGGAGAGATAGTAGTAGAATGAATGTAGAAGACGTGCAGATTGGCATGGGAGAAGGGTAAAGTCCCGGAGAATTGGAGGTCAGGTATAATAATTTCCCTGTACAAACGAGAAAGGAAAAACAAGTGTTTGGTAATCATAGGGACATTTGTCTTCTTGTGTAAATAGAAAAAGTATATGGTAGCATACTTATTGACAGAGTCAGGGAAATAACAGGGAAATTAGTTGGAGAAGAACAGGGAGGTTTTAGGAAGGGAAGATGTTGTGTAGATCAGATATTCTTTCTTAGGTCTTTAGTGGAAAAGTTTCTAAAGAAGAGAAAGGAGTGTTATGTAACATTCATGGATTTGGAGAAAGCATATGACAAGGTGGATAAACAAGGACTCTGGAAGTACTAAGAATATATGGAATAAATGGGAAGTTGTTGAATGCCTTGAAGTGTATGTATGAAGGTGCTAAGACTGCAGTGCTTGTGGCCAGTGAACTGAGTGAATTTGTCTTTTTGAAGGTTGCATTGAAACAGGGATGTATCATGTCTCCATGGCTGTCAATCTGAATATGGATGGGTTTATAAAAGAGATTCAACGGAGAGCAATGGATGTTGGAGCGGACCTAATGAGAGAGGGCAGTGGGTGGAAACTACGTGTAGTGTGTTTTGCAGATGATGCTGTATTGTTAAGTGAAGACTCAGGGGAGCTGCAAGGCTTGGTGAATGAGCTTCGGAGAGTGTGTAAAAAAACGAATCTAATGGTGAATGTAGGGAAGGGTAAAGTTATGGTCATCGAGAGAAATGAAGTCACTGAATGTTCGTTGAGGTTGGATGAGGAGGAAATGAAAAATGTGAGTGCGTTTAAGTATTTGGGTACTGTGATAAGTAAGGATGGAAGTTTCGAGGGTGAATTGCTTGAAAAGGTACAACAAGGAACAAAGGTTGCTCGTTTTTTGAAAGCAGTAATAAGGAACAGGGAAATGAGCATGGAAGTGAAAAAGTTACGGCATGACAGTATTGTGATACCAAATCTGACGTATGGAAGAGAAGTTTGGACCTTGCCGGGACACATTTCAAGAGTTAGAGCAGTGGAAATGAGTAATTTGATAGAAGCATGTGGAATCACATGGAGAGACAGACTGACAAATGAGGAAGTGGAGGAGCGTTGTGGTGTGCATGTGGATGTGATAGGAAGCGTTAGAAGAAACACACTTAAGTGGTCTGGCCATGTGGAGAGGATGAAGAGCGAGAGGCTGATGAGGAGAGTGTATGTCAGTGAGATGGGGGGGAGGAGAGGGAGGGGAAGGCCAAGGATGAGATTGAAGGATGGAGTGAATAGGTATATGAGAGGGGGGAGGGTGAGCTGGGAGCAAGGCAGTGAAATGGCGGGGGACAGGACAACGTATAGGCGCTTATTTTGTGGCCACCCCTTACGGGATTAAGGTGTCTGGCAAGAGATTAATAGATTTTCCATAACATTCATATGTCCTGTAATTCTGTCTGGTAGAGAATTTTGTTGTCGGATAAAAGTCATCTTCAGCGAGATGGAAAGGCGACAGATAAACTGACCGAAAGACAGACATAACTACGCTTTTGAGATTCATCATTTTTTTTCCAAATATCACAACACATTAATAAGCCAAGGTGAATATAAACCATTCCAGCAAGGAAAAGGAAACACCCAGACAGATACACGCCATTTGACATTCAGGATGATTGCCATTTTACTCTTGCTAATCACAAATGATTACATCCATCTTCGGAAAGAATATGCCTCCTACGGCTGCGTACACAGAGAAAGCAGGTTGCCTGCGCGATGGTTACCGGCGCCGACCCGCGCTGGTTACCTGGGCGGGTAGGTGTTCACAAAGGAAGCAGGTAGCCAGCTCCGACCCGCGCGACGTTAAAGGGACGTTTATACAGTGAAGATGTCAAGCTCGTCGTCTGATGAGTTCATGTTGCTTGACAGTATTTACTCAAAGATCAAAATGAAAAAAATAGCAACACATGAAATAAACTACAAGAGAGAACAGCTTGGAGAATATCACCATCTTTTTTGTGATCTTAAAAAGGAGTTATTAAAAAGGAGTTATATTAGTTATTCCCTCAAAAAACTGCGGGAATAACTAATAGTCTTTCCATCACAAAATGTTTAAATTTCATTATCTTTGTTTCCATACCGATCCTGAGTCTACAATGACCGATTCTGATAAAAAAGGCAAAAAAAAAATGACCTGCGTATTACTGGCGCGTCGCGATCTCCACAATTTCACGCCGTCGCCAGTCTGTACACCTCTACTCACCTCTACCAGCGTGGGTTGAGCAGGCAAGAATGGTCCGAGGATTCCGGAAAGCAGGTTGAAGCAGGCTGCCTACTCTGACAAGCTCGACCCCGCTTCTTCTATGAACACCCCTACTTGTTTGTATGGTTTAATTCTTGGAGAAGGTCGGTTCTGGTAACCCGCGCGGGTAAACCCGCTTTCTCTGTGAACGCACCCTTAGGTGGGGGTGTTCATATAAGAAGCGGGGTCGAGCGTGTCGGAACAGGCAGCCTGCTTCAACCTGCTTTCCGGAATCCCCGGACCATTCTTGCCTGCTCAACCCACGCGGGTAGAGGTGTACGGACTGGCGACGCTACGGCGCGAAATTGTGGAAAACGCGACGCGCCAGTAATATGCAGAATTTTTTTTTTGTTCGCCTTTTTTATCAGAATCGGTATGGAAACAATGATAATGATATTTAAACATTATGTGATGGAAAGGCTATTTTGCGGGAGTAACTAATACAACTCCTTTTTAATAACTCCTTTTTAAGATCACAAAAAAAATGGTGATATTCTCCAAGCTGTTCTCTTTTGCAGTTTATTTCATGTGTTGCTATTTTTTTCCTTATTATCTTTGGGTGGACATTGTCAAACAACATAAACTCATCAGACGACGAGCTTGACATCTTCAATGTATGCCTGGTAGATCACAACTGACTGCAACCAAGTTGTCCCTTTAACGTCGCGCGGGTCGGAGCTGGTTACCTGCTTCCTTTGTGAACACCTACCCGCGCCGGTAACCAGCGCAGGTCTGCCCCGGAAACCAGTGCGCAGGCAACCTGCTTTCTCTGTGTACGCAGCCTTCCGGACTAGTGAACAGAAAGCAAGCCGAGAAAAGAGAGAGAGAGAGAGAGAGAGAATGTTAAATACTACGACAAAACTGAAAATTACGCCCTCTGCTTGAATGGGTTAATGAAAGTCGTCTCTTAGCTGGACTTACAAGATCCAACAATGGTCATTACACCTGACACAAACCCTTAATTAACCCACCTTGATTAATCAAATTGGACTGGCAGTTACAGGTAATTATATCTTTCATTAATTAGCAATCAGTACGCAATTTGATACAGGTAAGTAACGAGAAATTTTATATAATACTCCGTAATTAGCTCTTCGTTTGAGGTAAATATATCATGCGGTAATCAGAGATCAATATGCAGTTTGATACAGGTAATTAAGGAAGTTACCAGGGCCATTACGAGTTTGACTCAGTCCTCTTAAAACACACACACACACACACACACACACACACAAGTCACTTAAAACATAGCATCCAATCTATCTCCGAGGGTGTGGGTGTAAATAATGTAATTAAGTAGCCAAAAAATATTTGTTACGGGTGAGGCTCGTTCTACCCTAAGCTAACTAAAACTATCAGCCAGTAGCAGGAATTAAGTGGATGGAATAAAGTAGCAGGAATAATGTTGCTGGAATAAAGTAGAAGGAATAACATAGCAGGAATAATGTTGCTGGAATAAAGTAGCAGCAATAAAGTAGCACGAACAAAGTAGCACGAATTAAGTAGCGGTTTACTGGAGGAGTAAATGATTTAAAGAGTGTCTGTCAGTTAGTGTGTATGCCTGCATATGTGTTGAGTCATCCTCTCCGGGATAGTCGTATCTCCACTGAAGCTTAATACAATTTTCTGGCAGCAACAATACAGTACCAGTTAATATGAACTGATCATTCCAACTACGGTGAACCGGTAATTCGCAAATTGCCTGCCTCACTTTCGTTCTCTTTATTCTACCTGTTTAACTTTCGCGTCTTCCTCTAGGGCAGTGTTTCTTAAAGTGTGGTCCGCGGACTTCCAGGGGTCCGTGGAACGTTCCAAGGGGTTCGCATTCTAATTTGAGTATAAGATAAAACATGTAATAAATTATAAAATGAATAATGTTATGACAGTTATGTGAAGTAAAATTTCAACAGTTATGTTCAAGTTAAGCCATTAATATATAATTCAGTAACAGTATATTATAGCCTACAAACACCTTTAAACTCAAGAGGTGGGGTAGGAGGGAAATCAACTCATAATTAAGGGTTCGCCACATGATTAGTTTTAATAAAAGAGGTCCGCTGCACGGGAAAGTTTAAGAACCACTGCTCTACGGAAAGAGTTTAGTCTCATTTAAGCTGAATAAAACCGTGTGCCTTTAGCAGGAGCGGATTCGCAATCGATGTGAACTGATAACTGCAAGTCTATCTTTCCTTCTATCTGTCTGTCGCATGTGTATTTCACGTCTTTCTCAGGGTCTGTTATCATTTAATTTGAATCATGTCATTTGCTGAAACCAAAAATTAAATAAGTCAACGTCAATCGATCGTCCAGAGTCTGTCTTTGTCTGTCTGCCTGTCTGTCTTACATAGGAGGCGTATTCCTGTCTTACATAGGAGGCGTATTCTTTCCGAAGATTGAAGTCACCGTTTGTCTTTAGCAAGAGTAAAATACCAGTCATTCTGAATCTCAAATGGCATGTTGTCTGTATGTTTCCTTTTCCTTGCTAGAATGGTTTATATTATTCACCTTGGCTTACTAAATGCGTCTGGTGATTTTTAGAAAAAAATTAACAATTTCGATGAATCTCTCTAAGGTGTAGCTATGTCTGTCTTTCCAACAGTTTTTCTTGTTTCCCCAGGAGTAGACTCTACTGAATTCCACAACTGGCCGCCGAGACTGTTGGTGATGATGAGCCCATGAATTAGGAGCAGGTAGCGTGTCAGGTGAATCGGAAACCCAAAAGCAGGTGTGTTTCTCCCTCTTTATTATGCCACAAAGATACTACTGTGACAAGAGAGAATACCGGAATAGAACATCTACCTCTGGCGAGAGCTAAAGTGTATCTGACCGCCTCGCTGCCCCCAACCCTGGGAACTAGTACAGGTCAGCAAATTAGGAGATGCCACTATCTCCCAGACATACGGAGATATGTACACGAGTAGGTGTGAATTACAACTCTATCATGTACATCACACATCTCAGTAAGGCAGCATTAACTGAATATGTAGTATTAACACATATACATAAATATCCCCAAGACTGAAGTATATACAGAATTTATTCCCTTCACCCCTCCTTCACTCTCCACGTTTACGTCTGACCTCTCTCCTCTCCCACCACACTTAACAGTGAGGATGTATTTGGTTATTCATCTCAACACTACAATACATATCCATTAAATATGAATAAACACATCTATGTATATAATATGTATAGCTGTATGAAACATAACTCATTGTGGAAGTGATGTCAGAACCAAAACATCGTTTGGCCACAACCTTTCGACGTCCCCGTCGACATTGTAGTCGTAACTACCGTGTAGCCTAACCAATGTGTAGGATAGCTACCCACTCAGGCAGATCCACTTGTAATCCGTGGGAATGGACCTGTGGTTTTAGTGGGTTTCCTCCATTAATATCTTCCAGATAATAGCCCCAAACACAAACACAGGACAAGACAACAAGAAGACCAGCGCCAGGACCAAATTAAGAAGGAGAAAGATAGGAAGGAAGACAGGACAGTACATATGGTTTTAAATCAGTCTCGTTCAGGTAAGTAACAAACTTAATTCCGTTTGACACATGAGACAGCCTGTTTACATTCAACAAAGAAATATTGAATGAAGGTAGAAAGGATCGTAACTGAGACGAGAAATTCACCGACAAAGCTAGATGTTGCTTGTTAGGTAGAATTACCATCTCTTTACTCTGCAGCTCACAAATATAGGCAAGGTATGTGGAAGATATTAAGAATATATGGAGTGGAGGGGAAATTGTTGAGTGCTGTGAAGAGTATGTACGAGGGAGCTAGGGCTGCAGTGCGAGTGGATGGTGAGCTGAGTAAGTTCTTTGATCTCAATGTGGGACTGAAACAGGGTTGTGTGATGTCTCCATGGCTGTTTAATATATACATGGATGGGGTTGTAAAGGAGGTGCAGGGTAGGGCAGTGGATGTCGGGGTGGCTCTAATGAATGAGGGTGAGATTTGGAAGCTTCCGGTGTTGCTGTTTGCTGATGATACAGTACTGTTGAGTGAAGATGAATGGGAGTTGCAAGGTTTGGTGAATGAATTTGGGACAGTGTGTAGGAGGAGGAATCTGAAAGTTAATGTAAACAAAAGTAAAGTTATGGTGTTTGAGAGGAATGAAGTCACAGAGTGTGCAGTGAGGCTGTATGGTGAGGATATGGAGAATGTGAGTGCATTCAAGTACTTGGGTAGTGTGATGAGTAAGGATGGAGCTTTGGGGGATGAAGTGCGTGAAAGGGTACAGCAGGGAAGGAAGGTTGTTGGTACACTGAAAGCAGTGATGAGAAATAGGGAGGTGAGTATGGAAGTTAAGAAGTCACTGCATGATGGTATTGTGATCCGTACCCTGACGTATGGAAGCGAGGCGTGGACCTTGCAAGAGGGGAACAAGTCAAGAGTGAGAGCAGTGGAAATGAGTTACTTGAGAGGAGCATGTGGAGTGACGTGGAGGGACAGGTTGACGAATGAAGAAGTGAAGGAACGTTGTGGGGTAGATGTGGATGTGGTTGAAAAGATTAGGAGAAATACACTGAGGTGGTTTGGACATGTGGAGAGAATGGAGAATGAAAGACTGACTAAGAGGGTGTATGTAGGTGAGGTGGAGGGAGGGAGAGGGAGGGGTAGACCGAGGATGAGGTGGAGGGATGGAGTTGAGAGGTATATGAGGGAGGGGGGGGTGAGTTGGGGGGAGGGGAGTCAAATGGTGGGTGACAGAGTGACTTGGAGGCTTTTTGTCTGCGGCCACCCCTTGCAGGATTAGGGCGTCGGGCTATAGATAGATAGATAGATAGAACATAGTATCCGACTACCTTAAGAAACTGGTGTTGTGATGCACACGTCAGTGTTATGTCCTCTGTCTCAGGAAAGAAGTACTGTTTCGCATGTACATGAGCATGGAAAACTGACTTCAATTGGATGGGTTGGATAGTGCATCGTTGCAGTGCAGAGGAAGTGTTTGTGTTCAACAAGGCCATCTTACACTCCTCTACCTCTGACGCTATAAAGACAAAATGAAAAGCAGGACATACATGGAGATCGAGAAAGGAAGCCTTACACTTCTCAACCTCATCCACAGTCGTTTCTGCTATATACCCTTTGTCATCAGACACAACTAACATTTCTGCACCTTTTTTCAAAATGACAAGTGTGTTGTTAGTAGTAGCAAAAGGGAAAGGAATGAACCACCATGCATGGTATGTTATAGCATTCCTCATAGGTATCAATATCAGGACGCCATCATGGATCAACCGGGCCTCCAACAGTGAACAGTAATACTCCAACTGAACTATACCAAAAAGTGGCGCAAGTCCATTCTTCACTATAGCTACGTCAAGAGCATTGCCTAAAATATGAGTAGGAAGCAATAAAGCATTAACCCTATTCAAACTTGTATCGGCTAAGCTATCCACCATAATAGTTGCATGCGACTCCAAAGTGGTGACTAACTCATCGAGAGCATGTAGATACTCAGCAATTAACACTAAGTTAGTTAAGGTTGGTAGGTTAGTTTGGATATTGTTCACAATTCCTATGAGATGGTAGGTTGTCACAATTGTCTCGTTAGCCATGTTAGTGAACCCACCTAGTTGTTCATACGTGTGTACGATTAGCCTGTTATATACCTTAGCTGCCAATGCCAAATCATGCATCTGTCTGCCCAGTTGCACTACGTCCTTGTCTAGCGCCGAACCAAAGAGCTTTTGAGACAGGATACCTAGAAAATCCACAAGTCCTCTCTTCATATGTGCATGGACATGCTGGGAAATATCAGAATCTGCATTAGGTAAAGTGACATGGAATTTAGTAAGCCTGTCTAAAAGCCTATCTATATGTTCAGTTTGAAGTTCAACTAATCCACACAAGGCTTGTACGAAAACTTCACTGTTCAAGTCAATCAGCTGCTGTTTCAGGTCAGGTGACATGTGGAGGTGTAGGAGGACTACTGGGCCTTGGGATAGGCAACTGCCCCCAAGAAATAGGCCCTGAGCCTTTGCCCAGAGTCGGACACATTAAAAAAAAAAAAAAAAAAAAAAAAGGTGACTTTCCTGACTCCATCAGCTGCTGTTTCAGGTTGTGACTTCCCCATCTCCATCACTTGGTGTTTTAGGTTAAATAATCCCTCCAAAGCACCTGTAACAGTGTCTGGAGCTCGGAGATAGTCATCCATAGGGTAGAGCACAAAATACCGTCTTCTACCACCACGACTTCTCCTAGTGCGCTCTTCAGTGCTCCTGGCATCAGTGCAGTCGTGTCCGTGTCCGGTGTCGTTTCATACGTCCACCCCATGCAATGCGAGAGAAGTAGAAGCCACAGCCACATTTCTGCAAGAGAAGATACTCCCTTAATCTCCCTTGCTGTGGGATTGTAGCTTGCTGCGATACGCTTGGATAGGAACAGGTACAAACAATGACAGACTGCGACGAAGACAGAGGGGACAAACATCAGATGATTGATTAGTTAGGCCTAGCTCCTGACTTACTGGCTTGATCCTGTCAGCATGTACTATCACCTGAGTTCCACTCGCATTATTCCTTGTTCTATAGGTATGTCCATGCACTCTTTCCACAACTGTACATGGCCCACGGAACTTAGGATTGAGCTTGAAAGTTCTTTCAGGATTCTGTACCATCACATTCTGGCCTGCCTCCAATGTCTTTTCTTGACTACCCTTCTGTTGTTTTGCCATCATCTCCGCCCTTGAGGTTTTTAATCTTTTTCGTACTTCACTATGTATGCATTGAAATCTTGCAAGTTGGACCTTGTTGTAATCCTTGGGATTGTACATCAGAGTAGGAAGTCCTGCGAGCAAATAGTAGGGCAACACTTTTTCTTCTCCATAAAGGATAAAATGAGATTTTCCAGTTGACAAATTGTCTGAGGAGTTTATGTAACACCAGGTTACGAAATTCACTGCCATTATCGCTGAGCAATACCTTGCGTGTAGAATATGGACAAATCACTGAGGTTACAAAAGCTTGCTCCACCTCCTCTGCAGTTTTCGTCTGCAAAGGTGCTAAAACAGTGAATCGTGAAAAATGGTCCACTGCCACTAACACATAATGTGAGCCTTGATGACTTCTTAGCAACGCCGGTAGATCAATGGAGACTGTATCCCAAGGTTTTTCCAGCAGGGGATACTCCAAGATGGGAGTTGGAGGTCCAGTCGTTCCTTGTATTCCGCACACTTGATGCATTGACTAACGTGGGCTTCTATGTCCTTCCTCATGGTCGGCCAATAGTACTTCTTTCTTGCCTCACGTATGCATCTGTCGTGTCCGGGATGACCCGCTTGAGGTACGTTATGAACTAACTGCAACATGGCTTGCTGTAGAGTAGCAGGAACAAACAACTGATACACAGTGCACTTCCCCAGTGGTTTCCTATATAAGAGACCTTGTTGAAGGTGGAAGTGAGTCATCGGTACCGGAAGTTCAGGTAGACAAGTCTCGTCACCAGATTCCAAGGCATAGATGACTTGAGACCACATTGCATTCTTACATTGCTCCGCTTTTACCGTATCCAGGGAATCCCCAGTGAGAAGGATATCCTCAGATATGGCAGCAGCAATATTTCTACTCAGCACATCGGCAACGACATTTTGATGGGCCAGTAAATATTTGACTTCTAGGTCAAACTCCATTACTTTGCTGTACCAACACGCGACCTTACTGTGCAGGTTCTTCCCTTTGAACAAGTCGCGTATGGGTGCATGGTCAGTTAATACAATTATCCGGTAATCAAAGATGATATCCCGGAAATGCCCTAACGCCCACATGACTGCTAATGTCTCCAAGTGTGTTGCGGAGTAATTCCTTTCTGGGGGTCTTAGTGCCATACTGGCATAAGCAATGGTGTGCACTTTGCCTTGCTCATCCTTCTACTGTAATACCACCCCCAGACCCAAACCTGAGGCGTCCGTGCACAGGTAAAAAGATTGAGTATATTCAGGAAATGCTAACACAGGAGCTTCAGTCATGGCTTTCTTGAGGTTGATGAAGCTTTTCTCTTCCGATGATCCCCATTTCCATGCTCCATCCTTCTTGAGTAGCTCCGTTAACGGTGATGCGATAGCAGCATATCTGTGGACAAAGCTCCTATAGAAGCCAGTGAGCCCTAGAAACGAGCAAACGTCATCCTCGGACTTGGATGTAGGGAAATTTATCATGGCAGTTACCTTATCCGGAAGAGCCTTACTGCCATCACCGTCGACTAAGTGCCCTAGAAATTTGACACATGACTGCAGGAACTCACACTTTGACAGCTTGATTTTCAGACCCGTGGACCTTAAGGTTTCCATCACTCGTTTTAACTTATTAAAGTGAGTGTCCAAGTCCTTGCCAGCAATTATCAAGTCATCTAGATACGCCAAGACGTCCTACCCTAACATGTCACCAAACAACTGGTTTATCATCCTCTGAAATGTCAAAGGAGTATTACTCAATCCAAAAGGCATCCGGAGAAATTCAAAGTGCCCACGGTGAGTGCTAAAGGCAGTGATGGGACGAGACTCTTTGGTCAGTTCCACCTGCCAATACCCTGACGCTAGATCCGGGCAGGTGGAAATGGTATTTCCCTTACCCAGGGACTGTAGTAAGTCTCTGAGATGCGGAATCGGGAAACGATCCGGTACAGTTACCTTGTTCATTTACAGGAAATCCACAACAGGTCTCACACCACCATCTTTTTTAGGCACCAGAAAGAGCGGTGCATTCCAAGGTGAGGAAGAAGGCTGGGTGACTTCATCATGAAGGATCTTTTCAACTTCCTCCTCCACTGCTTTCCTTTGGTTGTGTGGTAGACAGTATGCAGGCACATATATCGGATTTGTACCAATGCACAAACTAATATGATGTTTCACCCTACCAGTCCTATCCAGCGGTTCTCCTGTAAGTGCCAATATGTCGGAGAATTCTTTAAGAAGTGCTAGCAGTCATGCTTTATGGTTAACACCGTCTGTTACCTTCAAACTAGCAAACTAGCAAACTTTCTCTCCCTAGACGTGTAGATTCCAACTGAGTCGTTGTTTGCTCTGTAACTCCGGTAAGCATGCCACATCAGTTTCCATCGACACATCAGGTACTTGGACAGGAATTATGCAGACAGTCCGACTAGGCAAGTGGTGATTCCCACTCACTATAGCCTTGATCTGCTTCCAGCCCATACCCTCTGTTTCGTGTTCGTCTGGCGATTCCCTTGATGCTACAGGGTGACAACTGGCTGAATGGCTCCTTGCTGGACGCCACTATTTCCAGTTTTGGTTGCTGAGGGAACAAGGCCCATAAACTCCTTCCCATTAAAGGTAATGGAATGTCTCTGAGGGTGTATAATCACATCATGCTCCTCCATGGACTCAAGGCCTAATAACCCATCAGATGGCAGAGAGAAGTCCTCAGACACATAGAATGTAGCAAGAACTACAGGAGATCGTTTATCTGCCCTCAGTGTCAATGGTACCTGGCTTACGATCTTCATTTTACTCCCTGTCACACTTATTAAAATCACAACGGGTGCTGATATTGTTCAATGCGCACGAGGCATCAGTTGTCTTGGCCTTTCTAGAGCTTTACTAGATATAATATTTGCACATGCCCCGGTGTCAACTATCAAGGACACCTGGTCTTTCTCTATAATCCAAGAGATTGACCATAAATCCACCTTTTTTATAGGTCCCATACACGCATCGGTAAACTGCACGATCTTTCGGGTTACTTCTGCGTGCGGCTCTGAGCTTCCTCCGAATTCGCCATGTTACCCAGTTGCTTCCTATTGGCAATGACAATGAGACAGTAGTCCGAGGAATGAGGACACTGCCCGTGTATCACACACCACCTTTGTACCTTTGGCTTTGTAGCCTTGGCTTGGTTATGCTGTTATGCTGTGGTGGAGTGGTTACTTGTTTGTAGCCTGACTGCTTTTAGAAGTATTAGACCCAGACGTGGCACTTGTGTTGGCCTTGGCTGCCTGGCATGCTGCCTTTTTAGCCTTCCAACACTTTTTAGCCAGATGACCAGCCTTACAGTACTCCACACAGTACAAAACTTACCAGCAGAGATTGATTTCTCTGTGTTCACAGCTAAGACAGTCTTTCCGCCCTCTCCTTCACCTGCCTTCGCTTTTAACTTGAAGTTCAAGTCATGAAGGGCTATTTCCGGAGGTCTTTCTCGCCTAGCAGGGGCCAAACAATGCAAGTACTGGAGGTACTCTAAGAGACAAGCTACGTTCTCATAAGACAATCCCCCAGCTATGTCTCCCCAGCCTGAAGTTACCAAAGCTTTGCTAGTTTTGCGTAACACCTGCCTGCTTTCGCATGAGCTTGGCCTTCAGTACATTTTTTTTTTTTTTATGACCGACTCTGGGCATAAGCTTCACAGCCTGCTTTCAAGGCCCAGTATCCTCCTACGTACCACACACCTCTACATGTCGCCACTTCGGCGCTAACACCCACCTTCCATACTGAATACATGCTAGGTCTGTCTCATACAGGACTGGTGTATTGGTATTAGCGGGGGTATTTTTAAGACATGTCGGCGGGTCTTCTGGTAGAACAGTAAAGTCTGATTTTATGAAATTCAAATCCTTAAACTGTTCCCTGCCCCAGCGGGATTTGAACCCTGGTCCATTAGGACTGCAGGCCAACTCTCTACCGATTGAGCCACCACCTTCCCCCTGTTGGATACTGCTGTGCCCTATTTACCATTCTAAATACCCACATCTGACACATAGCAGTCACTTTCAAATGTATTTATAAGGGCTTCCTTAAACCTCTCATTCCTGAGCAGTGGGTCCAGTTTGGAAAACAGAGGCCTCAAGCATTTCAGCCGCCTAGGAATTTGGCTGGATATGAGCTTTAATATGCTAAATTATCTCCCCATCACTAGCAAGCTTCAATCTCTGTATCTTAGCCTCACAGTCTCTTAGGAACCTATGTATGTCATAGTCATCCTCCCCAGTAAACTGTATAGTCGGTTGTGTTGTAGGCAACACCTTTATACAGTCTGAGTTCTAAGGTGTCAGGGCAAAAGGTCCCTGAGATTGCCTAACCGGCGCTACAAGTGGTAATGTTTGAGGTGTAGCAGTAGTAAGGTTAGTAGCTGCCATATTAGATTCTTGCCATATAGGAGTATTAACATACAGTAGGTTTGCGTGCCAACACTGTTAGTATTCAGGCCTCAAGGATTAGCATAAGGAGCATTAGGAAACAAATGATACTGCCCCTGCTGTCCAAAAGCCTGTGGGGTGCTAAACATGCCCGAGGTGAAAGTGGGTACGTAAGTGGTTGGATTGATTTCAGAGCTTAGTGGATTTGTTAGTGTGTCCATGGGTGTTGCTGCAGCCTGTTCGCCAATGTTCACAGTCTCCTCTGCAATAGGAGTGCCTTCGTCAGTAAGACCAGTGGCAATTTCGGAATTAGTTTGACACTCAGGCACTGTCTGATATGTACGTCTATAACGCAAATCTAAGGCGTTCAAGTCTTCTTCACTATCTAATTGCCCAGAAGTGTCTTGGCTACCTTCTCTGTCTCCAAGATTTCCTGCACTCATATCATCCAACATTTGTACAATCTTGTCCAAATTCTCTCCTCTCCACTCCCGCAAGTCTAAGTCTGACTCGAAGTCTGATTCACCAGATTCTAATTCCCACTGATCCTGTTCTAAAGAAACAGCTCCTTCCTCAGTTGTTGGCTGTGTATTATCTTTTATCTTTCGTCCCAAACCTTCTCAGCCTATCCATTTTATCTTTCCCGGCAACTATTCCCTTCCCAGCCACAGGAAACTGTTTTATTTTTTTATTTAGGTTCTTTATTTACCATTCAGTACAAGCCCCAACACTCTGGGGAACACTGTCCCTGAAGACCAAGCAGGGAGGGGTGCATGAGGAAAACAAAATCGGTATCACAGAGCATAGAAGGTACAGAAGGAATTATCATTACAAGCTCAATAATGAACAAAGGCATACAATGATACATACATGGTACAAAGTTGGCACAGTAATTATCATTAAATGTTTTGGTATGAGTGAAGCTGTACATAGAAACACACGTATGTACATACATATGCAGAGAGAGGCACATATGCACACACACATATACGTAGATATCTATACATGTACAGTATGTATATATTCATGCACATGTAGCAACAGACATACTGCATGTACAGGATAGGTACGTATGAATAAAGATATGGGTATGGGTACAGGCGTGCATACATATACATATGCAACATGCACATATATATGATATGTTCATATATACATAGACAGGGAGACATATGTATACATATACACCCTAAGTAGATACATATACATAATCACATACACAGGTGGGTAGATAGAGGGAGAAAAAAAAACACGATATGCATTATAAAATAACCTCTTGATTCAAAATCCCAGCACTAGGACACTACATGCAAATGCATCTGATGTGTGCGCATGTGCGTGAACAACACACACACACGCACACACACACACACACACACACACACACACACACACACACACACACACACACACACACACACACACACCTAACTGCCTGATCATTGTCCTAGTGTCAGAGCATTACAATGAAAGGAAGTCGGGGTGAAGGGTGAGAATGTCTTCGAGTACATCAAGATGAGTGATGAAGTAGGTACACAAAGCAGAAAACAAGAGTCCAGGGGGTCTGAAGGAGGCAATAACTGGGCAGGTAACGATATGATGTGATAATGCTTCATCCATTAGATTGTGACAGAGTTTACAACGCCTGTTGGCGATCTGTCGTCCGGTGATTTCCCCTGGTGAGCGATACCCCAGGCGAATGCGGGCGACGGCCACATCACAGCGGAAGGTGTGGGTGGGATGCCTGCCATAGGTGTGTCTCACGCCACGGTAGGTGTCATAGTGCTGGATGGTGACACTAGTGGGATGTTCAGCATCGGTACGCAGGGTTAGGTCCTCCCTGGACTCCTCGAGAAGGATTCTCCTGACAAATGTCATGGACACAGGGAGGCGGATGGCAGCTAGAGGGAGGTTGCAGGCAGCTCGGGCCAGGCGATCTGCCTGGTCGTGGCGGATGTGACCAACATGAGCTGGGATCCAAATAAAAGAAACCCTGAGACCAAGAGCATGAGCCTGTTAAAGACGAGAGTAGAGGGAGGCGAAGATAGAGGAGGGGCGTCGGGGAGGGGGGTTGCAAAGTAAGGCAAGGGCAGCTTGGGAATCACTGATGATTAGACCTGGTAGGTGACGAGAGATGAGGAAGTCAAGGGCAGAGTGTATAGCAGATAGTTCACACTGGGTACTGCTGGCCCAGTTGGGAAGGCAGTGGGAGGTGGAGAAGACAGGAGATGCACAGTTAGTAAAGGCAATGCAAGCAGCTCCCGCCCGGCCGTTAGCGAGGACAGAACCGTCAGTGTAGACGTGAACAGGAGGGGAAGGGTAGGTGTGGGCTACGGAGTGAAGAGTTTCAGTGATGGAAAGCTGTGAGCGTATGGGTAAGCAGTCAGAAGCAGTGGCAGAAGGTGTGCAGTGCACAGCAAGAGTCACACGTGTCCAGGTAGGGGGCAAAGGGTCAGTAGGGATGGGAGTGACAAGATCAGCACGGATGCTGGCAGGATCACGGTCAGAAAGCTGGAGAGGACAGTTGAGTGCTGAACGAATATATTTTAGCCAGAATGCCAGGTCTGGTACGTGAGTATGCCGGATCCGATCTAGGTGAGTGGAATCTGAGAGAATGTCAACCAGTCGGAAGGAAAGGGATGAAGCAGGAGACAGAAATGAGGTCAGACACTGTGTGGCAAAGCAGACTCCAAGTATATGATTGCAATTGGTGATGGGACATAGATTGAGTTTGTGGAGCATGTTAACTACTCTGGCAGACCTGGGGCTGCGAGGAATGAGGCACATCACCCGATTTTGTACCACTTCAAGTGGTCGGAGCTGTGCTGGGGGGACAAGGGAGAAAGGGATAGCATGATAATCAAGAAGGGAGCGAATATATGACAGGTAAAATGATCGAGCAACGGGGATGGTGACCACATGCGAGTCACAAGTGAGTGTGCGGCGACGGCGGGTGCAGATAGTGGAGACATACTAGGAGGGGATAAAGAAGGAAGACAGGGGAATTCCGAGATATGTAAAATCCTGCACTTTCTCAAGATGAGGGCCGAGAAGGGTTATAGTTGTGCAAGCAAGCCTATGAGTAAGGGATCGTGTAAACAGTTTGGTTTTGGCAGTGTTGATAATCAACCCACAAGCAAATGCAGCCTGGCCGAACTTAACTAGGACACGTTGGAGAGTGACGGGAGAGGGTGAGTGGATGTAGATATCATCAGCATAGGTTAGGATCAGAGAGGAATCAGGGATTGGACCTAAAAGACGGAAGAGTCTATTCATGAGAAGATTGAAGAGAAAGGGGCTAAGTATCCCAGCCTAAGGTGTGCCAAGATTGAAGGGTCGATAATCACTAACCGCCCCACAAAACAGAACCCGAGAGTGACAATGAAACAGGTAACTTTCCAACCAGCAGAACAGGTGGCCAGATACACCCAGGTGGGCAAGTTCGTCGAGGATGACGTCACGGTTTGCGATATTGAATGCAGCTTTGAGGTCAATGAAGGCTGTACAGGAGGAGTATGTGATGTGAGTGAGTAATTCTGCAAGGCAATGTTGTGTGCTTTGGCCTGGGAGGAAACCAAAAAGATGAGGAGAGAGTTGGTCCTGGAGAAGATCGTGGATCCATGCTTAAAGAATTCTCTCAAGGACTTTGCAGATGCAGGAAGTCAGGGAAATGGGACGGAAATTAGAGGAATTAGGCTTAGGGATGGGGATGATGGTGCTACGGGTCCGGTCTGCAGGGAGACTACCTTCGGAAAGACTCAGGTTGAACAGTTAGAGTAGGGGATTACCAGGGACTTGAGCGATGAGTCTGAGTGTGGCGTAGGTGATCCCGTCATCACCCAGGGCAGTTGCTGTGCCTTGCAATAGAGCAAGGCGCAACTCCTCATCGGTGATGGGGTGATCATCAAGGGGAGAGTGAGTGGAGCTAGCCTCTGCAATACGTGTTAGCCTGTTTCTGCTAGCAGCCAAGAGGCGAGCCTTGAGGGGGAGAGGCAGGGATGTCAACTGAGATTGGGTGGACCATTTGTCAACTAGGTTGTTGGCATATTCCACAGGATTGTGGTGGAGAGGAGGGGAGGGGGACTTACGTGACTGAACAACTCTATTAACAAGCCTTAGATTGAGGAGTGTGTGCATTAAAATGCTGGAGAAAGTCATGCCAATACTCCTGGCAAACACTGTGTTCAAGATCACGAGAGGACCTGGCTGCAGTGAGATAGGAGTGGAGGTTGTCAGCAGTGCGGTCAGCACGGAACACGGCCGCTGCTCGCTTCACTTCCTCCTCACTGTCATGTAGATGGTGATCCCTTACCCACTTCCCAACTTCGCAAGCAGAGGTTTTCGTATGACTGACTTGCGGCATAAAATGATCATAGAAGGTTTGTACTACGGTAACTAGGAAGGTGCATAGGTCACATGATGTGGTGAACGAATGACTGGCAAACCAGGTGGTTAGAATGTCCTTGAAAGTGGGTTGCAGCAGAATAGGGATAGTAATCTTTTTCCTGACATGGCGGTCCTGGGAGTGTAGTATGGGAATGGAATATGTGGCAATGATGGCATTGTGGTCGGAGATAAGAGCAGGGACAATGTCAATAGTGACAACATGTTGTACCACGTTGCTACCAAGGACGAGATCGAAATGGCCTCCCCCAACATGAGTGGGATGAGGAGTGGGGAATGAATGCAGATGATGATTATTGGCAAAGTCATGGAGACGATGACCAGCAGGAGAAGCATGGGAACTGCCAAATGACGGATGAGAGACATTAAAATCGCCCAGGTAAAAGATAGGTGACGAGCAGCAGGTAGGTAAAGTGGTGGGGTCACCCCCAGTTGGACTGAGATAGACGTTACATATATACAAAGAGGTATCATTGACAGTGAGGCGAAATAAGTGAAAAAGGGAGGAGTGAGAAGAGGCAGGCAATTAGGTAATGAGGGTGTCAGGAATAGAGTGATGAATGTGTGTAACCAGGCCTTGACCAGAGTGGGTATGATAGCAGTGGTATCCCTGAAGCCTGGGTAGGGGTCTGGAGCGACGAGAGAGGGAAAGCCTCCTGAAGGCAGATAACAGCAGGGTGATGAGATGAAGCATAATGAGAAAGGTCTGCCAGGCAGTGATGGATGCTTCGTATGTTCCAAGATAACATTTTATATTGTTTAGGTTTGGGAGCCAATAGGACAAGGGGGGAGACGGAGAACTGTCATGAGAGAGTTGGGAAACGGATGGTTGGGGAAGTGGGGGAAAGGAGGAAAGTGGGTGGGGAGGCACGAGAGAGGGAGGTCCTATATGTGCGGTTGTCAGGAGAGAGGGAGGTAGGGGGAGGGAGGGGGCGGGGAGAGGATGGCAGAGAGGCGAGGATGTATGGGGTAAAGGAGTGGATGAGGGAGTACAGACAGAGGAGGCTTGTGTGAGAGGATGAGGCTGGGACACAGGTGAAGCGACAAGGCTGAGTGGTGGTGAGACAGGAGGGAGGGAAGGAGCAGGGATAACAGCAGGTGTGGTAGTTACATGGGAGTTGGTTTGTGGGAGCTGGGAGGTAGGCAGAGAGGAAATTTTAAGGTGAGAGAGTACATACAAAAGGAGTCTGCGTAGTTCCTCATACTGTTGCTGAAGGAGTTGAAGTTGATGGTCCGATGGGTGGGGCAGGGGGTGAGGCGGTGAGGGTGAGCAGCTTGTTGCAGGGCACAGGGAGGGGCAGGGGCTGAGGGGGAGGGGGGCATGATGTAGAACTAGCGGCGGGAGGGTGTATCGGCTGATGAACGGGAACAGGGGTGGCGGTTGGAGCAGGAGCAGGGGCAGGGCGGGCTGCGTGGCAAGTTGGGCAATCTAGGTGCCAAGCAGTGATGCCCGCACGCCCACACTGAGGGCACTGGAAGTGTAGTGAATGTAGGGGACGAAGGTGGGCAGCTATGGGGTCAGTGGGGGCTGGTGGCGGGGTTGGTAGGGGCAGTTCCGGGAACTTAGATGAGTGAGGGTCAGGTGCATCGGGACTGGGAGAGTGAATGGTGGTGGAGTGCCTGACAGGGCATGTTGTGGTTGAATGGAGGCCAGTGCACAGACCATACCATTCTGCAGATTGGCAGTTGTGTGAGATGTGGCCAGACTCATAACAGCGATAACACAAGGGCTGTGATGGTTTGGCCTCTACGAAGGTACAAGGGGGAAGGAGTAGCTCATAGCGGTATTGGGGAGGGGGGAAATCCTTTCCCTCCCATACAATAATGGCGTGGCTGATGGGTTCTCCCACAGAGTTGTACAGGCGACATGCTTGCTTGACACCAGGTATGTTGTGTAGGACTGTAACAGGGCAGTCAGTTGCCAGGTGTTTCACAAGGTATTCTGGCAATTTCTTCCTTCTAATTAGGGCATCATGGAGTACAAATTTGAAGCCCAAAAGCCCCTCAGTTGTTAGGGTCTGGATAAGATCAGGATAATTCCTGTAGACGTAGATGTTAGGAGGTGCTGGAGACATGAGGCGATCAGCTTCGGAGTGTCGAATGATGATGGGGTGAGTGGATGCATGCTGGCGCCAGACACCGCGGAAACCATGTGTGCATGTGGAGGGGAATGCCAGGCACACATATTGGTCTTGTGGTATGACAGGAGGGAGCTGGAGGCGGGGAGTGGGGTATGTGGCCACAGAAAGGGTGCTGGTGGTGAGGGCAAAGGCAGGGTCATCAGGGCTGGAGGGGTGTGAATTTATGGCTGAGGGTCATTCTGGGTGCTTGGCACTTGGCGCCTGGATATTGGGGTCAGTGACCACTAGTTCAATACTCTCCCCTGTAGGGAAGTGTGAGGCACTAGCATCATCATCTTCACCACTAGCACTATCAAGCCTGATATGTTTAAATGTTCCAGTAGTAGGTTTGTTGGATGCAGCAGGATCACCTACAGTCGAGGCTGAAGTGTGGGGGGTGTTAGTGTCTGGCGGGGAGTGTGTGCAATGGCGTACCACAGCTGGGGGGGCAGCACTGCATGTAGAAGCAGTTTGTGTTGTGCTACTGGGGGGTCTGGCACCCCTTGTTGGTTTTGGTTTGCTCTTGCCTTTGCCCATAACACTGACTGTGCCGGGTATTAATGTTATTAACACTGCACAATGAGTAGGAAGGATAGCCCAGAATGCCACTTAAATGCCTGGGACAGGGGGTACACAAGTGTGTGCGCCACCAAGGCAGGGATAGGACTGTGAGGAAGTTTAGACTTACACAAATAGATTAGTTATGGGGTTAGGAATAGAGAACAGGACACAGACAAGTTACACAGAAAACAATTTTAGGGAGGCTGAGAAATCTTTATCTTCACATATTTCCTATACTACCGTGTGCTGATCGCAGAGTGTATGTCTTGTGGAATGATATGCATGTACACTAACCTACATGTATTCAGATAATGATAAAATCAAGGTAGGTCAGCACAACAACTCCACGAAGTTGCACACACTCGCCCAGGTCTCTTCCTTCCAGCCACAGTGAGATGTACTCTCCACGTTATCCTTAAGTCGACTGCTATTCTCTCACGCCTCACCAGGGTTGCCAGATGCCCTCAGAATGATGCCACTCCTCTCAGTGCCGGTCTCAAGCTCTCCCTCTAACAGAGAGATATCTTGCCAGATCTTGCTAGAGACAGAGATGCTGATCTTTAGAGAATGAGTTCACTACTCCAGTGATCCTGACCTCACTGTTCTATCCTTTATCTCGCTCTGCAATTAGTTCCTTAGCAAAAGTGGGAATTTCTTGGATATTCTATTATTCACCTGAGGTTACGATGCAACACGAGCGGTTCCAAGGGTTACTCACTTCACAAGTTAGAGACCCTTTTCGGCACTTTTCGTATCCCAGCACTGGGCCACCAAATTAATGTTCCCCCAGGAGTAGACTCTGCTGAATTCCACAGCTGGCCGCCGAGACTGTTGGTGATGATGAGCCCATGAATTAGGAGCAGGTATCATGTCAGATGAATCAGAAAACCAGGAGCAGCTGTGCTTCTCCCTCTTTATTATGCCACAAAGAGACAGCTGTGACAAGAGAGAATAACGGAATAGAACATCTTCTGGCAAGAGCTAGAGTGTATCTGACCGCCTCGCTACCTCCAGCCCTGGAAACTAGTACAGGTCAGCAAATTAGATGCTACTATTTCTCAGACATACGGAGATATGTACATGAGTAGGTGTGAATTACAACTCTACCATGCACATCATACATCTCAATAAGGCAGTATTAACTGTATATGTTGTATTAACACATATATATATTTCCCCAGGACTGAAATATAACTGTATACAGAATTTATTCCCTTCCTTCACCTCTCCTTCACTGTCCCTGTTTACATCTGAAAGTGCTGGCCTCGACAGTGTCTGGCCTCTCTCTCCTCTCCCACCACACTCAATAGTGAGGATGTATTTGGTTATCCATCTCAACACTACAATACATATCCATTAAATATGAATAAACGCATCTATGGATATAATATGAATAGCAGTGTGCACACATACATACACACACACACACACACACACACACACACACACACACACACACACACACACATATATATATATATATATATATATATATATATATATGTCACGAGTTGGCTAGTGACATTGGCTTTTGTGGGAAATCGCGAACTCAAGTGGAATCCCAGTTTATCGTTCAGTTAACCGCTCATTCGGACGGAAGCTTTGTCAAATCAATTTTTCATTGTCATACGTGATCGTCTTTGTGTGAGACATTAGCGCTTCCGCTGAGCGATTTGTTTTGGACGCGTTTTACTCACTCGACCGTTAAAATATGCAGCCTAGTGCTCCTCTTTTCTTTCCCACGACTTAGGCAGTCAAGTGTTTGCTGTGACGGAGAGAGGTCCTGTGCTCCAGAAGTGAGAGCAGAGAGAGGTCAGCTAGTACCCAAACTCCATTATACAGTTCTCCAAGCTCCCACCCTTAGTTCTCCAGCTTTGGGTGATACACCACATTCATTGACCAGTATTTCCTTTTTGTATTTTCCTAGGTTTAAGAGTTTAGTTAAGTGAGCTGTTTCCTTACATGCTGTCTGGCTGCGCCGCATGTTGTGTTCTTTTCTAGGCGTAAGAATTTAGCTCTTGTGTGAGTGAGTGAGTGTGATCTCATTAATTTGATTTTGAATTGTAACGTTAAATTTATTTTGTAATCAATAAATTTCACAGTTCTTTTTCTTGAGCTTAATGTAATGTAAACTCTTGTTTCATTTCTCCGCAATTAACCTTATATCTCATAGCTCCTAGCTTGCATAAACGTTTGCCAATCATAACTGGTACTTAGGCCAGTCTTGTTGTATTAAGCTTAAAATCCGTTGTGCCTCCTAGGAGTTAAGCATCAGCAAGAACCTGATACTGTTATTAGTATTAGTTATTTATTGTCAGGGGTGAAGAAACTTTCTCCAGAGGCTAACAGTACTAATAATCAGCATTTGTGAGTAATTAGTCTCTGCTGTGTACTGTTGAGAAAGTTTATAAATTCTCGTTCTGAGAAAATCGGCGAAGTAAGCCAGCGTAAATAATCATTGCTTGATTTAGTAAGACAATCATTGTCCCTGCTCTGCAATTTTATCAATACTATTATCATTATCCTTTAATAATTGGAAATATTTTAAAAACCCCGTGACAATTGGCGACCTCATTCCGGGATATTAACTCCTAGCTCTAAAGCTATTCACGAGATAATACTCACTCTTTCATATTTAGGTATTTATCATTAAAGTTTATAGGCACAAGTTTACTGGTGGTTACCGTTAATTTAGCAAGTGAATTTTTGCTTTAATAATCCATAGAGTACTTAACTCTATTTAGTACTTTATTTTTGGTAACGCCAGACGATTTTATTCGCTCCCGGGTAGCCGCCATACCAATTGTGTTAATTATTGTGTCTTCTCAGTTATTTGCATTTTTGCTTTATTCTTTTCCAGTTAACTAGATAAGACTGGTCACCACTAGCTTGTGTCTGTATTCTTTACTTGTGTTATTAGCATTCGTTTACGAAGCAGTCAGTACTCAGTTTCGGTTTACTTAGTAAATTAGCGCCATGGCTACCACTGTATTTTTACAGGAAGCCAAAGAAATGGGTCTTACAGACCCAACTGAAATTAAAGAGTACATACTCTCACGGCATAATATGGACCAGCAGCGCGAGAATGATGCCCGTGAAGAGAGTAAGATTCAACGCGAACACGAGCGAGAACAGCGCGAATACGAACGAGAACAACGCGAATACGAGCGTGAACAACGAGACAGAGAACGAGAACACGAACGTGCCGAGCGAGAAGCACGTGAAAAACACGAATATGAAATGCTGAAGCTCAAGCGAGATTCCTTGGCTTCAGATACATCTGGTGCAGTTGGTCAAAGCTCCACGAGCGTTCTCCCTGCCCATGTCCTGGCGACCCCACGCATCAAGCTTCCTTCATACAAGGAAGGCGAGCGAATCGAGCCGCACATAGCTCATTTTGAGGACATGGCAGACATGTATCAACTGGATGAGGCAGCTAAGCGGCTCCAATTTCTTAGTTTATTTGAGGGCCCTGCCCTCGATATTCTCCACAGAATTCGTGGAGACAATCTCACATATGAGATGATGAAAGCTGCACTCATTAAGGCGTATGGTCTCACAGTAGACGACGCCAAAGTTCAGTTCATGTGAGCTCATCTCCAAGACAAGGAGACAGCTGTTCAGTTCCTCGACCGTCTCACTGCTTACTTAGGTGAGTGGATGGAGAAAGATGAAACTCCTTCCACGCGTGAGGGGATAATTGACTTTATGCTGCGTACACAGCTAGAGAGGTCGTGGCCTGCTGAGCTCATAGCACAGCTTAAGATCTGCCAGGTGAAAGATGCCAGCCAAATGGTAGAAAAGGCTGACGCATTCTTTACTGCATACGGGTATCAAACTTGTAAGCAAAACACCTGGAACAGCAGAAAAGATACTGCCAAGTCTGGGAAGCCGTCTCAGACTGAATCCCAGCAACAAGGCCATTCTCAGAATAATGGCCAAGGCCCAAAACCGCAGTAGAAGGACCAGGGGCAAAACACTCAGCAACCTGAGTGGAAGAGGTACAAGTACCCTAACCAGCAGCAGTATCAGCCACGCAACCAACCGTCGGGACAAACTTTTTCACCGCCAGCTCAAAAGAGGCAGGAAGCGAACGCAGCCTTCATTCCTCAGCAGCAGCACGGTGGTCACGTCTCTATCAGTATGGGTACTTCCCCACAGTTCACTAGTCCCACAGTGACAGTGAACCCCCCTCCACAGATGGCCAATGTTCCATCTTCCCAATATAATTCTCAAGGCACAATGTTTGCCGCATCAGTTCAGCAGCCTCTTGAGTGGCTAGCTGCTTCCTCCACAGGCCCTCCCACAGGTGACATTACCTTCCTTGTTCAGCCAGGGTTTGTGGGAGGCATCCCTGTGAAGGTCCTGAGAGACAATGGTTCCTCAGGTTGCTATGTCAAGCAGAGTTTAGTTCGGCCTGAGCAGTATACAGGTCGGCAGATCCATGCAAACCTTATTGATAGATCAGTGAGATTGTTCCCTGAGGCATGTATTCAGGTGGCATCTCCATTTTATACTGGTACGACACTTGCAGTTGTCATGCCAGAACCCTTATTTGACCTTATAATAGGCAACATTTATGGGGTCAAGGATAGTTGCACCGAACATGACGCTACTCAGACTTCGGCTGCTGCGGAAACACGAGCCACGGCTGAGGCTCCAGACTGTCACCCCAGCGATCACTGAATCGCCGCAAGATCTGATGTGTAGCCACCTTGGGGAGGCGGTGGCTCAACCGGTAGAGAGGTGGCGTGCGGTCCTAACGGACCCAGGTTCAAATCCCGGCTGGGGCAGAGAACAGTTTAAGGATTTGAATTTCATCAAATCAGGCTTTACTGATCTACCAGAAGACCCGCCGACATGTCGTAAAAATACCCCCGCTAATACCAGTACACCAGTCCTGTATGAGACAGCCCTAGCATGTATTCAATATGGACGGTGGGTGTTAGCGCCGAAGTGGTGACATGTAGAGGTGTATGGTATGTAGGAGGACTGCTGGGCCTTGATAGCAGGCTGTGAAGCCTATGCCCAGAGTCGGACAAAAAAAAAAAAAAAAAAAAACTTGTTGTTCAAGAACAACATTCTGACCCAACACTTGCTGTCGTGCGAAAGAAACAAAAGGGTTGGGTGATTACGTATTCACGGGGAGGTCGAGCCAAGTTCCTTCGCAAACAAGGAGGCTCTACCGTGAGTCACGAACACCCGAGGGCGAGGTTCGACTGCAGTTTGTCGTTCCCGCCAAGTACCGCCTAGCAGTGTTACAATGGGGTCATTGTTCAGCCTCAGGAGGTCACATGGGCAAAAGGAAGACCCAGGGCCGTATCCGAGCTGACTTTTTCTGGCCAGGGATGGGACGAGACATAGATAGTTTTGTGCGTTCCTGCAGTGTGTGTCAAAGTACCACTAATCAGGGACATGTCCTTCCTGTGCCGTTTGTAACCACACTTGTAATCTCTGAGTCAGTGGTGAAGTGGGTGTAGACCTGACGTCTCGCCCGTTGGCCCCACAGGACACAGTATGTCCAGGGCCTGTACATACATATGTACCATAAGTTAAGGTGCTGTTCCCTCTCATGCTGGCCGGCTGTGCCGCATGTTGAGCGAGGGGGACGCCAGGTTAGAGTTCCCCCTAAACTGGGTGATGGGATGTTGTTAAGGTGCTGTACCTTCACATGGTGGCCGGCTGCGCCGCATGTTGAGCAAGGTACATGCCAGGTTAGAGTTTCCCCGCTAAGAACCCTTACGACTACGTTTCCTAGTTAATAATGTATCTAATAAATTAATGGCGACCTAGAATGTACGAAGCTTAGGCTGTCAATCGTATTTTTCAGCTAGAGTGTATCTTTCATAGCATGTACTGATTGCTAGGCAGAGAGAGAAATTGTAATTAGTCTCTGCTGTGTACTGTTGAGAAAGTTTATAAATTCTCGTTCTGAGAAAATCGGCGAAGTAAGCCAGCGTAAATAATCATTGCTTGATGTAGCAAGACAATCATTGTCCCTGCTCTTCAATATTATTGAACATTATTATCATTTAAATAATATATTAGCATTTATTTTAAAAACCCCGTGACAATATATATATATATATATATATATATATATATATATATATATATATATATATATATATATATATATATATATATATATGGTGTTAGTTGTAGCCGTAGTAGCAGCGATAGTAGTAGTAGCTGTAGTAGAAGTAGTAGCTTATCTACTCAGTCTATGAATCACCATCCTCTCTCGTATATGTGTCTCTCACCACTCATCTCTCCTTCATTTTCATCTTTGGTCTCCGTCTCCATATCACGCACTTATTCTCCTCGTAGTTAGAATCTGCAGCCCGCTTTCTCATATATCTCTCCACTCCATCCCTGTATCTCATTCTCAGGCTTCCCCCTACCCCTCACATACACTCTTATGGTCAGTCTCTCATATTATATCTCTCCGCTCCATCCCTCCATCTCATCCCTGGTCTCCCCCTCTACCTCACTCACATATACTCTTCTAGTCAGTCTTATTCCTCATCCTTTCATATATCTCTCCACTCCATCCCAGCATCTCATCCTCAGGTTTCCCCTACCCCTCACATACACTGTCCTTGTCAGTCTATCATTCACTATCATTTCAGTTATAAATCTACACTTTTTCGCACCGGGCAACAACCTCAATGTGAACAATAACTGGGGAAAGTCTCACCACCCTGTCACCATTTTTCCTTCGGGTGATTTGTGGAGGTGAGGATGCTTGTACTGGGGAAGGGAAAGAGGAAAGGAATGTGTGTGTGTGTGGAGAGAGAGAGAGAGAGAGAGAGAGAGAGAGAGAGAGAGAGAGAGAGAGAGAGAGCCTAACGCCCGTATTCTTAAACTTTTCCTTCCCTTTTAGATGCATGGGAAGGTCATCCTTCACTGAACTGGTATTCTTAAAAAAAAAAAAAAAAATCCATCTCTTTCTCAGCTGCTTGAAATGCAAGGTCGGTCTTCCCTTCGAGCAGCCGACTGGAACTTGACGGCATCATTTGACCCGACTCTTCAAAAATCCCTTCGCATTTTTTGTGCCTTCTTTTGTAGTTTATTGTCTTAATTACATTTAAAATGTCGGTGGAAGGTACTGTACAATTTTATTAATACGATTTACAACGATATACTGATTTTTAAAGTGTTAATTGTATCTTTTTAAAAAAGTTACCGATGTCGGCTGAGATGTTTAGCCAGACATAAAGAGAGCAGACGACGTACTACCTCCGATATTCATCCAGTCCTATATGATCGGACACTGGTAAATCTTATACATTATGGCCAGGGTCACATGAGGATTATTATTATTTTTTTTTTCAAGAAATGTTTTGCTTGATAATTTGCCCACAAAAGAAATATCTGCCATCAAGGTCATGTCTTCCAGCTGGAAAAAAAAAAAAAAATGAGCGCCGCCACGAGGGTACATGAGACGGACGTTAACAAGTGATTCTTACATTTACGAATAAGCTTATTATATTTCTCGAATATAATTTATCAAAAGTTGGTCATCAGGAGTGAACACCGCTGAGATGTTGGCCAGAATGGCATTTATTGCTGAATACAAACCAACAGTGTGGATGTGATGGCGACCTCCCATATCTCAAATGTGTTGTGCTGTCATTATCCAGCACGAGATATGCGTGTTTTAATGTATTAGTTTACAATTCTAACGTTCCACCATGCCAAACATCAGCAGGATGGGTATTTTTAGCTTAAGAGGGCTACCATCCTGAACATTTTCCCTCCCCTTCTAGGGGAATCTGTTTGAATACCGATGGAAATCAAAACTCCTTCGACGAGAGAGGAAAGTTTAGGGAAGGGATTATTTTTAAAAAGACAGCTTTAAGCATCTCTCTCTCTCTCTCTCTCTCTCTCTCTTTCTCTCTCTCTCTCTCTCTCTCTCTCTCTCTCTCTCTCTCTCTCTCTCTCTCTCTCTCTCTCTCTCTCCACACTGTATACTTGTACGGTCATATACATCTATCCATACACACTGAGAGTTACAGATAGATAATAGACAGATTGATAGCTAGATAGATAACTGCTCTGATTTTACATCTGAAGAGGGTTTAAGTAAGACAAAAACTGTTCCATAATTAAGCACAATTTCAACATGTGGTTATAATTAAATCAATTGAAAAACATATTGCATTTAAGAAGAATATAGTGGATTTCTTATTGTTGTTTGCCTTCCTCTATACTCCTTTGTGTATTTTACCATTATCACTTTAACTTGGCCTAAAATTGCCATCTCCCATCTTGACTTCTAAGCTGTTGCAAGAGATTAACACAATATTATGCTCCCTATGAAGGAGTGCTATGGAAGGAATGTAGAGTGTGAAATAAACTACAAAATAACCAAAAATCTTGGCCAAGTTTGAGTAAAATGAGCATAGTTTTGCTTTATTGTTCATTACCTAAAACATCAAGGGTATGCGGCCATGTGATGTGTCCGGCTCAGGGAAGATAGACGCCCCTGCCCTGCATAGCTCCGGGTCTCCCTTGGGCAGGGTGTAGCACCCTTTAGCCCACCAAAAAGGTAATAGCTGCATGGTTAATATCATCCCGCGTGGTACTACCATGGCAGTGACGTGGCAACTGGCTTTGCGCAACACTCCCACGCCGGGAACTCAACTACATTTACCAAGTAATCAAAGTCTGGTCTAAACCTACCACTCATACATATATCCTGTACACAGCTACCCTTGCACAACACTCCCAGGCGGGAATCTCAACCACATTTACTAAGCAGTCAAGTCTGGGCTGACACTACTGCTCATACATATCCTATACACAGCTCATCCTTCTGGGGGTATGCCTCCTCCATGCACCTCGCCGAGGGGAAGGACCCTGTTCCCATCCGGGCCAGGTGTTGTCTACCACAGGATGGTGTTGCTCGTTTGTGGTCAGTGGGTCTGCTAGGCCACACAGACTGCATCAGCATCTTTACACCACTACCACTACTACTGGGAGGGAGGGAGGGAGTGGAAATAGAAGTGATGGGTGGTGCAATACGAGAGAAGGAAGAAGAAATTAAAAGAAACAGGAAAAACTCTCATTCAGTAAGATCAGCGTAAACTAACCTCTCTCTCTCTCTCTCTCTCTCTCTCTCTCTCTCTCTCTCTCTCTCTCTCTCTCTCTCTCTCTCTCTCTCTCTCTCTCTCTCAAGAACGGCATAGGCGGCCTCGTTACAGTTATTCTTTGGCAAATTATTTTACCTACTCCATGTTATTATTCCCTCGTATGTTATGTATATCTTTTAAATATCTTCATAATTTGCGTTAACAAGATATAGATGAAAACTGAGGCGTAATGTGTATAATAAATTGCTAAGGAAGAGGTGTTATGGAAAATCCACAAACAGTTCTTTTTCTCCTCCTCCTCCACCTCCTCCTCCTCTCCCTCCTCCTTTCCTCATTATCCACCATCATCTCCTCTTCCTCCTCATCATCATCATCATCATTATCATCATCATCACCATCATCATCATCATCATCACCATCATCATCATCACCATCATCATCATCACCATCATCACCATCATTGTCATCATCATCATCATCATCATCATCATCATCATCATCATCGTCATCAACATCATCATCACCACCATCATCAATATCGTCGTCACCATCATCATCATCACCACCACCATCACCATTATCATCACCACCATCATCACAACCATCAATATCATCATCACTTTCATCATCATCATCATTTTTCCAGTATATCAAATAAGGAACTATCACCCTCAGTCTCTCTCCCTCTCCCTATGATCTCCAGCCTTTAAAACTCTCTAACAGACAGCCTGAGAGGATTTCTGTCTATAATACCAGTCAGTAATACCCACAGGACACCACACCACCACCACAGGATAATACCACGCCAGCCAATAATAGCAACACCAAACCACCACAGAAGATAATACCACACCATATCACACCACCACGGGATAATACCACGCCAGCCAATAATAGCCACACCACACCACCACGCAGAATAATACTACACCATTCAATAATACCCATACCACACCACCACACAGAATAATACCACACCAGTCAGTAGTAGCCACACCATACCACACCAACACACACGATAATACAACACCAGTCAATAATAGCCACACCACACCACAACACCACACAGGATAACTCCAAACCGGTGGATAATACCCACAGCACACCACACCACCACACAGGATAATACCAAACCATTCAATAATACCCCCACCACATCACATCACCACACAGGATAATACCACACCAGTCAATAATATCCACACCACACCATACCACACCACACCACCACACAGGATAATACCACACCAGTCAATAATAGCCACACCACACCACGCCACCACACAGGATAATAGCACACCCGTCAATAGCAGCCACACCACACCACACCACACCACACCACACTACATCACACCACACCACCACACAGGATCATACCACACCAGTCATTAATAGCTACACTACACCACACCACCACAGAGGATAATACCGCACCAGTCAGTAATTGCCACACCACACCACACCACCACACAGGATAATACCACACCAGTTAGTAATAGCCACACCACACCAAACTACCACACAGGATAATACCACACCAGTCAATAATAGCCACACCACACCATACCACCACACAGAAAAATACCACACCAGTCAGTAATACGCACACCATACCACACCACCACACAGAATAATACCACACCAGTCAATAATAGCCACACCAGACTCCCATACTACACAGGATAATACCACACCATCTCACAGGATACCCACACCACACCATCTCACAGGATCACACCAGTCAGTAATACCCATACCAGCCCACACCACCACACAGAATGATACCACACAAGTCAATAATAGTCACGCCACAACCGCACGGGATATCACACCAGTCTGTAACAACCACACCACACCATCACACAGGATAATCAGACATGGTATTTCACTTTCGAGAGAGAGAGAGAGAGAGAGAGAGAGAGAGAAGAACAATAACAATAAGAACCTAGTGCCAAAATCCAGCTCAGAGCAGGATTATCGGCTCCAAGTTGTGTATATTTGGAGGGCCGTGAACACTGACGCGACTTGGTTTAAAAAAAAAAAAAATGTATTAACCAAAGAAATATATCATATTGCAAGCATGACTACTGTAATAGGGAGCGGAATTAAAGGTCGGAAAGAATACCAATAGAGGTAAGGAAAGACATGATATTACGGAAGGAAAAATGCGGCTTTTCTCGAAGGAAGTCTTCAAGACGTGGGGGACGTCGAAGGTGAGTCAAGAAAGGAAAAGCGACACGTCGCTGTAAAGAGGACAATGCAGGAAAATATGGCATACGGAGAGAAGGGTATTGGAGTGGGTGCAGAGAGGAGGGCGGTCACCGGACATCAAATAAGAGTGAGTAAACAAAGTATGGCCAGTTCCAAGACGAGCCAAAGCAGTCTCTCATCTCATATTACGGTGGCAAGGGGTCAACCAGGAAGAAATAAATGTTTTAACAACACGGAGTTTATAATTACTGATAGAGTCCCATGAAGTCTGCCACCGATGTTTAAGGAAGGAAGATAGGGCAGGAAGGAAATGAGTAACTGGAATGAGTAAGGAGGGAGAAGTATCTCTTGCAACAGCTGTGCAAGCCAAACGATCAGCACGTTCATTGCCTTCGACGCCTACACGTCCTGGGACCCAACAGAACTGGACAGATTTATGACGAGAAGAAAAATGGAACAACCATTCTAAGATACGAAGGGCTAAAGGGTGAGAAGCTGAAGGCGACTGAAGAGGGGACAGAACACCAAAAGAATCAGAGAGTATTACAAATGTGGAAGGGTAGGAGCAACAAATATACCGCAACGCAAACAAGAGGGCATACAACTCACTCGTCAAAACACTCGCACAAACAGGAAGGCTAAAGCGATAAGAGATGTCAGGAAAGAGAACTGCGAATCCGAAACTTTCTGGGGTTTTGGAACCATCCGTGTATACAAGGACTGCAGAAGAATGGCGGGAAAGATGATCTTAACATCGGGAACGGAGAATGAGGGAAGAGGAATTGAGCTTGGAATGGGGGAAAATGGAGGGACAAACGTTGGGGTGCGGAAGAAGCCTCGGGGGAAAAAAGACTCATCCGGAAAGAGAGAACATTACCAACTGTAAGGGAGGAGTGTGAGAGGAGGGTATAAGCTCGAACCGCAGTAGGTGGTTTGATCCTAGGATGTGAGGAAAGGGTGTTTAAGTCAGGACCCGGAGGAAGCAGAGAAGGAGTATTAGGGAAGCAGTGCAACTTAGCAAAGGTACGAAGAGAAAAGAAAACACGACGACAAGAAAAGTGAAGGAACTTCTGATTCAGCATACTTTCAACAGGGGAAGATTTAAAAGCGCAAATAGCTAGACGCAAACCGTGATTATGCACAGAATCAAGTTGTTGGAGGGCGGTATCTGAGGAGGAAGAATAAACCTGGCAACCACAATCAAGTTTGGAGAGAATGAGAAGTGTATGGAGGGAAGGAGAATAGGTCGATCGGCACCCCACGACACATGAGACAAAGTTTGTAAGAGACGGAGGTGCTGCAAAGCTGAAATTTTTAAGGAGGCGATATGGCCCTTCCAAGTATGATGAGAGTCAAAAATAAGGCCAAGAAAGGAAGCAGAGTTTTTATATGGGAAAGGAGAGCCATGAAGAAAAAGAGGGGGTTGAGGAATAAGACGAGAGTGGGTAAAAGTGATAGCAAGAGACTTAAGAGGATAGACTCAGAAACCATGGGTAGAAGCCCACTATGATGTAGAAGAAACCGCACGTTGAATAAGAACATCAAGGACAGAGATGTTAGAATTTGAGGCATATATTGCAAAGCCATCCACACATAAAGATAAACGAACACCAAGTGGGAGGCAAGAGACAATTCCATTAATTGCCAATAAAAAGAGAGTAGTGCTAAGAACACTGCCCTCGGAAACATCTTCATATAGTGGGAATGGATCCAAATAAGTATGCTGAACACAGACCTGAAAGAAACGGGGTGATAGAAAATTCCTTAAGAAACACCAAGGTTACCATCAGTACCACAAGAATGAACTGTGTGCAAAATATGAAAGATGCCAAGCAGTATCATATGCCTTCTCAAGATCAAAGAAAACTGCGATAACAGATTGGTGAGTGGCAAAGGCAGATTGGATATAAGTTTCTAGATTAAGGAGAGGAGTTAGGGTACCATAAGAGGATGACAAAAGCTGTTTGGATTCTAGGATCCACATAAGACCATGATTTAACATACCCTCGAACAACTAGCAGAGACAAGTGGTAAGAGTAAAGGGGCGATAATCCTGAGGAGCATGGCCTAGCTTTCCCTGCTCAAGAACTGGAAGAATGATGGCATTACGAAAAGAGAGGGGGAAAACTCCTCGGTCCAGATACATATATATATATATATATATATATATATATATATATATATATATATATATATATATATATATATATATATATATATATATATATATATATATTGCCAGACGCCTCAATCCCGTTTGGGGTGGCCACAAACAAATCGCCTCCAAGTCGCCCTGTCCCCCGCCATTTCACTGCCCTGCTCCCAACTCACACCCCCGGCTCTCATATACCTCTCCACCCCATCCCTCCATCTCATCCTCGGCCTCCCCCTCCCTCTTCCCCCCTCCACCTCACTCACATACACTCTCTTCGTCAGTCTTTCACCCTCCATCCTCTCCACATGGCCAAACCACCTCAGTGTGTTCCTCATAACGCTTCCTATCACATCCATATCCACACCACAACGCTACTTTATATCCTCATTCGTCAGCCTGTCTCTCCACGTGACTCCACAGGCTCCTCTTAAATAACTCATTTCCATTGCTCTCACTCTTGACTTGTGTCCTTCCAACAATGTCCAAGCTTCACTTCCGTACGTTAGAGTTGGTATCACAATACTGTCATGTCGTAACTTTTTCACTTCCATGCTCACTTCCCTGTTTCTTATCACTGCTTTCAAAGAACCAGCAACCTTTCTTCCCTGCTGTACTCTTTCAAGCACTTCACCCTCCAAACCTCCATCCTTACTCATCACACTACCCAAGTACTTAAACGTACTCACATTTTCCAATTCCTCACCATCTAACCTCGCTGTACATTCACTAACTTCACCTCTCTCAAAGACCATCACTTTACTCTTCCCTACATTCACCTTTAGGTTCCGTTTCTTACACACTCTCTCAAACTCATCCACCAAGCCTTGCAGCTCCCCTTCGTCTTCACTCAACAACACAGTATCATCTGCAAACAACAGTACAGGGAGTTTCCAAACACTATCCTCTCTCACCAGGGCCACTCCAACATCCACTACCCTACCTTGTACCTCTTTCACCACCCTATCCATGTACAGATTGAACAACCATGGAGACATGACACATCCCTGTTTCAAACCAACTTTCAAAGAGAAAAATTCACTTAGTTCACCATCCACACGCACTGCAGCCTTCGCACCATCGTACATACTCTTCACAGCATTCAACAACTTCCCATCTACTCCATATATTCTTAACACTTTCCACAATCCTTGTCTATTCACTTTATTTTTTATATATATTTTCTCATTTAAATTTTTCCCTCTTCATTTCTCCTCGTTGTTTATATTTAATTTTACCTTTTACTATTTATTTTTTATTCTTTTAGTTTTCACGATCTTATTTTTCATTATTATTTTCTCACATTTTTCCATCCTTTCTTTATTATTTTTTTTTATTTGTCTCATTTTTTCCATAATTGTACCCCCTCCACAATATGTCTACCCCCGATGTATATATGACCCCCCCAATGCATACATGCCCCCACTAATCTTGCTAGGTCAGCACCCTTTCCCACGCCTGAAGACGGCGTTATTGCATCAGTTCTTAGCAGACAGCCGACACGGGCAGACTATTTTACTGTGAGCTTGTAATAAACTCCTTATCTAGCTGTTTGTACACGGAGTTTCTATCACCAAAGTATTGCAAGTTACATTTGGTAGCAGCGGTGTTTTGAACCATCACATTCTGACCGCCCCCTTGGATTTTTAGTGATACAACAAGATACACGACGACTCGCATCTGCCAGCCTCGCCCCTCCTCCGTGCCTCTATACCTTGGCTGTGCTTTTCGAGTGTACCATTTTTCTCACCAGTGCTCACCTCTCAAACAACCGCACCCATACGCCTTGTTCCTGACCGCATGTGTCGCCGTCGCCGACCTACGCACCTGTTGCACCTGTTCCCAGCACCTGTTCCGAACTCCATAGCTCCTGCCCCCACGGTGCCACTTATCACTGTCTGCCCGCTGCCTGCCCACCACCATTCTCTGCATTTGCAGTTCACCAGCTCTACACCTGCCTTGCGCCGACATCTGCCTCCCCACCCACCACCGGCCTCCGCCGTCGCCCGCATCTGGTCTGCATTACGGAGCCTCCTAAGACCGCCACTCCCTGCCGGTGATTCATCGCGGCGTCTCTTCTCCTCTCCGCCCAGCTGTCTCTCCACCGCCGCCCCGCCCCGCCCCGCCCCGCTCCGTCGCCCCGCCCCGGCCCAGCCCAGCTACGCCCAGCCACCCTGCACGTCATACATCTCGACACTCCCGTTTCTACTGTGTAACTATAGTATATCTTTCCTTTCTATAGAGATTATCCTCGATTTTCTCTACAGATTGGTTATTGTAAATATTCCATCTCATTTCCATTACCCCGTTTTCATCTTCACCTACGTTATTTATATTCCGTCTCATCCTTCGCATTTTATTTAAACCATCCATGCCCGCACCTTCATTCATTTTCACCCCTAGTGTATTCCATTCTCTCATTGTTATTTATACATTTCCACCTACGTATCCATCTTCATCCTTTCATCTTCCATTGCCGCATTAAATGTCATACTTTCCACGTCAACCGCTTACCACCAGCCCTCTCGACCCGGAAACATCACCTGCTCATACCCCGTCTGCCGACTCTAACACAATCACTCATTTACGAAGTGGCAAAGAGTACCACCGCCCTGTACCTGAGACTCCCGTTTCACTTCCCGCACATGCTCTTATTGGTTTCTCCACCATGGCACAACATTCCATTGCATTATTACCTGCTTGTGGTAGTATAGACATTTCTGGATTCCCGGTTTACACTATGGAATGTCCCCGTCCTGTTCTTACGATCAAATCAGTCCTTCAATTACCTCTGTCCCTATCACTACCAAAAAGCCCAACCCAGCCCAAACCACCACTATCATCATCTGAGAATACAGAGATCATTCCTTTACTGACTGCGAGCAAGGACATAAATTCCTCAATGTCTCCTGATACATCATCTCAGCCTTCGAACATGGCTCTTACATCCTCTCCCGACAACACTATCGCTGACTCAGACATGTCTCAGTTACCTACCTCACACAGTCTGAATGATCTTCTTCAACACGCAAAGACGAAACGTGCAGTAACGAATACGTGCACAATTTTGTTACCGCATGAGTTCACCAAAGTCTCTGTATGTGTTGCCGGTGCGAAAGAAGGAGTGGATGTACTAACACTACTTGAGACGTGTTGTGTGAATGGCTTGACATGAGTCAGCATGGTGTACAGTCTTAGAGGACAGTTTATGCTACCTGTACTTGCTCAATGTCACAAATGCTCCACTAAAACTTAAAAGTGGTGTAAAGATTGGAGACTTCCTAGTATACCCAGCGGCCGTAAAGGTGTGCCAGGATTCCTCAATTCCTACTATTCAGACTGATGATACGCCAATCGGTGTATGTACTATTAACTCTACGGGATCTGCGCCGACGCATTCACCCGATATGCTCTCACATCTCACTTGCACAGATTTCCCAGAACATACGCCTCAACTCCTCGACCTTCTGACCTCGTACAGAAACGTGGTTGCCTTACCCGGTGAACCGATGGGTAGAACAGACCTTGTCAAACATACGATTGAACTACTCCCAGGAACTCAGCCGATTTACATACCAGCGTATCGATTGCCTCACAGCCAGAGAAAGCAAACAGATCAAATGGTACAGAACATGTTAGACCAGGACATTATTGAACCCTCCGTCAGTCCATGGAATAGCCCACTTTTCTTAGTACCAAAGAAGGACGGCAACTTTAGACCAGTAGTCGACTATCGTAAGGTCAATTCTGTCACCGTTCCAGACCGTTTCCCGTTACCTGTCCTCACTGATTTGCTAGAATCCCTTGGTGACAATAACGTAGTCTTTTCATCTTTAGACCTCCTCAGCGGGTACTGGCAGGTCGAAATGGAAGAGTCCTCTCGCCCAGTTACAGCCTTTAGCACCCCTTCCGGACATTTTCAGTTTAAGAGACTCCCTTTTGGTCTGAGAAATGCTCCCTCCGTGTTCATGCGACTTATCCATTCGGTCTTCAGCGGTATGATGGGACACTCTTTTTGCTTACCTAGATGATATCATTGTTGTGAGTAAATCCATCCCTGATCATTTTACCAAACTCCAGCAAGTCTTTGAACGCCTCCAGCTCACAGGCCTGAAAATCAATCTCAGTAAATGTGACTTCCTGCGAAAGAAAATCAAATTCCTAGGCCATGTCGTAGATGCACGAGGCATTCATACTAATGAGGATAAAACTAAGGCGATCATTAACTTCCCAGAACCTACCACTACCGACGCTGTACGAAGTTTCCTGGGCCTCAGTGGCTATTATCGTCGCTACATCCGGAATTATGCGCAGATCGCCGCTCCTCTGACCCACTTACTCAAGCAGAATGTGCCCTTTGTTTGGACTAACGACCAGTCACAGGCTTTCCAAAAGCTAAAGACAGCTCTTGTAAAAAAAAAAAAAAAAAAAAAAAACATGAAGACCAACACTAGAACTCTCATATCTACTCCTTGTTTATCATCTATCAAACTATTATTGTGTAATTCCCATTATGTTTATATATACCTTCGACCCTTACTGGATTTGTACCTATTAATCCTTGTATATCTTATATGTATATATCCTTCTAATTCCCTCCCCTCAACATGGCCATGTCTCCCCTACTGCCCCTGTATCATACTTATCCCTTGTACAAACCTCCCGGTCCTGCCTTACTCCTATAATCAAACACCATTTAACTCCCGGTGTCAGGAGACACCGTCTCAGCTACCCGGGGGAGTAGTGTACCCCCTCCACAATATGTCTACCCCCGATGTATATATGTCCCCCCCCAATGCATACATGCCCCCACTAATCTTGCTAGGTCAGCACCCTTTCCCACGCCTGAAGACGGCGTTATTGCATCAGTTCTTAGCAGACAGCCGACACGGGCAGACTATTTTACTGTGAGCTTGTAATAAACTCCTTATCTAGCTGTTTGTACACGGAGTTTCTATCGCCAAAGTATTGCAAGTTACATAATGTCTTCTTTATTTTCCAGTTTATATCCTTTATTTTTCTCTTGTTTGTGTTTCCTTTATTTTCTTGAATGTTTTAATGCTGTACTTCCCCGAATTGCTTATTTTTAAATATTTTTTTTTCATATACGGAATTTTCTCACCCTCAGAAATGTTTTATAATTTTCCCAGCTAATGTACAGTACATTTGTTGAACTTGCATATTTGTAGTTTTCGTCCTCAATTATGAAGTATTCAAAGCTGAGAATAGCGCTGCTATTAGTAGCGGCGCTACATTGCGTCACTCCTTTTTTTAATAGCGATTGTGATTTAGCCAGCAGCGGAACTGAGAGCGCCGCTACTTTTTGGTCGTACTCACGCGTTACCGCGCTCCTCGCTACTCACGCAACGAATACAGGTCCGGAGTCGGTGAGTACATACAGACATGCCGACGGTTTGGTTGTATTTATTAAAGACGAAAAATAGTACTTTCGTCATTTCTGTCAATTAATGATGTTTGTTCTACATTATATCAGTGGTTTATTAATTATTATTTATTAGTAATGTGCAATAATTAGACAGGAATTTGCTAGTTAATTGTCCATCATTTAAATTAAGTAAAGATAAATAAGGATGTCAGCTAGATGTAAGCAACACACACACACACACACACACACACACCTCTAACTATCCTCGTCTCTAACTCCCGCTCTCTCCCTCACTCTCTCTTTCAGACTCATTCTTACTACGTTATTATTTCGTAACATTCCCCAGGAATTGATGGAGTGTGTGGTGAAATTCTGAGGAATGGGGGTGAGAGATTGTTGTGGAGTGGATATGGAAGTTGTGTAGATTGGCTTGGGAAGAGGGAAGGGGTCCAGAGGACTGGATATCAGGTATAATTGTTCTTTTATACAAAGGAAAAGGGGAGAGAGAAGTATGTGGTAACCATAGGGATATTAGCCTTCTTAGTGTGACTGGTAAAATATATGGTAGAATACTCAGGTTGATAAGGTTAGGCATATGACAGAGGAGCTAGTTGGAGAAGAACAAGGGGGATTTAGGAAGGAAAAAGGGTGTGTAGATCATATATTTGTTCTAAGATATTTAGTGAAGAAAGAAAGTGTATGCTGCCTTCATGGACTTGGAGAAAGCTTATGACAGAATAGATAGGCAAGGTATGTGGGAGGTATTCAGAATATATGGAGTGGAGGGGAAATTGTTGAGTGCAGTGAAGAGTATGTACGAAGGAGCTAGGGCTACGGTGCGAGTGGTTGGTGAGCTGAGTTCTTTGATTTCAATGTGGGACTGAAACAGGGTTGTGTGATGTCTCCATGGCTGTTTAATATATACATGGATGGGGCTGTAAAGGAGGTGCAAGGTAGAGCAGTGGATGTGGGGGTGGCTCTAATAAATGAGGGTGAGATTTGGAAGATTCCGGTTTTGCTGTTTGCTGATGATACAGTATTGTTGAGTGAATATGAATGGGAGTTGCAAGGTTTGGTGAATGAATCTGGGACAGTGTGTAGGAGGAGGAAGTTAATGTAAACAAAAGTAATGGCGTTTGAGAGGAATGAAGTCATAGAATGTTCAGTGAGGTTGGATGGTGAGGATATGGAGAAAGTGAATGCATTCAAGTACTTGGGTAGTGTGATGAGTAAGGATGGAACTTTGGGGAATGAAGTGCGTGAAAGGGTACAGCAGGGAAAGAAGGTTGTTGGTTCACTGAAAGCAGTGATGAGAAATAGGGAGGTGAGTATGGAAGTTAAGAAGTCAATGATTGATAGTATTGTGATCCCTACCCTGATGTATGGAAGCGAGGAGTGGACCTTGCAAGAGGGGAACAAATCAAGAGTGAGAGCAGTGGAAATGAGTTACTTAAGAGGAGCATGTGGAGTGACATGGAGGGACAGGTTGACGAATGAAGAAGTGAAGGAACGCTGTGGGGTGGATGTGGATGTGATTGAGAAGATTAGGAGAAATACACTGAGGTAGTTTGGACATGTGGAAAGAATGAAGAATGAAAGACTAAGAGGGTGTATGTAGGTGAGGTGGAGGGAGGGAGAGGGAGGGGTAGACCGAGGATGAGGTGGAGGGATGGAGCTGAGAGGTATATGAGGGAGAGGGGGGTGTTAGGGGGAGGGTAGTCAAAAGGTGGGTGACAGAGCGACTTGGAGGCGTTTTGTCTGCGGCCACCCTTTGCGGGATTAGGGCGTTGGGCTATAGATAGATGGATGTTACTTTCAGTTTAAAGCAATGGAAAAAACATTGCTATTGTAGAAATAGCCTTTAAAAGAAAGCCCCAGTTCATTTTTACTTTCGTTTTCGTACATATCTTCAATAGGTATCATTGAAAATATAATAAATCTATATAATATGTATCAATGGTAGGCCACATTTTTGTTTGCCTTTTATTTACGTATGTTACTTTCAGTAGGTATACTATACTCGGTTTCACGGAGTCTGACGCACTGATTTTGCCAGCCGAGGACAGGTGGATTTGGTAACACTGCGCGATGTACTCGGGCGGTGATTGGTGGATTTTCGTTGTGTTTGAACGTGCACCAAATTGACTTTGTATTCCAACGAAGGCACCTCATTGATTTGTAAGACGACGGAATATACAGATACAAATTGGAGCAATGATATCTTTAATGAGAAATATGTGCCTTTTAAATTACCAGAGATAAACCTGAACGACAGTGATAACAAAACTAATTAAAGTCTTGACTGGATGCATACGAACACAGCGACAGCGGCGGGATTTCAGACGTTCATAGCGAGTGTGGTTCCGAGGTCCTGTGAAGGCTAGAATGTTTTTCCTACCCTACCCCTACCACACAGTGTCAAAGTACAGTCTACACCATGCCCTTCATTACCTCATCTGCTAATATACAACCTGACCCTAGATACGCTTAGCTTATCTTCTGATACTTATGATCTGTGTGAGCACACACACACACACACACACACACACACACACACACACACACACACACAACCTCACTGGGGTCAATTCATGCTATTCTCAGTAAATATAGTGTACATAACACATTTTCATTACTTTCATAGGTACCAGTAGCTTTAAAAATCTTCATTTGTTTGTATTCCTTGTCAGCTTCAATAAAATTATTTCTTACATGAATAAGTTTGGTGTTTTGATTTTCCCTAACATTTTCGTATAAGAGTTTGACATACAGACAGACAGACGGACACCCTATCCCTTGTCACCATGCTCCCTCTCCTCAAGCACGTATCTGTGTCCCCTCGACAGAGAGCCGGGAAAGTAATGGATTACATCGCTGTAGAATGAACCGAATTTTTCTTACTGGTGGAAGAAAGGAAAGTAAGATAAACCCCATGAGAAAATAACAGTTGAACTCCGCTGCTATAATAAAACCACGTGCAGTGTGAACGAGATCAAACATAATAAAATGAATTTTAACCAATAAAGCAGTCGCTAACTGTTCGTATGCGTCCAATCGCGACTTTACTTAGTTTTGTTATCATTGTCGTTCAGGTTTAAATCTAGTAATTTAAAAGGCACATGTTTCTCATTAAAAATATCATTGCTTTAATTTGTATGTGTATAATCCAGTATCTTACAAATCAATGAGGGTCTGGTTGGAATACAAAGTCAATTTGGTGCACGTTCAAACACAACGGAAATCCACCAATCACCGCCCGAGTGCATCGCGCAGTGTTACCAAATCCACCTGTCCTCGGCTGGCAAAATCAGTGCGTCAGACTCCGTGAAACCGAGTATAGGTAACAATGTAAAAAGAACATTAATTACATTTTACAGTAAATAGCTTTTTCCTGTACCTTCGGCTCTTAGCTTCATTAAAGTGATACCGACATGTATATGATTTGTATTTTTTTTTTTTTTCAGTATGTGTATACTGACATTCCTGGTACAAAACGTAACCACTCAGACTGACTAATATTATCGAAAACAGTATATAGTGTATTACTATATCACAGATTTTTAATCTTTCCTTCGCGTACCTTTTTCTTATCCAAAGCAGCGGGACCGGGAGCGCCGCTACATTTCATATCAAGTAGCGAAACCAGTAACGCCACTACTTTCTCGAGCAAGTAACAGGAATGGGAGCGCCGCTACTTTTTATTAGTAGCGTTCCCAGCATTGGATGTATTTAGGATCACTCAAGTATAATAGTTCTGAATTATTCCAAAAGCAGATGCTATTACCCTAATAAAACTTCTTTACCATTTTTTTTATCTGAAGTTACCAGTACAAATGAAGGGTCACAAATGACCCTCTTTGTAACGTAAAAATCCAAACAATCTCCAAAGTACATTAATACAGTTAATCCAGTGTTCCTTCAAATTGCAGTTTTTGTAGCGGTCATGAACTATATGTCTACGGAGATGAGGAATAACGTTGTAAATGGTATCGATATTGCATTAATGTTTATACTTTCTCGTATAAATTTTTAGGTGAGAGTCCAAAGCTCATCAGTGTTCCTTCTCACGAGCTTTCACAGTTTTCAGAGATTTTTCCTCAGAAAATGTTGCTGTTGCTGTAACACGAAGCTTCATAATGTGCAAACTTTTTTTTAAAATTCAATCAGAAGCCTCGATGTAATTTTAAAGCCCTTCTACTGCAGATAAAAAAGAATATTCATTCGAAGTTTCTCCCTTGTTTCGGTGATCCCCACATCATTTCAAACTTATTGTTGCTAAACACATCAGTTGCCAGCTCTCCTTTCATGTCAATCGATTTCTTGTTATATGTTTCCTAAATGTGATTTTCTTAAACCCCCAAGGATGTCTTCTGAGTTTTGGAAATAATTGGGAGTGCTCCCCAATCAGTTCTGAGTACATTTGTGGTAGTCGCGTATTTTGCGATTTCGAACAAAATTAAGTTTATACAGCCAACACTCCAGTAAAATAGTTCTGAACTACCCCCAAAGCGGATGGTATCATTCGTAACAAGTTCACATTTAGAACTACCTTTGATCCGTGAACTAACGGGTTAGATGAGTAAAAAAAAATGCCAACAGACTCATCTGAAATTAAAAATCCAGTGAGTCAATCCTCCTGCAACCTGATTCTTTTTAGACCCATCATGAACAAAACAACTGCGCGTATGAAGAATCAAGTAATGTTTATAAATTGTATATCTCAGTACGGCTATATATTTACTTTTACCTAATAATATATGATAACCCATACCAAAACAATTTCACGTAAACTATTTGCTGTCGTTCGACGTGATATATGGATAATAAATATCACAAGAACAGTCATACTGCGATAATATTCCGTTCTTAAAATTTGATCAGGAGGCTGAAGGTGCCACTTTAAAGCCGTAGTAATACAGATATAAACAATATTTTATGTCTAAAAATTCCCGGGTTATTTACATGTCTGCAGTCAAACGAAAGTCTTTGGGTTTAAACCCCTCACATGTGACTTGCCGGATTTTTTGCTTTATTGTTTCTTTTTCTGTGCTGAGAGTGAGTGTTGGTGTATCTGGGTGTCTGTGTGAGTGACGTCTGTGTGTGTTTGCCTGTGTCTGTCCCTCAGGGACATGAGGAGGACCCAGATCCCCAGGTCCACAGGGCCGGCCCGCCAATCCCCTTCTGAGCAGAGGACGTCTCGCCCTGCTGCCATGCCAGGCGTGAAGAAGGAGCGGCATCTCTCTGACGCAAGCTCCCACTCGTCGACGTCTAGTGACGTCTCTGCCTCCCCTCCTCCTCTGCCTACAGGGCCTGTTCCCACGCGCGGGCTGTCGCCTCAGCCCCCCTCGCCACTTTGGCACGTGCAACCAAGGTTGCACGTGTCCATGAGGCGATGGAAGAAGCCGCTTTGGCTCCTCTTCCGATCACTAGCAACGCGCCTTCTGGTGCTGCCCGAACAGCTGCCTCTCACGCTGAGTGCCCACGCCACCAGGCACCTACTCTGTTGCTTTGGCTGCACACAATGGAGCCTGCGCTGCACAGGCACCCATGGCTGACTGTTCTGCTGGAGCTGCCCCTTCTGCTACATCTGTTGCCTCTCCTGATGCTGACTGATACTGTGGTGCGCAAACCACGGCAAGCGCCACAGGGAAACGCTGCTCCTCCTGCATCCATGACTTTGGCGCCACGGTGGCCTCCCTCTGCTCATCGCTCCTCAGTCTCGGTCTTGCCGCCTCCGCCTCCTCGCTCGTCCTTTTCGGCCTTTCGTGTTCCTCTCCAGGAGGGTTACAGCACGAGCTACGATGCAGTAGTGGCAATGGAGCAACATCTGCTGGGCCTCGCGGCTGTGAATCACTATGGCCGTGACAACAGCTACGTGCTGATCCCCACCGAGGAGGAGTCGTACTTACGCCTGAAGGCAGTAGCAGCGGAGGACGTCCCAATTGCCAGGTTCGTGGAGCTCCCTCATGGCACACACACCACGAAGGCGATGGTCATGGGATATCCCCGGCACATGCCAGTGGATATCCTCTTACAGCACCCTCTTGTAGAGGCAGCAGAGCGATGTCAAAATCAGCAAACAAGGGAAGAAACATTGCAGGTCTGTGTGACCCTGCGGGGGCCTCTCATGTCGTCCCTCGACTTGGGCAATTGGGGAACTTTCCATCTCCTCCCCTTCACACCGGAACCGCTGCTCTGCTACTGGTGCCACCACTACGGGCACCATCGTGCCACCTGCAACCACCCCGTCATCTGCAGCATGTGCAGTGGCGCACACGACACAGAAGTGCCTGCAGCGGTTCAAGGCGAAGGAACCAATTGCCGCCAAGTGCCCCAATTGCTCAGGACGACACCACGCCTGGCACCACAGTTACCCCGCGAGGGTTCAGCACATGAGCCAGGGTTAAGGGAGGCAGGTTAATTGCTTTCGTGCGAGAGCACCAGGCCAACAGCGCCAATCCAGCTCCCCCAGACACTTTAACTTGGGGACAGCAGCGCCGCCCTCTTGCTCAACGCCCACCATCCCTCAGCGACCAGGACTTCCCTCCCTTGTCCTCAGCTCTCACTGTGGGCCAGATCACCACAGAGGTTCGCTGCCCGCCGTCGTTTGTCTCGCCACCACCACCCATCGCGACACCCAGTCAGCCACCGACCGTTTTGCCACCACCACCCAGCTCCACACCCAGCTCACCCACCGCTCCTGCTTCACCAGTCCTCACTTTCATGGCGGAGGATCTGTGGGTCCTGGGTTCACAGATTGTGGTGGCCATTGCCAAAGCCGTCTCCCTCAAACTGGGGATTACTCTGAAGGTGGCCTCGATTGCCTCTGCTGCCAATCGCATTATCGATCACGCAATCGACATGAAGCTGCAAGGCCTCAGTGCTCATCATATCCCTTGCCACCCAGCTCGCTCTAAAGGGGGGCCATGGACTCCTCCATGCAGGCCTGCTTGCTCTTTCAAGCAAACCAAGCCCCGGAATGCCGCCGCCCTATCTTCCACCCCTCAGCAGAGTCGACCATGCCCCCTTGAAGGGCAAGAGCCGACGCCCTCTGTGGTGACCTCAGCAGACATGGCCTCACCTCAGATGCCCGAGGACGACCGTCTGTGTCTCTCTTCAGATGGCGGGACAGCTCCCCCCTTAGACTCCTTCAGTGGAACTGTCTAGGAACACAGCATAAGCTCCCACTTTTGCAGGAGGCGGCCAAAAGGGACCACCCTCGTCTCATCCTACTGCAGGAGACCCTGCTCCCAGATAGTTCCACTTTTCGTCTCTTGGGTTACACCACCCATCTCCTCCCATATATTCGTGGCATCACACGAGGATGTGCCATTCTGGTACAGGACCACATCGCATGCACGAATTGTGACCCTCCTCCTTTCTGTGGATCTGATGTGGAGGTCCAGGGCGTGGTTCATCAGCTGGCAAAGTCGTCCCTGACGGTATACAATGTGTACTGAAACCACAGGGGCTTCTTGGAAATGGGAGACTTGTTCTCCCAGGCTGCCAGGGGCACTGTCTACGTCAGGGGCAACTTTAATGCCCAACACACCCTTCTTTCATCGCCTCTTCCATCCAGTGATGCAGGGTGACACATCTCTCTGATGCTGGAGGAGATGGATGGTGTATCCCTTCTGAACAATACTGGAGTTGCCACTCACATTGGTGGGGGCCGTCTCGATCTGTCTTTTGTATCATTCCCCCTAATGGGCTCACCAAAGTAGTCACTTCACCCCCATCTCTCTAGTGACCACTTCGCCGTCCTGGTCACTTTACCTATGACTCCACTCCCGCCTCCCCCTCTCCCTCCACACAACATTTCGCGGACCGTTCTGCTTCCCACAATCTTCCGCAATCCGTCCAAGCCCTGCGGGAGCAGCTGTCGGCTTCTCGTGTCGCCGCTGTGCAGGCTGCTTGTGCAAGACCTGACCCCGCTGATCATCCCATCACTAGCAGGGAGCTTCATAAGGCACTGCGACGCAGGACCGACACTGCGCCTGGGCTCAATGGGCTTGCTTACTCACTATTGTCCAATGCTGGAGATTGTGGTAGTGAGAGACTACTTGATCTGTTTAACTTCTCATGGTCTGAGGGCCGTTTTGCTGAGGTCGTGGAGGACAGCTGTCATCCACCCGATTCCCAAACCTCACTATCCCGGGGTCATGCACCCTATTTCGCTTCTTAGCTGTGTAGCTAAGTCGGCAGAAAGAGTTGTGCGTGCTCGCCTTGCCTGGCATCTGGGACAGTTGCACCCGAGGACTTCTGTGTACCATCCTGGCAGAAGTGCTTCCCACTGCCTCGCTTCTTTCCTGTGGGAGCTTCGAGGTGGATGGGGGATGGCTGTCTTCCTCGACCTCGAGAAAGCCTCCGAGCTGGCGAGACCCCTTGCCATCCAGGCAGCCCTTGCAGACCGGGGAGTCGGGGGTAGACTCCTATCATGGGTGGGGGACTATTTAATGCACCGGACAGCGGGGCTTAGATTTCAGGGGCAGACCTCCCCGTTTTACCATCATCATAACGGCATGCCCCAGGGAAGCATACTCAGCCCCTTGCTCTTCAATGTTCTAGTGGAGGGGCTACTGGCGGTAGACTATGGCCCTGGTGTGACACGGCTTGTTTATGCAGATGATTTGGCACTTGTCTTCTCGAGGGGGGACTGCTTCGCCCATGCACCAGCTGCTCTTTCCCGGCTTCATGCCAAGTGCAGCAAACTCGAACTGAAGGTCAACCTCGAGAAGACCAAGTGCCTACCTTTTGGTTCCCGCCCTCCGGACCGTCCTCTCTTGCTTGATGGCTGCAGCATTGAGCTTGTCACACTCCACCGCTACTTGGGGGTATATTTTGATACTGGCCTTACGTTTGCTAAGCACGTCAAGTACCTACAAGAGCGGGCCACCACTTGCGCTTCTGCTCTCCGCTACCTCTTTCGCTGCAGCCTCGGGGCGTGTTATTCTGTATTAAAGACTCTACATTCATGCCATCCACTCCATTGTAGATTATAGTGCCATATGCCCCATGGTCTTGCCCCACACATCTCCCAGTCCTTGGAGGTTCTTCAAAAAGAAGCCCTCCGAGGTATGCTGCATGCTTCACGCTGGACCAGGTTAGTTAACCTGCGGCTAGAGAGTAGGTTTCCATCCCTTGCTCACAGAAGTGCTTTGCATGCAACAGCTGAGACGCTCAGGCTAGTGCATCTCCATACGCACCTGCCCGTCTCTGTCCTACTGTGGTGTCTAGCAAGCAGGCCCCCTGACCCACCCCCCCATCATGACTGGGCTCATGCCTCTACGGCTATACTCCACGACTTGGGTGTGGCTTCGGAGGTTGCAGTGACCCTGATCTCAATTGTCCGGGGTACTTGCCTCCTTCTCCCTGGTTGCCTCCCCCTTTCACCGTTGTCTATCCCTCAGAGTCTTAGCCTCATCACTCTATTCCGGCCATCCTCCGACAGGAAAGTCTCAGCAGCATCACTACTCTTACCTCTATGGCCTCAGCAGTCTACTACACAGACGGCTCAGTCTCGTCTGATGGTTCAGCAGGAACAGCTTTTGTTTCTGGAACATACAGAATCGTGGCACATCTTTTCGGGGGTCTCTGCCTTTCAGGCCGAGCAGGTGGCACTTCTCGGTGCCTTGCACCATGCCTACCGACAACATCAGCGTGTCGTTTTACACACTGACTCTCATCCCTTCAGTGCCTGGAGTCTCTCTCCCTAGTATCACATCGATTCTTACTCACCGCTGTCTATACGGTCTCTTCCCTCATCCAATGGCAAGGTGGCTCTGATTTTTTTCACTGGTTCCCGGGGCATGTTGGGATTGGGGTAAATGAACTGGCGGACAGAACCGCACATGCTGATAGCTCCGCACTGAGGTCACGTTTCCGCTTCGCCCTTGTGCCTCCCGGGTTCTCTCGTTCGTGGCTAGCACTATCTCCAGGCGTACCAAAGATGAGCATGAGCTTTGTACTGATGAGGGCTCACGCTCGGCTGCCTGGTATGCAACGGCCACGTCATAGTCTCCTCTTTCCATACCGAATGGTTTTCCCAACTACATCCTAGTCAGAATCCGGCGTCTCCGCCTGGGCTTCCTGTGCTATCGCCAGGTTGCATGCTTGGACCCTGAACCGTGCCCTCAGCGGTCCGCTGAACCACTCTGCCATTATCTACTCGACTGCCAGGCAACAGCCCTACTTCGTGCAACGACTCACGGAGCCTTTCCTCCCACTGGTGATGATATCCTTGATTCGGCTCGGGTTGTTAGCAGTTCGCCCTACCATAGGCAATTACACACAGTTCGGGATTATCCCCCTCCTTGCTAACTGCGTTTCAGTTTGTTATTGTCTTAGACTATTTTTTTTTTTTTTTTTTATGCCTATCTCTGACGGGCTCTCGGTTTGCCCGTGTCCCACGACGTGGGGGTAAATATCAACAAACAAACAAACAGACCCTCACATATCAGCCTTCTTAACTGTGAATTGACTGCATCCTACGTGTTAGCTCATTTAGTCTTATTTTTTTTCCGAGTCAATTTTGTCACCGTAGGAAATGCTTTCTGAGTTCTAGATACAATTGGGAGTGTATCCAAGCTAATTTTAAGAACGTTTGTGGTTCTCACCCTAAATTATGCGGTCTTTTGGATCACTCAGGAATAATAATTTTGAATTACTCCTAGAGCGGATGCTATGACCGTAATAAAAGAGCTTGACCATTTTTTTCATATGAAGTTGCCACTACAAATTAAGAAAGTCACAAATGACCTTCTTCGTAACATAGAAATCCAAACTACCTCCAGACGGCACTAATACGGTTCGTTCAGTGTTCCTTCAACCTGCACTTTTTGTAGTTGTCGTGAACTGTATGTCTGCGGAGATTAGGAATAAAGCTATAAAAGGTAATTAACTATACATCTTGGTATTGCAGTAGTTTATACTTTCTTACTTTCTCATATAAATTATTAGGTGAGAGTGAGAAGCTCATCAGTATTCCAGCTCATATTTTTCATTATTTGATTTTTTCGCACTAAATTATGTGGTCTCTAGGATCACTCAAGTATAAGAGTTTTAAATTATTCCTAGATCGGATGCTATTACTGTAATAAATGAACCTCACCATTTTTTAATCTGAAGTTACCGCTATAAATGAAGAAAGTCACAAACGAACCCCTCCGTAATGTAGAAATCCAAATAATCTCCATACGACACTAATACAGTTCGTTCAGTGTACAGTCAACCTGCACTTTTTGTAGTCATGAGCTATATGTCTACGGAGATTAGGAATAAAGTTCTATCTATCTATCTATCTATTGCCAGACGCCTCAATCCCGTTTGGGGTGGCCACAGACAAATCGCCTCCAAGTCGCCCTGTCCCCCGCCATTTCACTCCCCTGCTCCCAACTCACACACCCCTCTCTCATATACCTCTCCACCCCATCTCTCCATCTCATCCTCGGCCTCCCCCTCCCTCTTTCCCCCTCCACCTCACTCACATACACTCTCTTCGTCAGTCTTTCACCCTCCATCCTCTCCACATGGCCAAATCACCTCAGTGTGTTCCTCATAACGCTTCCTATCACATCCACATCCACACCACAACGCTCCTTTATATCCTCATTCGTCAGCCTGTCTCTCCATGTGACTCCACAGGCTCCTCTTAAATAACTCATTTCCACTGCTCTCACTCTTGACTTGTGTCCTTCCAACAACGTCCAAGCTTCACTTCCGTACGTTAGAGTTGGTATCACAATACTGTCATGTAGTAACTTTTTCACTTCCATGCTCACTTCCCTGTTTCTTATCACTGCTTTCAAAGAACCAGCAACCTTTCTTCCCTGCTGTACTCTTTCAAGCACTTCACCCTCCAAACCTCCATCCCTACTCATCACACTACCCAAGTACTTAAACGTACTCACATTTTCCAATTCCTCACCATCCAACCTCGCTGTACATTCACTGACTTCACCTCCCTCAAAGACCATCACTTTACTCTTCCCTACATTCACCTTTAGATTCCGTTTCTTACACACTCTCTCAAACTCATCCACCAAGCCTTGCAGCTCCCCTTCGTCTTCACTCAACAACACAGTATCATCTGCAAACAACAGTACAGGGAGTTTCCAAACACTATCCTCTCTCACCAGGGCCACTCCAACATCCACTACCCTACCTTGTACCTCTTTTATTACCCCATCCATGTACAGATTGAACAACCATGGAGACATGACACATCCCTGTTTCAACCCAACTTTCAAAGAGAAAAATTCACTTAGTTCACCATCCACACGCACTGCAGCCTTCGCACCATCGTACATACTCTTCACAGCATTCACCAACTTCCCATCTACTCCATATATTCTTAACACTTTCCACAATCCTAGTCTATCCACCATGCCATATGCTTTCTCCAAATCCATGAAAGCCGCAAACAACTTCTTTCCCTTCTCTAGAAACTTTTCCACTAAAGATCTGAGAATGAATATCTGATCTACACAACCTCTTCCCTTCCTAAAGCCTCCCTGTTCTTCTCCAACTAATTTCTCTGTTCTTTCTCTAACTCTGTCAATAAGTATCCTACCATACACTTTTCCTATTATACTAAGAAGACAAATGCCCCTATGAATACCACACACTTCTTTTTCCCCTTTTCCCTTTGTACAAGGGAATAATTATACCTGACTTCCAATCCTCAGGGACTCTACCTTCCTCCCAGGCCAATCTGCACATCTTCTACATCCATTTTACTACTATCTCTCCCCCATGCTTCAGCATTTCACCACACACTCCATCAATTCCTGGGGCTTTCCCTGATTTAACTTTCTTCATTGCTTCCACAACTTCTATCCTAATGATTTCTTCCTGTCTTCTCACCTCCCTCCTTCTCCCAGCCATTCCCCAGCCACTTATACTTGCATTACTTCCATCCTCCACGTTCAACAATTCCTTAAAGTTATTAATGGTAATTAACGATATATTTCGGTATTGCAATAATGCTTATACTTTTTGTATAAATTTTTAGGTGAGAGCCAAAAGCTCATCAGTATTCATTCTCACGAGCTTTCACAGTTTTCAGAGATTTTACCTTAGGAAATGTTGCTGATGGTTTAACAGAAACTTTCATAATGTGGAAATATTTTTTTTTCTTTTTCATTCAATCTGGAGGCTCGATGAAATTTTAAAGTCCTACTATTGCAGATAAAAATAGAATACTCATTCTGGAGTTTCTCGCTTGTTTCAGTTACCCCCACATCAATTCAAACTTACTGTTCCTAAAAATTTCATATGCCAGCCCACTTTATATTTCAATCGATTTCTTGTTATATGTTTCCTAAATGTGAGGCTGGATGGTGAGGATGTGGAGAAAGTGAGTGCATTCAATTACTTGGGTAGTGTGATGAGGTAGGATGAAACTTTTGGGGATGAAGTGCTTGAAAGGGTACAACAAGGAAGGAAGGATGTTGGTTCACTGAAAGCAGTGATGAGAAATAGGGAAGTGAGTATGGAAGTTAAGAATTTACCTCATGATAGTATTGTGATCCCTACTCTGACGTATGGAAGCGAGGCATGGACCTTGCTAGAGGGGAACAAGTCAAGAGTGAGAGCAATGGAAATGAGTTACTTGAGAGGAGCATGTGGAGTGACAAAGAGGGACAGGTTATCGAATGAAGAAGTGATGGAACGTTGTGGGGTGGATGTGGATGTGGTTGAGAAGATTAGGAGAAATACACTGAGGTGGTTTGGACATGAGGTGAGAATGGAGAATGAAAGACTGACTAAGATAGGTGAGGTGGAGGGAGGGAGAGGGAGGGGAATACAGAGGATGAGGTGGAGGGAGGGAGAGGGAGGGGAAGACAGAGGATGAGGTGGAGGGAGGGAGAGGGAGGGGAAGACAGAGGATGAGGTAGAGGGATGGAGTTGAGAGGTATATGAGGGAGGGGGGAGTTAGCTGGGGGGAGGGTAGGCAAATGGTTAGTGACAGCGACTTGGAGGCGTTTTGTCTGCGCCACCGTTTGCGGGACTAGGGCCTCGGGCTATAGTTAGATCGATAGATAATTTTTATCACCCTTTGGAATGTCTTCTGAGTTTTGAAAATAACTGGGAGTGTCTCGCAATCAATTTTGAGTACATTTGTAGCAGTCGCGTATTCTGCGATTTCGACCAAAAATAAGTTTATACAGCCATCACTCCAGTAAAATAGTTCTGAACTTCCCCCAAAGGGGATGGTATCAGTCGTAACTACTTCATAATTGGAACTACCTTATATCCGTGAACTTACGGGAAGATGAAATTAAAAAAAAAAAAAAGCCAATAGACTCATTGGGAATTGAAAATCCAATTAATAACAACGCGGCAGACACTAGAGTTCAGGTCAACGCTCCCGGAATTATTATTTTTACACCCATCATGAACAATAAATCGGCGTATATGAGGAACCAAATCATGTTTATAAATAGTATATTTTAGTACGGATATGTATTTACTTTCACCTGAAAATCTATGTCTGATGACCAATACTTAAGTAATTTTCACGTAAACGTTTTACTGCCTTTTGGACTATTTTTACCTTGGTAAATATGAAAAATGATAACACTAGAGCCGTCATATTGCGAAAATATTCCATTTTTAAAAATTGATCGAGACTCAAGATGCCACTTTAAACTCCTACTCATCCAGATACAAAAATATCCTTTTTATTTCTAAATAGCCAAGTTTTGTTTTACACGTATCAAATCAAAAGGAACTCTTTTAATTTAAACCCCTTGAATGCCAGCCATCTTTACCAGTGAGACGATTTCATCCTACCTGTTGCCTAGTTTAGACCCTACTGATTTTTTTTTTTTTTTTTCAGATACGGAATTTTCTCATCCTCAAAAATGTTTTCTAATTTTTTAGATACAACTGGGAGTGTTTCCCAGCAAATTTACAGTACATTTGTGGAATCTGCATATTTGTTGTTTTAGCCATCAATTATGCGTTTTTTTGGATCACTCAAGTATAATAGTTTTAAATTGTTCCTAAAGATATGCTATTACACTAATAAAACAACTTAACCATTTTTTATCTGAAGGTACCAGTACAAATGATGAGCCACAGATGACCCTCTTCGTATCGTAAAAGGGCAAACAACCTCTAGAGTACATTAATACAGTTCATTCACTGTTCCTTCAACCTGCACTTTTTGTAGCTGCCATGCACTGAATGTCTATGGAGATTAGGAATACAGTTATAAATGGTAATTGATAATTTATCTCGGTATTGCAATAGTTTATACTTTCACGTATAAATTTTCAGGTGAGAGTCGAAAGCTCATCAATGTTCGTTCTGACGAGGTATCTCAGAGTTGAGAGATTTTACCTCAGGAAATGTGGCTGATGTAAAACGAACCTTCATAATGTGCAAATATTTTTTTTTTTTCTTTTTTACATTGTCAGGAGGCTCAATTTAATTTTAAAGTGCTTCTATTGCAGATAAAAAAAGAATACCCATTCGAAGTTTCTTGTTTGTATCGGTGACTCCCACATCAAATCATATTTATTGCTCAAACACAGATGCCAGCTTTCTTTACGGATCAATCGATTTCTTGCTATATGTTTCCTAAACGCGTTTTTTTCACCATCAGAAATATCCTTTGTTTTGGAAATAATGGGAGTTTGTCACACTCAAATTTGAATACATTTGTGGAAATTGCATATTTAGCGAATTCGACCAAAAATACGTTTTTTACGGCCATCACTCTAATAAAATAGTTTTCAACTACCACCAAAGCGGATGCTAGCCGTAACTGGTTCACAATTGGCACTGCCTTTTATCTAAGTCACGGATAAAACAAGAAAAAGAAAAGCAGAATGACAACGAAAAATAAAAATCCAGCTAATCTCAACACGGCAGACACAACAGCTCACGTCGAAGCTCCTGCAACCCGATTTTTTGAAGTCCCATCATGAACACTAAAACTTGAGGAACAAAGTATTATTTATAAATTGTATATCTCAGTACGGCTATGTATTTACTTTTTCCTAATAATATATATCTGACAATCAGTATCTAAACAATTTTCTCGTAAACGACTTATTGCTTTAGAAGTGATTTTACCTTAGTACAAATTAAAACTGATATCACACGAACCGTCATACTGTGAAAATATTCCATATTTCAGATTTCATCAGGAGGATCAAAATGCCACTTTAAACGCATAGTTATTCACGTAAAAAAATTATCCGTTTTGTATATAAATTTCCAAGATTTTTACAGGTATCTAATCAAATGAAACTCTTCTACATTAAACCCCCTGAACAACAGCCTTCTTTACCAGTGAGTCGATTTCATCCTACGTTACCTAATTTAGATATTGCTTTTTTTTTTTTTCACACGGAATTTTCTCACCTCAGAAATGTTGTATAAATCTTAGATGAAATTCGGATTGTTTCAAAGCTAATTTAGAGTACATTTGAGTAAGTTGCAAACTTAGTCTTATCGCCCTCAATTATGCGGTATTTACGATCACTCAATAGTTTTGAATTTTTCCTAAAGCAGGTGCTATTACCTTAACAAAAAAACTTTACCATTTTTTAATCTAAAGTTACCAGTACAAATGAAGAATCACAAATGACCCTCTTTGTATCATAAAAATCCAATCTCCACAGTACATTAATACAGTTCATTCAGTGTTCCTTCAATCTGCACTTTTTGTGAACTAAATGTCTACGAAGATGTGGAATAACGTTGTAAATGGTAATTAACTAGACAGTATATATCGGTACTGCATTTATTTCTCGTAAAAATTTTTAGGTGTGACTCCAAAGCTCATGTTTCTTCTTACGAGCTTTCAGAGTTTGCGGAGATTTTACTTAAGAAAATGTTGCTGATGCTCTCACAAATATTTTTTTTTTTTTATCATTCAATCTACATGTCAATCGATTTCTTGCTCTGTTTCCGAAATGGGATTTTTTTTTTTTAACCCTCGGGAATGTCTTCTGTTTTGGAAATTATTGGGTGTCCCGCAATCAATTTTGAGTACATTTGTGCTAGTCGCATATTTTGCGATTTCGAACAAAAAAGTTTATAAGCCAACACTCCAGTAAAATAGTTCTGAAATACACCCAAAGCGGATGGTATCAGTAGCAACTAGTTCACATTTGGAATTACCTTTTATCCGTGAACTAACGGGTAAGATGAGTAAAAAAAAAAAAAAAAAAAAAAAAAAAGCTAAAAGTCAATGGACTCATCGGAAATTAGAGTATCCAGTGATTATCAACGCGGCTGATACAAAGGAGTTCAGGTCAACGCTCCCGCAACCTGAGTCTTTTCGACCCATCATGAACAATACACCGGCGTATATGAGGAACCAAGTAATGTTTGTTAACTGTATATCTCAGTAAGGCTATATAATTACTTTTACCTAAAAATATATCTGATAATACGTACCTAATCAATTTTCTCGTAAACTATTTACTGCCTTTCGACTCCATATTACCTTGGTAAATATGGATAATATTATCACAAGAACCGTCATACGCGGTAATATTCCATTCTAAAAATTTGATCAGGAGGCCCAAGATACAGGTAAAAAAAAATAATATCGCTGGTTATTTACATCTCTGCATTCAAACGAAACTCTTTGGGTCTAAACCCCCCACATGCCAAACTTCTTAACTCTAAATTGATTTCATTCTACCTGTTACCCCATTAAGCTTCGTTTCTGATTTTTTTTTCCTGAGAATTTTTTCACGATAGGATTTTTTTTTTTTTCGATACAATTGGGAGTGTTTCCAAGCTAATTTAGAGTACATTTGAGGACGTTGTATATCTAGTTTTTTCGCCCTCAATGATGCGGTATTTATGATCACTCATGAAAAATAGTTTTGAATTATTCCTAAAGGAAACGTTATTACCTATATAAAAAAAAAAAAATTACCATTCTTTTTTACCTGAAGTTATCTGTACAAATGAAGAGTCACAAATGACCCTCTTTGTAACATGAAAATGAAAACAATCGTCAGAGTACATTAATACAGTTAATCCAGTGTTCCTTAAACCTGCACGTTTTGTAGCTGTCATATGTCTACGGAGGTGAGGAATAACGTTGTAAATAGTAATTAACTATATATCTCGGTATTGCAAGAGTGTTTATACTTTCTCGTATAAATATTAACGTGAGTCCAAAGTTCATCAATGTTCCTTCTCACGAACTTTGACAGTTTTCAGAGATTTTACCAAGAAAAAATATATATATATATATATATATATATTTGTCATAAGGTTCGATGTTATTTTAAAGTCATTACCGCACATAAAAACGATTTCTCATTCGAAGTTTCCCCCTTATTTCGATGGCCCCCACATCATTTCAAACTTATTGTTGCCAGCTCTCTTTACATATCAATCGATTTCTTGTTATATGTTTCCTAAAACTGGTTTTTATCACCCTCAGGATTGCTTTCTGAGCTTTGGAAATAAATGGGAGTGTCTCGCAATCAATTTTGAGTACATTTGTGGTAGTCGCCTATTTTGCGATTTCGATAAAAAATAAGTTTATACAGCCATCACTCCAGTAAAATGGTTCTGAACTACCCTCAAAGCGGTTGGTATCAGTCGTAACTAGTTCACATTTGGAACTACCTTTCACCCGGGAACTCACGGGTAGAGTAAAAGCCAATAGACTTATTGGAAACAAAAATCCAGTGAATATCAAGGCGACACATGCAAAAGAGTTCAGGTCAGCTCTCCCGCAACATGATTCTTTTCGACCCGTCATGAACAATGCAACTGCTTATATGAGGAAACAAGTAATGTTTGTAGATAGTATATCTCAGTACGGCTACGTATTTACTTTTGACTAATATTATATCTGATGACCCATACATAATCAATTTTCTCGTAAACTAGTAACTCCGTTTCGACATAATTTTACCTCGGTAAATATGGATAAGAATATCACAAGAACAGTCACACTGCGATAATATATTTATAATTTAATCAGGAGGCTCAAGATGCCACTTTAAAGCCGAAGTTATACAGAGAAAAACAGTATCTCTTTTATCTCTAAACATTTCCATGTTATTTACATGTCTGCAGTCAAATGAGTCTTTGGGTTTAATCCCCTCACATGCAAGACTTCTTAACTGTGAATTGATTTCACCCTACGTGGTACCCCATATAGCCTAGTTTCTGATATTTTTTTTTTTTTCCGACAATTTTGTCACCCTAGGAAATGTTTTCTGAATTCCAGATACAGTTGGGAGTGTTTCCGAGCTAATTTTGAGAACATTTGTGGAAGTTGCATATTTTGTTTATTTCGCCCTAAGTTGTGCGGTCTTTTGGATCACTGATGTATAATTGTTTTGAATTATTCCTAGACGGGATAGTATTTCAGTAATAAAATAACTTGACCATTTTTTTTAATATGAATTGACCATTAAAAATGAAGAAAGTCACCAATGACCATCGTCGTAACGTAGAAATCCAAACAATCTCCAGACGACACTAAAGCAGTTCCTTGAGTGTTCATTCAACCTGCACTGTTTGTAGTTATCATGAGCCATATGTCTACGGAGATGAGGAATAACGTTATAAATGGTAATTAACTATATATCTCGGTAATGCAATAGTTTATACTTTCTTGTATAAAAATTTAGGTGAGAATCAAAAGCTCATCAGTATTCATTCTAATGAGTTTTCACAGTTTTCAAAGATTTTATCTTAAGACAGTCATAGCTATAAAAAGTGCAGATTGAACAAGCACTGAATGAATTGTGTTATATCCTCTGGAGATTGTGTGTATTTTTACACAACGTAGAGTGTCTTTTTTTGATTTGTAGAGGCAACATCAGATTAAAAAAAAAAAAATGGTTTATTGTTACGGTAATAGTGTCCACTTTATTAATAATTCAGAACAATTAAACTTGAGTAAGAAGCAAATAATTAAGGGAGAACAAAGTAATTATGCAACTTCCAGGAATGTACTGTAAATTGGCTTTGAAACTCAAAACATTTCCTACGGTGACAAATTTAAGTGTAAAAAAAAATCAGTACCAACGCTAAATGAGGTAACACGTAGGAGGTTTAAAACCAAGGTGTGTCATTTGATTACAGACATGGAAATATCTTAGAAATTAAGAAATGAAAGGGATATTGTTTTTATCCGCATATTTTGGGCTTTAAAAAGGCATCTCAAGCCTCCTGATCAATTAAAAAAAAAAAATGGAATATTTTCGCTTTATGACAGTGTGATTAATTATCAATAATTACCAAGGAAAAGTCAAACCGAAAGGCACTAAATCGACTACGAGAAAATGTTTTAGGTATTGGTATTCAGATATTTATTATTGGGAAAGAGTAAATACACAGCAGTTTTGATATACAGTTGATAAACAATACTCAGTTCCTCATATACCCATGATGGGTCTTAAAAATATCAGGTTGCAGGAGCGTCCACGTGAACTGATGTATATGCCGTGTTAAAATTAACTGCATTTTTAATTTCCGATGAGTCTTTGGGTTTTATTTTCAAATTCATCTTACCCATTACGTAACGTATGAATGGTAGTTCCGAACGATGTTACTGGAGTGACGGCTGGATAAACTTAATTTCGTCGAAATCGCTGAATATAAACTTCCAGAAACGAACTCAAAATTGATTGCGAAACTCTCCCAATTATTTCCAATACTCAGCAGACATTTGTCGGTGAAAAAAATCACATTTAGGAAACATAAAGCAAGAAATCAAAAAAGAGAGCTGGCATCTGAGGTGTTTCAGAACAATAAATTTGAATTGATGTGGGGGGGCACAGAAACGAGGGAGAAACTTCGGATGAGTATTCTTTTTCATCTGCAGTAGAAGCCCTTTAAAATTACATCCAGCCCCCTGACGGAAAGAAAGAATACTTACACATTATGAAGGTTCGTGTTACCCAATAAGCCACATATCCTTAGGTAAAATATCTCAAAACTGTGATACCTCGTTAGAGGGAATATTAATGAGATTTTATCTCATCTAAAAATTAAAGTAGACGTTTTTCATTTCCGTAGGCATATAGTGCTTGACAGCTATAAAAAGTGCAGCTTGAAGGAACACTGAATGAACTGTATTATGTCCTCTGGTGATTGGATTTTCACGTCACGTACGGTAGAGTGTCATTTGTGACTTTCTTCATTTGTAGTGGCAACATCAGATTAAAAAAAAAAAAAAGTCGTTTGTTTCGGTAATAGCATCAGCTTCAGGAATAATTCAAATCTAATAAACTTGAGTAGAAACTAAAAACCGCATAATTAATGGCGAAAACAGTAATTATGCAACATCCAGAAATGCACTATAAATTAGCTCTGAAACACTCATAATTGTATTCATTGAGAAAACGTTTCCGAGGGTGACATTTAAGTAAAAAATAATAATAATAACTAGGCTAAATGAGGTTTATGTATTTAAGAGGTTTCACTTGATTGCAGACACGTAAATAACTGGAAAATTTAGTGGTAAAACGGATATCATTTTTATCTGCATATTTTCGGCAATAAAGTGCCATCTGAAGCCTCCTGGTCAAATTTATAAAAAGGAATCTTTTCCCAGTATGACTGTTTGTGCGATATCATCATCAATATTTACCAAAGTAAAATCACCACAAAGACAATAAGTCGATTTAAAAAAAATTGTTTAGCAATTAGTAATCAGATATATTACGAGAAAAGATAAATTACATAGCAGTACGAAGATATACAAGTGATAAAAAATACTCGGATCCTCATATACGCAGATTTATTGTTCATGATGGGTCTTAGAAACTTCAGGTTGCAGAAGCGTCGACGTGAACTGACGTACAGTCGTCAGCACAAATTCGCTGCAAGCCTGCTTCTGTGATGTGGGTCGTTTTGTCTGGCAACGGTGTATGGGAACTAGTTCCCACACAGGCTTTTATACGCTTTAAAGACGTGTTTGTAAGAATAAATACTATAAATCACCCAGAATACAATATTCTTTATATCTGATTAGCGTAAAAATGTGCAAAAGACGACATATGAATGTTGTCGAATGGTGAAACTCCTGTTCTCTCATCCCTTGTCCCTTCCCACTCTCCCCTCCTCCTTCCCTCTCCCGCTATCCTTCATGTCCACTCCTCTCTCTCTCCTCCCTGTCTACCTTATATCACCCACAACGCTAATCTACGTAATAAACCGCACTCTTCTCGATTTCTTGTCTATTCCTGTAACCTTTTTGCTCCTCAACATTCGAGAGTTTCATGCCATGCAACAATCTCTTTCTCCCACTCGTTACTCCACACATGATGCAGCAGTTCGAAACTTTAGCGTTTCTGATACTGCTTCGTGATTCAGTGAACAGTATGAGGAGAATGGGAACATTTTCCTAGGGAAGAGAGAGGGCGAGAAGTAGGAGAGTGGGCACAAATGTGTTTAATTTTGCCTACTGATATAATAGGCACAGACTTCCAGGCTCACTCAAAACAAATACTAGCAAGGAATACATCACAAGAACGAGACCTCAATATTCCTGTATCTCCCGGCTGTTGGCAGTGACAAAGGGTGGAGAACAGAAAGACAACTGGAGAGGAGTGAGAAGAAGACGAGGAGGGTAAGAATGGGACTAGAACAGGAAGGAATATTAATAATAAACCTTGGTAGTACCGCAAGCAACTGGGAATAAGGCAGACTGGGTTTAGAAAACAGTCAAGAGAGAATTGCGATGCGCCAATCGGGTTAGTGCCGTGGATAAATGAATGAAGGTAGAGAGAGTGGGGAGAGGAGACAGTGGAGAGGCATGAAAGTGTGTGGGGAGTAGGAGGGAGAGGGAGGGGTAGGGGGGGACATCAGGAGGAGTAAGGGGGAGAGATAGGAAGGGAGCTTACACACTGTTATAATGAAAAATACCAGAGTATTACGCTCATACATCGTTCCATAACATTCTGTCAACTCTTGCACTTTGTTACGCTAATCAATTACGGTATACAGAGAATTGTATTCTAGGCAGTCTCTGGTACCACTTTTGAAAAACACATCGTTAAAGTGTATAAAAGTGTATGTGGCAACTCATCCCTTTACACTGTTGCCAGACAAAAGGGCTCGCATCACACTAGTAGACTTGCAGCGAATTTATGCTGACGACTGTACAGTAAATGCCGTATTGAAATTAACTGGATTTTAATTTCCAATGAGTCAATTTGTTTTTTTTACAATCATCTTACCCGTTACTTCACGTAGGAAAGGTAGTTCCAACTGTGAACTAGTTACTGATGATAGCATCCGCTTTGGGGGTAGTTCCAAGCGATGCTATTGGAGTGATGGCTGTATAAACTTAATTTGGTCGAAATCCCTATATATATGACTTCCAAAAACGTACACAAAATTGATTGCGAAACTCTACCAGTTATTTCCAAAACACAGCAGACAATTCTGAGGGTGAAAAAATAACTTTTATGGCACATATAACAAGAAATTGACTGACACTAATAAAGAGCTGGCATCTGAGGTGTTTCAGAACAATAAATTTGAATTAATGTGGGGGGGGCACCGAAACAAGCGAGAAACTTCGGATGAGTATTCTTTTTATCTGCAGTAGAAGCCCTTTAAAATTTCATCCAGCCTCCTGACAGAATGTAAAAAAAAAGAAAAAAAAAATATTTACACATTATTAAGGTTCGTGTTACACTATCATCCACATATCCTCATGAAAAATCTCTCAAAATTGTGATACCTTGTAAGAAAGAATATTGATGACCTTTTGACTCTTACGAGAAAGTATAAACTACTGCAATACCGAGATATATAACTAGTTTCCAGTTATACATTTATTCCTCATATCCGTAGACATATTGTGCATGACAGCTAGAAAAAGTGGAGGTTGGAGGAACAGTGAATGAACTGTATTAATGTCGACTGGATATTGTTTGGATTTTTACGTTACTAACAGGGTCGTTTTTGACTTTCTTCATTTGTAGTGGTAACTTCAGATAAATGAAATGGTTAAGTTGTTTTGCTACCGTAATAGCCTCCCCTTCAGAAAAACTTCGAAACTATTGTGCTTGAGTGATCCTAACACCCGCATAATTGACGGCGAAAACACCAGATATGCAACTTCCACAAATGTACCCTAAATTCGGTAGAAAACACTCCCAGTTGTATTTACAATTCATAAAATATTTGAGGAAATTCTGTATAATGAAAAAATCAATCAAGTGTAAATAAGGTGACGCGTAGGATGAAATCGATGCACTGGTAAAGAAGGCTGGCATTCAGGGGTTTTAAGGACAAAGAGTTTCCTTTGATCAGAGACGTGTATAAAACGAGGAAATTTAGAGATAAAACGGATATTATTTTTAACTGCAGAACTTAAGCTTTAAACTGGCACCATGAGCCTCCGATCAAATTTAAAAAACGGAATATTTTCGCAATGTGACGCATCGTGTCATATCATTATCCATGTTTACCAAGGTGAAATCACTCCGAAAGGCAATAAGTCGTTTACGAGAAGTATGTTTGGGTATTGCATATCAAATATATATTATAAAAAAAATAAATAGCCGCACTGAGATAAACAATTTATAAACACTACTTGGTTCCTCATTTACACATTTCATTGTTCACGATGGGAATTTAAAAAAAAAATCAGGTTGCATTAGCATTGTAATGAACTGTTGTGTCTGCCTTGTTGATACTAGCTGGATTTGTTATTTCAGAAGAGTCTTGGCCTTTTTTTTTTTTTTTTTTTTTTTAATCTTACTCGTGATTTCAAGATAAAAGGTAAACAGTTGGATTCCGATTTTTTTTTTTTTTCTATTCATCTTCCCCGTGATTTCACGATCAAAGGGAAAACCATTTGTGAAGTAGTAAAGGCCGAGAGCATCAGCTTGGTGGGTAGTTCAGAGCTTCTTGAATGTAGTGATGGCTGAAAAAAAAAAAAAAAATCGGAATCCCTAAATAAGCAACTTCCACAAACGTACTTAAAATTGATTGACACCAAATTATATGGAAAACTCCGAAAAAAATGACATTTAGTAAACATATATCAAGCAGTCGATCTATACGTAAAATGAGCTGGCATCTGAGGTGTTTAAGAACAATAAGTTTGAAATAAAGTGGGGGTCACCGAAACAAGCTAGAAACTTGGAATGAAAATTAATTTTTACCTGCAGAAGCACTTTAAAATTTCATCGACTGAATGAAAAAATATATATATTAAAAAGAATGTTTGCACATTATTAAGCTTGGTGTTACACCATAAGCTACATCTTATGGAAAAACTCTCTCAAAACTGATGTCGTGAGAAGGAATATTAATGAGATTTTGACCCTCACCTAAAAGTTTATACGAGAAAATATAAACACTTCTTCAATAGCGATATATAGCTAATTACCATGTATAACGTTATTCCTCATTTCCGTAGACATATAGTGCATGACAGCTATAAAAAGTGCAGGTTGAACGAACACTGAATTAACTGTATTATGTCCTCTGGTGATTATTTGGATTTTTATTAAACACAACTACACGATGACACTAACCTCTATCAAATAATAATAAACCCCAATACAGCCACTAAAGAAATCATAGATCCAAGAGATGACAAAACATTTCCAGCTGCATAAGCACCAGGATAATCAGAATACCGTCGAGGCATCCCATTCAACCCTATGAAATGTTGAGGGAAGAAAGTAATATTAACTCCTAAAAACATAGTACAAAAATGAATTTTTAACCACAGGATTTAACGCCAACCCCGCAAAAATTCCAAAAACAGCATCCATCGACAGCGCGTAGAGTGTCATTTGTGTCCTTCTTTTGTAGTGACATCATATTTAATAAAAAAATGGTCAAGTTGTTTGTTACGGTATTTGCACCCGCTTTAGGAAAAATTCAAATCTATCAATCTTGAGTAGAGACTAAAAACCGTATAGTTGAGGGCGAAAAGAGTAATTATGCAACTTCCAGATATGTACTCTAAATTTCCTTTGAAACACTTATAATTGTAAATAAAATTCAGAAACAATCAGTAACGACGCTAAATGAGGTAACACGTAGGATGAAATATATCACTTCTATAGAAACCTTGCATTTAACAGGTTAAAACCCAAGGAGTTTCGTTTGATTGTAGATATGTAAATAACTGGGAAATTTAGAGGTAAAATGGATATTATTTTTATCTGAATATTTTGGTCTTTAAAGTGGCATCTTGAGCTTCCTGATGAAATTAAACGGAATATTTTCGCCGTATGACTGTTTGTGTGATATCATTATCAATATTTACCAAGGTAAAGTCACCCAAAGGCAATAAGTTGTTTACAAGATAAATGTTCAGCTATTGGTTATCAGATATATATTACTAGAAGAAAGAAGAAAAAAAATAGCAGTACTGAGATATACAACTGATAAACAATACTTCGTTCCTCATATAGTCAAAATTTATTGTTCATGATGGGTCTTAAATATTTCGGGTTGCAGAAGAATCGATGTGATCTGCCGTGTTAAAATTAATTGGATTTTTACTCTCCGATTATTTTTTTTTTATTCATTGTACCAGTCACTTCACGAATAAAAGGTAGTTCCAATTGTCATCTAGTTACTGACGTGAGCATCCCCTTTGGGGGTAGTTGTGAAAATTTGGTCGAAATCGCTAAATATAAGACTTCCACAAACATACTCAAAACTGTTTGAGAGACATTCCCAATGATTTCCAATACTCAGCAGACATTTCTGAGGGTGAAAAACAAAAACAAAATGAAACAAAAAATCGATTGACACTTAAAGAGAGCTGGCATCTGAGGTGATTTAGAATAATAAATTTGAATTGATGTGCAGGGCACCGAAACGGGAAAGAAACTTACAATGAATATTCTATTTTATCTGCAGAAGAAGCCCTTTAATTTTGTATCCAGCCCCCTGACTAAATGTAAAAAAAAAAAAAAAAAAATTACACTATATGAAGGTTCTTGTTACACCATGATACATTTCCTTAGGTAAATACTCTTAAAACTGTGATACCTCATAAGAAGGAATATTGATGAGCTTTTGACTCACCTAAATATTGGTACGACAAAGTTTAATCTATTGCAATTCCGATATATATAATTAATTACCATTTATACATCTATTCCTCATAACCGTGGACATACAATGCATGACAGCAACAAAACGTGGAGGTTGGAGGAACACTGAATGAACTGTATTAATGTCGTCTGGATATTGTTCGGATTTTTACGTCACTAACATGGTCGTTTTTTATTTCTTCATTTGTAGTGGTAACTTCAGATAAAATGGTCAAGTTGTTTCGTTACCGTAATAGCAACCCTTTCAGAAAAATATCGAAACTATTATACTTGAGTGATCCTAACACCCGCATAATTGACGGCAAAAACACCAGATGTGCAACTTCCACAAATAGACCCAAAATTCGGTGGGAAACACTCCCAGTTGTATTTAGAATTCAGAAAACATTTCTGAGAGTGAGAAAATTAGGTATAAAGAAAATATCAGTAACAAGTGGAAATAAGGTAACACATAGGATGAAATCGATGCACTGGAAAAGAAGGCTAGTATGCAAAGGTTTCAAGGCCAAAGAGTTTCCTTTGATTCGACACGTGAAAAGAACATGGAAATTAAGAGATAAAACGGATATTATTTTTATCTTCATAACTTAGGCTTTAAAGTGGCACCTTGAGCCTCCTGATCTAATTTAAAAAACGGAATATTTTCACATTATGAAGGTTCGTGTGATATAATCCTTATTTACTAAGGCAATATCACTCTGAAAATTTGTTTAGATATTGGTTTTCAGATATATGTTATTAATATAAAGTAAATACATAGCCGTAATGAGATATACATCTTTTAAACACTACTTTGTTCCATATATACCCATTTTATTGTTCATGATGAGAATAAAAGAAAATCAGGTTGCACTGGCATTGAAATGAACTGTTTTGTCTGCCGTGTTGACATTAACTGGATTTGCAATTTCCGATGTGTTGGCATTTTTTTTATCTTTCACGATAAAAGGTATATCAGATTATGAAGTAGTTACGGCCGATAGCATCCGCTTGGGAGGTAGTTCAGAGTTATATTAGTGGAATGATGGTTGTAAACTTTTTTTTTTTTTTCGGAATCGCTAAATAAGCAACTTCCACAAATGTCTTCAAAATTGACTGGAGGACACCCCAAATTATATCGAAAAGTCTGAAGACATTTCTGATGGTGATAAAAATCACAATTTTGCAACATATATAAAGCAGTCGATCGACACGTAAAGAGAGTTGGCATCTTAGGTGTTTAAGAACAATAAATTTGAATTGAATTGGGGATCACCGAAACAAGCTGGAAACTTCGAAGCACTTTAAAATTACATCGAGCCCCCAGACTAAATGTAAAACAAAAAATAAAAAGAATACTTCCACAATAAAGGTTCGTGTTACATCATAAGCCACGCCAAGGTAAAATGTCTCAAAACTGTTATAGCTCGTGAGAAGGAATACTGATGAGATTTTGACTCACCGAAAAGTGTTTACGAGAAAATATAAATATTTCTTCAATAGCGATACATAGTTAATTGCCATATTATGATATTATTCCCCATTCCTCATTTCGGTAGACATATAGTGCATGATAGCTATAAAAAGTGCAGGTTGATGGAACGCTGAATGAACTGTATTAAGTCCTCTGGTGAGTGTTTGAATTTTTACGTTATGTAGAGTGTCATCTGTGACTTTCTTCATTTGTTATGGCAATATCGGTTAAAAAAAAAAAATGATAAAGCTTTAGGAATAATTCAAATCTATTAAACTTGAGCAGAGACTAAAAACCGCATAATTAAGGGTGGAAAGAGTAATTATACAACTTCCAATAATGTACTGTAAATTAACACTGAAACACTCATAATTGTACCTAGAGTTGAGAAAAAATCGATTCACTTCTATAGAAAGTTCTCATTAAATAGGTTTAAACCCAAGGAGCTTCGTTTGATTGCATGCATGTAAATAACTCGGAAATTTAAAGATAAAAGATATTATTATCTGCTCATCTGGGGCTTTAAAGTGGCATCTTGAGCCTCATGAAGAAATTTTAAAAAACGGAATATTTTCGCCATATGACTGTTTGCCTGATATCATTATCAATATTTACCTAGTTAAAGTTAACCCCTGAAGACAAGAAGTCGTTTACAAGAAACTTGTTTAGCTATTGATAATCAGATATATATTACTAGAAAATAGAAAATACATAGCAGTACTGAGATATACAATTGATAAAAAATTCTTAGTTCCTCATATACGCAGATTTATTGTTCATGACGGATCTTTAAAATTTCAGGTTGCAGAAGCATCGACATGAACTGATGCACATGCCGTGTTCAAATTAACTGGATTCTTAATCCGGTCAATTTTATTTTTATTCATCGTACCCGTCACTTCACGAATAAAAGGTAGTTACTGACGACAGCATCCGCTTTGAGGGGTAGTTACGAACTTAATTTGGTCGAAATCGCTAAATATAAGACTTCAAAACACGTACTCAAAATTGACTGCGAAACAATCCCAATTATTTCCAAAGCTCAGCAGACATTTCTGAGGGTGAAAAAATCACATTCAGGAAACATACAACAAGCATTCGATCGACACATAAAAAGAGCTGGCATTTGGGGTGTTTAAGAACAATACGTTTGAACTGAATGGGGGGCACCGAAACAAGCGAGAAACTTCGGATGCGTGCTCTTTTTTATCTGCAGTAGAAACATTTTTAAATTACATCTAACCTCCTGCCAAAAATAAATAAAAATATATATATATATATATATATATATATATATATATATGTATATCTATATATATATCTATATATATCTATCTATCTATCTATATATATATATATATATATATATATATATATATATATATATATATATATATATATATTGCTTGCACATTATTAAGGTTGGTGTTACACCATAATCCACATCTTATGGGTAAAATCTCTCAACTATTATACCTCGTGAGATGACATTTTGACACCAAAAAATTTATACGAGAAAATATAAAACCTACTTCAATAGCGATATGTAGCTAATTACCATTTATAACGTTATTCCTCATTTCCTTAGACATACATTGCATGACAGCCATGAAAAGTACTGGTTGAACGAACACTGAATGAATTGTGTTATGTCCTCTGGAGATTGTATGGATTTTTACAATACGTGGAGTGTCATTCTTGGCTTTCTTCATTTGAAGTGGCAACATTAAATAAAAGAAAATGGTCAATTTTTTGTTATGTTAATAGAGTCCGCTTTATTAATAATTCAAAAATAGAGACTAAAAACCGAATAATTAAGGGCGAGAACAGTAATTATGGAACTTCCAGAAATGTACTGTAAATTTGCTTTGAAATACTCATAATTGTACCTAGAGTTCAGAAAAAATTTCCAAGGATGACAAATTTGTTTAAAAAAAAAAAAATCTAACGTCTCTAAATGAGGTAACACGTAGGACGAAATCGATTCATATTTATAGAATGCTCTCATTTAAGAGGTTTAAAATTATGGATTATCTTTTGATTGCAGACATAAATAACTTGGAAATTTAAAAATAAAACGCATATTGGCGTTATCTGCTCATCCTGGGCTTTAAAGTGGCATCTCCAGCCTCGTGATCAAATTTAAAAAATGGAATATTTTCGCCGTATGAAGGTTCGTGCCATATTATCCATATTTACCAAAGTAAAATCACTTCGGAAGGCAAAAAATTGTATACGAGAAAATTGTTTAGGCATTGGTTATCAGATATATATTATTAAGAAAAAGTAAATACATAGTTGTACTGAGATATACAACTTATAAACACTACTTGGTTTCTCATACACCCATTTTATTGTTCATGATGGGCATAAAAAAAACAGGTTGCATTAATATTGAAATGTACTGTTCTGTTTGCCGCGTTGATATTCAACTGGATTTGAAAATTCCGATGAGTCTGTTGGCTTTATTTATTACTCATATAACCCATTATTTCACGATAAAAGGTATATCCAACTGTGAAGTAGTTACGGCAGATAGCATTAGCTTTGGGGGTAGTTTAGAACTATTTTACCAGAGTGATGGCTGTGAAACTTATTTTTGGTCGTAATCGCTAAATATGCGACTTCCGTAAATGTACTCAAAATTGATTGGCAGAAACTCCCAATTTTTTCGAAGAGTCTGAAGACATTTGTGAGGATGAAAAAAAAAAAAAAAACAGGAAAATCAATCGATCGACAAGTAAAGAGATCTGCCATCTGAGGTCTGTAAGACCAATAAGTCTGAATTGAAGAAGGGGGTCACCGAAACAAGGGAGAAACTTCGAATGAACATTCTTTTTAATCAGCAGTAGCAGTACTTTAAATTTATATCGAGCCCCCTGATTGAACGTAAAAAAATATATATTTGCACATTATGATGGTTCGTGTTGCACCATAAGCCACATTTCCCTGGGTATAATCTCTCAAAACTGTGATACCTTGTGAGAAGGAATATTGATGAGCTTTTGACTCACCTAAAACTTTATTCGAGAAAATATAAACAATATTGCAATACCGATATAGAGTTAATTACAATTTATAACGTTATTCATCATTTCCGTTGACATATAGTGCATGACAGCTATAAAAAGTGCAGGATGAAAGAACACTGAATGAATTGTATTGTTTGGATTTTTACGTAACGTAGATTGATTTTCATTTCTAGTGGCAGCATCATATTAAAAAAAAGGGTCAAGTTGTTTGTTACTGTAATTAAAAACCGCATAATGGATGGCAAAACAGTAATTATGGAACTTCCAGAAATGTACTCTCAATTAGCTTTGAAACACTCCCAATTGTGTCTAGAATTCAGAAAACATTTCCGAAGGTGACAAATTTATGTCTTGGAAAAAAAAAAATCAGTAATAAGGCTAAATGAGGTAACACGTAGGATGAAATCAATTCACTGTTATAGATAGCTGGCACTTAAGAGTGTTTAAACCCAAAGTGTTTTGTTTGATGGGTGACATGTAAATAACTTGGAAATTTAGAGATAAAATGGATATTATGTTTATCTGCATAACTTGGGCTTTAAAGTGGCATTTTGAGCCTCCTGATCAAAATTTAAAAACTATATTTTCGCCGTATGACTGTTTGTGTGATATCATTATATTCACCTAGGTAAAATCACCGCAAAACGCAATAAATCGTTTACGAGATAATTGCATAGGTATGGGTAATCAGATATATATTATTAGGTATGAGTAAATACATAGCAGTACTGAGTTATCCATTTGATAAACAATACGTGGTTCCTCATAAGAGGTTCATGATGGGTCTTAAAAATATCAAGTTGCAGGAGCGTCGACGTGAACTGATGTATATGTCGTGTTAAGATTAACATGATTTTTAATTTCCGAGAGTCTGTTGGTTCTTTTTTTATTTTTTTTTATTCATCTTACCTGTTACTTCACGGATTAAAGGTAGTTCGAACTGTGAACTAGTTTCTGATGATAGCATCCGCTTTGGGGCTAGTTCCGAACGATTTTACTGGCTGTATAAACTTAATTTAGTCGAAATCGCTAAATATGAGACCTCCACAATTGCGAAAAACTCCCAATTGTTTTCAAAACTGAAAAGACATTTCTGAGGGTGAAAAAATCACATTCGGGAAACATATAACAAGAAATCGATTGACACTAAAAGTGAGCTGGCATCTGAGGTGTTTTAGGACAATATATTTGAATTGATGTGGGGGTCACCGAAATTAGGGAGAATCTTTGAATGAGTATTCTTTTTTATTTGAAGTAGAAGCACTTTAAAATTACAAGTCCCCTGACTGAGGGTTAAAAAAAAAAAAAAAAAAAAAAGAATATTTGCACATTATGAAGGTTCGTGTTACACCACAAGCCACATCTCCATAGGTAAGATCTCTCATCACTTTGATCCCTCGTGAGAAGGAATATTGATGAGCTTTTGACTCTCACCTAACAATTTTTACGAGAAAATATAAACACTACTGCAATACCGATATATAGATAATTACTATTTATAAGGAGCCTATGTGGTACAGTGCTAAAGTGAGCGTTTTCTTACGTTGAAGAACGAGGGTTCGCGCCCCGCCAGGGTAATAAATTTTGGGAACGTTCTTCTGGCAACGCACTGTATTGGCGGACATGAGAGGTGCTGTGGTTGAACCAGTGACGCATACTATAAAAGTATGCTTGCACACAGCGGCATCGGCGCGGGCCGATTACACATTTTTCACAGACTACACACACATCCAAAGCTACTCCGACACTACAATTAAACTTACAAGCACTTCTCACCCTAGATACAATCTCTACCAGACAGCCTAAGCCACTTGGCATAGATATATTGGCTGTATCGTCCCCACTTCGGTCGGGATAGGCCGGTCCTGCAGTGGATACTCAAAACGGCTGAGATGAAGATAAGACTATTTATAAGGCCATTCCTCATTTCCGTAGACATATAGTGCATGACAGCTATAAAAAGTAAAGTTTGAAGGAACGTTGAATGAACTGTATTATGTCCTCTGGGTTTGGATTTTTACGTTACGTAGAGTGTCATTTGTTTCTTCATTTCTAGTGGCAAAATCAGATAAATAATATGGTTAATTTGTTTGTTACTAATATCTTCCTCTTTAGGAATAACTCAAAGCTATTAAACATGAGTAGAGACTAAAAACCGCATAACTGAGGGCGAAAGCAGTAATTATGCAATTTCCAGAAATGTACCGTAATTTAGCTTTGAAACACTCATAACTGTATTGTGAATTCATAAAACTTTTCCTAGGGAGACAAATTTGTCTCGAATGAAAAAAATCAATAATAATGCTAAATGAGGTAATACATAGGATGAAATCGATTTACTGTTATAGAAAGCTGGCATGTGAGAGGTTTAAACCCAAGGAGTTTCGTTGATTGCAGACTTGTAAATAACTTAGAAATTTAGATATAAAACGGATATTATTTTTATCTGCGTATCTAGGGCATCTTGCGCCTCCTGATCAAATTTAAAAAACGAAATATTTTCGCCGTATGACTGTTCCTGTGATATCATTATCAAAATTTTCCTACGTAAAGTTAACCCCCGAAGACAAGAAGTCGTTTACGAGAAAATTGTTTAGGTATTGGTCATCAGATATTTAGTATTAGAAAAGAGTTAACACATAGCAGTAATAAAATATACAGTTGATAAATAATAGTTCTTCATATATACAGATTTATTGTTCATGATGGGTCTTAAAAGTGTCAGGTTGCAGGAGCATCGACGTGAACTGATGTATATGCCGCGTTAAGATTAACTGGATTTTTAATTTCCAAAGAGTCTATTGGCCTTTTTTTTTTTTTTTTTATTCATCTTACCTGTTACTTCACTAATAAACTGTAGTTCCAATTGTGAACTAGTTACTGATGATAGCGTCCACTTTGGGGGTAGTTCCGAAAGATTTTACTGGAGTGATGGCTGTATAAACTTAATTTGGTCGTGAAACACTCCCAATTACTTCCAAAACTCAGCAGACATTTCTGCGGGTGAAAAAATCACATCTCGGAAACATATAATATGAAATCGATTGACACTAAAAGAGAGTTGGCGTGTGAGGTGTTTTAGAACAAAAAATTTGAATTGATGTGGGGGGCACCGAAACAAGCGAGAAACTTCGAATGAGTATTCATTTTTATCTGCAGTAGAAGCCCTTTAAAATTACATTGGGTAACTAACTGAATGTAAAAGAAAAAGATTTGCACATTATGAAGGTTCGCGTTGCACAGTGAGCCACATTTACTTAGGTAAAATCTCTCAAAAACTATGATACCTGGTAAGAAGAAATATTCAAGAGATTTTTACTCTCACCTAAAAATTTGTACCAGAAAGTTCAAACTATTGCAATTCCGAGGTATATAATTAATTACCAATTATAACTTTGTTCCTGATTCCGTAGATATATATGCATGACGGCTACAAAAGTGCAGGCTCGAGGAACACTGAATGAACTGTATTAATATCGTCTGGATATTGTTTGGATTTCTGCGTTATTGACTTTCCTCATTTGTTGTGGTAACTTTGGATAATAAAAATGGTCAAGCTGTTTTGTTACCGTAATAGCATCCCCTTTAGGAATACTTCAAAACTATTATACTTAGGTGATCCTAAAACCCGCACTAATTGAGAGAGAAAACACCAAATATGCAACTTCCACAAATGTACCCTAAATTATCTGGGAAACGCTCCTGGTTGTATTTAGAATTCAGAAAACATTTCTGAGGGTGAGAAAACTCAGTATTAAGAAAAAATCAGTAACAAGTCTAAACGAGGTAACACGTAAGACGAAATCGATCCACTGGTAAGGAAAGGCTGGTATTCAGGGGTTTTAAGGCCGAAATTTTTTCTTTGATTACAGATATGTAAATAACCTAGAAATTTAGAAATAAAACATTTTTATTTGTATAACTAGAGTTACAAACTGGCATTTTGAGCCTACTAATCAATTTAAAAAACAGAATATTTTTACCGTATGACGGTACGTGTGGTCATTATCCATATTTACGAAGGTAATATCATTTTGAAAGGCAAAAAATTGTTTACGAGAAAATTGTTTAGGTACTGGTAGTAGTTGTTGTTCCCTAGGCAATGTGGCCGAACAGCCCCGAGTCCCTTAGGAAGGCCATGGTCGAGACCGGGCTTTCCCACAGAGCTCTCAAAGAGTGTATGTTGTGTTGTTGGCGTAGGTGATTGTGTGCAATGCGGTCTTGAATAATGTGCTTAATAGTATGGGGTGCTGTGTTGCATCCTGGACAGGCATCAGCGTCGGAGTCATCTAGCCTCTTCTGGTAACTTAAGAGGGCTGGATGGTGCCCACATCTTCACGAGGGAGATAGGATTCAGAAGGGTGGATGTCAGGAGGCCGTGCATGCAGCTGTGTTGTCTTTAAGTGACTTAATGGAGCGGCAAGTGATCTGAGTGGGATATGTTTCTGGAAGCTGGTCTGAGGTGGGCGAAGAGGGAGAGATGAGAGTATTTGTGTATGGTATCGTGTGCTGGGTGTTTTGATGTTCCTTGGTGTGCGTGGATGTGCTCCCACGCAATATAGTGGATGTTGTGGGTTTGTGAAGGCTACAGCAAGAAACTGGGTGCCTCATGTCTAAGTGATCCTTGACTTTGAGGACTTTGGTTTCTTGATGTAGGTGGTCTGTGGGTGCGGTAGCTGTGCAGCCTGTGATTATTTTTAGGGCCTTGTTCTGTATGGTCTGTAGAGTGTTGTAGTGTGTTTTGGTGAGGTTAGAAGCCCAGGCAGGGCTTTCATAATTCATCACAACGTATGGCGGTTATTTTATTTTTAATGTTTGTGATGTGTTGTTTAAATGACACTGATGTATGTTACACCAAGGATTTTGTGTGTGTGTGTGTGTGTGTGTGTGTGTGTGTGTGGTAGGGGAGTGTTGTTTATGGTGAGGTGTGGGATGTGACTGTTCTGCTGTTCAGTTTATGAGAAGGGCCGCTGTAGATTTGGCTGGGGCTATTTTAAGCCTGTTTGTGGTGAACCATTCGTGCAATGTGTTGAGGTAAGGTTGAATGATGTGTGCAGCTGTTTGCGTTTTGGTGCGTACATGTGTTATATCATTTGCATAGGAGGCTATGTGTATCTGTGGTGTGTGGTGTGTGGGTATTTCGTGCATGTATTGGTTAAAGAGTGTAGGGGACAAAACAGATCCTTGGGGGACACCGTTTGTGAAGTTTCTAATGGTAGAAGACTGACCGGCAAATGTTACGTGTGCACATCTGCCTGCCAAGTAGTTTGCCAGCCATCTGTGTTATCATACATGTTTGTGTTGAGTATTTTGTTTGTGAAGTTGTGGCGGGGGATGGCATCAAAAGCTTTGCTAATGTCTAGCGTGTTTAGGAGTGTTCTGTGTGGTGGCCTAGCTGAATTCATTTCATCGAAAACTCTCTGTGTAAGAAGGGTGTTTGTGGAGTGTAGTGACCTAATGCCATGTTGTGACTGGGCTAGGGGAATGTGAGGTGTGACTAGTTGTAGTACCAGTCGTTCAGTGACTTTAGAGGGGGGAGGGGGTGCAGAGGAGTGTGATGGGGCGGTGTGAGGAGGGTAACGTGGGGTCTTTGTTGGGTATAGGGATAGTGATGATAATGCCATGCTTCCAGATGTTGGGTATTATGGTGTGTGAGTATAGCTGTAGTTTTATATGTTGGTGAGTGCTTGAATGTCTTGTGGTCCAAGGTGTTTTAGGTGAATGTTGCTTACATTGTCTGGTCCACAGGCAGATGAGTACTTGAGGTTGTTAATGATGTGCTTCGTCTGGTTGTAAGTGAAAGGTGCGTAGTCTGTGTCTGTGGGGAACTGTCTCTTACGTCGGATGATACGTCGGTCTTCGGGATGGGGATTTAGATGGGTGACTTGTGAAAAGCGATTGATGAGAGTGTTTGCTTGTTGTTTGTTTGAGGGTATGGTTTCTGTTGTTGCGATGGCAGCTGTGATTGTGTGGTGTTGCTGTTGGAAAGTGTGATGCTGATTAGTGTTTTGTAGAGTTTGCTGATGTTCGTTTTGTGGTCAAGTGTTTGGAGGTAATTTTTCCTATTTACTGTTTGCTGCTCTAATATTTTTGTTGTTTGAGTGTTGAGTTCTTGTATTTGTTGTACGGTGTCTTGTGTATGGGGTGTTGGGGAGTGTCGCAGTGTGTCCCGTTGTCTGATGAGGTCTTGAATTTCTGGTGTGAAGTTGGGATTGTGTCTCTTTCTGTTCGAAAGGCAATAAATTGTTTACGAGAAAATTCTTTAGGTATTGATTATAATATACATATTATTAAGAAAAAGTAAAGACATTGCTTTATTGTGATATACAATTATTAAACACTATTTGGTTCCTCATATACTCACAAATTATTGATGGCCCTTAAAAAAATCGGGTTGCATTAACAATGAAAATAAATGTTCTGTCTGCCATGTTGATATTCAACTAGATTTGTAATTTCCGAAGAGTCTGTTCGCTTTATTTTTTATTCATTTTACCCATGATTTCACGATAAAAGGTATACAAATTGTGAAGTAGTTACATCCTATAGAATTGGCTTTTGGAGTAGATCAGAACTATTTTACTGAATTGATGCCTTTAAAACTTATTTTTCGTCAAACCTGATAAATATGCGACTTCGACAAATGTATTCAAAATTGATTGTGACCCCATTTTTTCCAAAAGTCTGAAGACATTTATGTGATAAAAGGAATCACATTTATTAAACATATAAGAAGATTTCGATCGACAAGTAAGGAGAGTTCACATCTTATTTGTTTTCGATTAAGTTTGAATTGAATTGAAGGATCACGGAAACAAGTGGGAAACATCGAATGACTATTCTTTTATATTGGCACTAAAAGCACTTGAAATTTACATCGAGCCTCCTGAATGAATGTAAAAAAAAAAAAAAATAGAAAATGTGAAAGTTCGTGTTACACAATAGCCATATGTCATTAGGTAAAATCACTCAAAACTGCAATCGCTCGTGAGAAAAAATTTGGAAGAAATTTTGACACCTAAAAATTTCTACGAAAGTACAAACTATTGCAATACAAAAATATATATTTATTTACCTATTATTCCTTTATTAATCATATCCCTAGACATATATTGAATGACGGCTACAAAAAGTGCTGGTTGCAGGGACATTGAATGAACTATATAAATGTCGAATGAATATTGATTAAAATTTTACGTTAATAACAGGGATGTTTTTTAACTATCCTCATATTTCTAGGTAATATCAGATAATAGAAATGGTCAAGTTGTTTTATTACCGAAACAACATTCCCCTATAGGAATTCTTCGAATATTATCATAGTTGAGTGATACAAGACACCGCATAATATAAGCCGAAAACACTAAATATGCAACTTCCACAAATGCACTATGACAGGTGGGATAACCCTCCTTATTGCAATTAGAATTCAGAAAACATTTCTGAGGGTGACAAAATTCAGCATACAGAAAAAATAAAAAACAATCTATATGAGGTAAAGAAGACTGGTATTTAGTGGCTTTAAGTCCACAGAGTTTTTTATTGCGAGGTGCAAAAAACTTGAAAATATAGAGAAGAAACTGATATCATTATTATTATCTGCATATCTATGGTTTTCAATTGGCATCTTGAGCTTCCTTATATAATCTAAAAAAGCTAAAATTATCGCCGAATGAAGATTCGTGTGATACCATTATCCATATTTTTCAAGGTAAAATCTTTCCGAAAGGCAATAAATTGTTTACGATAAAATTCTTTATGTATTGGTTATCATGCACATATTATTAAGAAAAAGCAAATACAAAGCCTTACTGTGATATACAATTCATAAACACTATTTGTTTCCTCGTATATTGTCGTCTGGATATTGTTTAAAATGTTTACATTACTAAGAGTTTCATATTCTTTTTTCATTTGTAGTCGTAACTTCAGGAGAAAAAAATTGTAATTTATTTTTTTAAAGTAACAACATTCCCATCAGAAATACTTCGATACGATTATACTTGTGTGATCCTAAAGCCCGTATAATTGAGGGCGACAAAACAATTATGCAATATCGACCAATGTACCCTAAATTAGTTGGGAAAACCCTCCTAAATTCAATTAGAATTAAGTAAATATTTCTGAGGTTGAGAAAATTCTGAGTAATGAAAAAAAAAAAAAGACAAAATGAGTCAGTTTTAGCCCAAAGAGTTGGCTTTCAGTATGGAATTGTAAAAAACTTGGAAATTTAGAGATTAACCTGATATTAATCATCTCTGGGTGATTATGGCTACATCGAGCCTCCTGAGTGAATCTAAAAAATAATAATAATAAACATATATGTATTAATGATAATGTTTGCAAAATATGAAAGTTCGTATTACTCCATAACCCACATGTCCTTAGGTAAAATCTCATAAAACTCTGATACCTCGTGAGAAGGAAGTGCTTCTAACCCTCACCTAAAAATTTCTGAGTAAAAACCATTGCAATATCTAGATATAGAGTTTATAACCAATTATACCATTTTCACTCATATCATTAGACATATAGTGAAAGGAGGCTACAAAAAGAGCAGGTTGCAGGAATACTGAATGAAATATATTGTCGTCTGGGTATTGTTTAAATCTTTACATTACTAAGAGTTTCATATATTTTTTTCATTTGTAGATGTATCGGAGAATTTTTTTTTTTTTTTTTTTTACTGAAATAGCATCCCCTTTAGAAAAACTTCCAAATAAATATACATGGATGATCCTAAAACCCGCATAATTTAGGGCGAAAAAAACAAATATGAAACATCGACCAATGTATCCTAAATTAGTTGCGAAAACCCTCCAAAATGCAATTACAATAGAATAAATATTTCAGAAGTTGAGAAATTTTGGAAAAATGAAAAAAAAAAAATGAGGTTTTAGTCCAAAGAGTTGTTTTGTAAAAACCTTAGAAATTTTGAGATAAACGTGAAATCAATCTTATCTCGATGAGTATGGCTTTAGAGAGGTATCCTGAGCATCCTGATCAAATTGAAAAAATTAAAAAAATTTCGCCGTATGCCGGTTCCTGTTACATCATTATCCATGTATTCCGAATTAATACCTTTACGAAAACAATAAATCTTTTTCGAGAAAATTCTTCATATATATATATATTGTTAAGAAAAAGTAAATACATTGACTTATTGTGATATACTATTTGTAAACATTACTTGGTTCCCCATATACCCATTTATTGTTCGTGATTGGCCTTAAGAAATCAGGTTGCATTAACATTGAAACGAAATGTTCTGTCGGCCGTGTTGATATTCAACTGGATTTGTAATTTCCGATTTGTTCGCTTTATTTTTTACTCATTTTACCAATGATTTCATGTTCAAAGGTATACAAACTGTAAAGTAGTTACAGCCTATAGCATTAGCTTTTATGGTAGATCAGAACTATTATACAAACATGATGCCTGTAAAACTTATTTTTCGTCAAAGCTGATAAATATGCGACTTCGACGAATGTATTCAAAGTTCATTGGGAGAAACTCCCAATTATTTCCAAAAGTATGAAGACATTTCTGAGTGATAAAAAGAATCACATTAAGAAAATATATAACAAGATATCGATCGGCAAGTAAGGAGGGTTCACATCTTATTTGTTTACGAATAAGTTTGAATTGAATTGAAGGATCACGGAAACAATCGGGAAACATTCAATGACTATTCTTTTATATCTACAGTAAAAGCACTTGAAATTTACATCGAGCCTCCTGCATGAATGTAAAAAAAAAAATAAATAAATAATTATTACGTTTCGAAAATATGAAAGTTCGTGTTACTCAATAAGCCACATTTCACTAGGTAAAATCACTCAAAACTGTTATCCATCGTGAGAAGAGATATGGAAGAGCTTTTGATTCTCACCTAAAAATTTGAACGAGAATTTACAAACTATTGCAATACCGAAATTTATATTTAATAACCTAATTACCTTTTTTAATCATATTCCTAGACATACATTGAATGACGGCTACAAAAAGTGCAGGTTGCAGACACTTTGGATGATCTATATCAATGTTGTCTGGATATTGATTAAAATTTTACGTTACTAACAGAGTTGTTTTTTTTTACTATCCTCATATTTCTAGGTAACTTCAAATAGAAATGGTCAACTTGTTTTATTACCGAAACAGCATCCTGTATAATACTTCTTCGAATATATTACAGTTGAGTGATACAATTCACCGTATAATATAGGTCGAAAACACCAAATATGACTTAGCTTGGATAACCCTCCAAATTGCAATTAGAATTCAGAAAACATTTGAGGGTTTTAAGATTCATCATACAGAAAACAATAAAAATCTAAAAGAAGTAAAGAAGACTGGTATTCAGTGGCGTTAAGTCCAAAGAGTTTGCTTTGATTAGGGAGGTGCAAAAAACTTGGAAATATAGAGATGAAACTGATATCATTATTCTCTGCATAACTATGGTTTTCAAGTGGCATCTTGAGCTTCCCTATAAAATCTAAAAAAGCTAAGATTATCGCCGTAGGAAAGCTTGTGTGATAATATCCATATTTTCCAAAGTAAAATCTTTCCGAAAGGCAATAAGTTGTTTACGAGAAAATTCTTTAGGTATTTATTATCATATAAATATTATTAAGAAAATATAAATACATAACCTTATTATCATATATTTAATGAACAATATTTTGTTCCTCATATATTCACTTTATTATTGATGGCCCTTAAAAAAAATCAGGTTCCATTAACAATGAAATGAACTGTTCTGTCTGCCGTGTTGATATTCAATTGTATTTATAGTTTCCGACGATTAGGTTCGCTTTATCTTTTATTCATTTTACCAATGATTTCACGATATGTTATATTAATTGTATATGAGTTACCACCGATATTAATAGCTTTTAGGGCATTTCAGAACCATTAAAATGAAGTGACTCCTGTTAACCTTATTTTTGGTCGAAACTGCTAAAGATGTGATTTCCATACATGTAATCAAGATTAAATTGGAGACTTTTTTTTTTTTTCCAGAAGTCGTAAAACGTTTCTGAGTAAAATAAAAGAAAAAACATTTAGGAAACATAACAAATAATTGATTGCCACGTAAGGAGAGCTGACAGCTGAGTTGTTTAAGAACAATTAGTCTGAAAAACGGGGGGTCACCGTAACATGAGAGAAACCTAGATTTTTTTTTTTTTTTTAATGCAGTTAAAACACTTGGAATTTACATCGAGCCTCCTGAGTGAATATAAAACATAAAAATAAAAATTATAATAGATATATTTATATTAATAATAATGTTTTCAAAATATAAAAGTTCGTATTACTTCTTAACCCACATGTCCTTAGGTAAAATCTCATAAAATGTGATACCACGAGAGAAGGAATAATGAAGTGCTTCTGACCCTAATCTAAAAATTTCTACGAGGGTAAAAACCATTGCAATACGGACATATACAGTTTATAACCAATTATTCCTTTTATAGTTACTCAGCCATATAGTGAATGACGGCAACAAAAAAAGCAGATTGCAGGAACACTGAATGAAGTATAATAATGTCGTCTGGATATTATTTAAATCTTTACATTACTAGGGATTTCTTATGCTTTTTTCATTTGTAGTGGTAACATCAGGAAAAAAAAATTGTAATTTTTTTTTTTTTTACTGTAGTAGCATCCCCTTTAGAAATA
>NC_136970.1:6364001-6382982 GCF_032717465.1 Coenobita brevimanus
ATCCTTGGGGGACACCGTTTGTGAAGTTTCTAATGGTAGAAGACTGACCGGCAAATGTTACGTGTGCACATCTGCCTGCTAAGTAGTTTGCCAGCCATTTGTGTTATCATACATGTTTGTGTTGAGTATTTTGTTTGTGAAGTTGTGGCGGGGGATGGCATCAAAAGCTTTGCTAATGTCTAGCGTGTTTAGGAGTGTTCTGTGTGGTGGCCTAGCTGAATTCATTTCATCGAAAACTCTCTGTGTAAGAAGGGTGTTTGTGGAGTGTAGTGACCTAAAGCCATGTTGTGACTGGGCTAGGGGAATGTGAGGTGTGACTAGTTGTAGTAACAGTCGTTCAGTGACTTTAGAGGGGGGAGGGGGTGCAGAGGAGTGTGATGGGGCGGTGTGAGGAGGGTAACGTGGGGTCTTTGTTGGGTATAGGGATAGTGATGATAATGCCATGCTTCCAGATGTTGGGTATTATGGTGTGTGAGTATAGCTGTAGTTTTATATGTTGGTGAGTGCTTGAATGTCTTGTGGTCTAAGGTGTTTTAGGTGAATGTTGCTTACATTGTCTGGTCCACAGGCAGATGAGTACTTGAGGTTGTTAATGATGTGCTTCGTCTGGTTGTAAGTGAAAGGTGCGTAGTCTGTGTCTGTGGGGAACTGTCTCTTACGTCGGATGATACGTCGGTCTTCGGGATGGGGATTTAGATGGGTGACTTGTGAAAAGCGATTGATGAGAGTGTTTGCTTGTTGTTTGTTTGAGGGTATGGTTTCTGTTGTTGCGATGGCAGCTGTGATTGTGTGGTGTTGCTGTTGGAAAGTGTGATGCTGATTAGTGTTTTGTAGAGTTTGCTGATGTTCGTTTTGTGGTCAAGTGTTTGGAGGTAATTTTTCCTATTTACTGTTTGCTGCTCTAATATTTTTGTTGTTTGAGTGTTGAGTTCTTGTATTTGTTGTACGGTGTCTTGTGTATGGGGTGTTGGGGAGTGTCGCAGTGTGTCCCGTTGTCTGATGAGGTCTTGAATTTCTGGTGTGAAGTTGGGATTGTGTCTCTTTCTGTTCGAAAGGCAATAAATTGTTTACGAGAAAATTCTTTAGGTATTGATTATAATATACATATTATTAAGAAAAAGTAAAGACATTGCTTTATTGTGATATACAATTATTAAACACTATTTGGTTCCTCATATACTCACAAATTATTGATGACCCATAAAAATAACGGGTTGCATTAACAATGAAAATAAATGTTCTGTCTGCCATGTTGATATTCAACTAGATTTGTAATTTCCGAAGAGTCTGTTCGCTTTATTTTTTATTCATTTTACCCATGATTTCACGATAAAAGGTATACAAATTGTGAAGTAGTTACAGCCTATAGAATTGGCTTTTGGGGTAGATCAGAACTATTTTACTGAATTGATGCCTTTAAAACTTATTTTTCGTCAAACCTGATAAGTATGCGACTTCGACAAATGTATTCAAAATTGATTGTGACCCCATTTTTTCCAAAAGTCTGAAGACATTTATGTGATAAAAGGAATCACATTTATTAAACATATAAGAAGATATCGATCGACAAGTAAGGAGAGTTCACATCTTATTTGTTTACGATTAAGTTTGAATTGAATTGAAGGATCACGGAAACAAGTGGGAAACATCGAATGACTATTCTTTTATATTGGCACTAAAAGCACTTGAAATTTACATCGAGCCTCCTGAATGAATGTAAAAAAAAAAAAAATCGAAAATGTGAAAGTTCGTGTTACACAATAGCCACATGTCATTAGGTAAAATCACTCAAAACTGCAATCGCTCGTGAGAAAAAATTTGGAAGACATTTTGACACCTAAATATTTCTACGAAAGTACAAACTATTGCAATTCAGAAATATATATTTATTTACCTATTATTCCTTTATTAATCATATCCCTAGACATATATTGAATGACGGCTACAAAAAGTGCTGGTTGCTGGAACACTGAATGAACTATATTAATGTCTGATATTGATTATAAATTTACGTTACTAACAGGGTTGTTTTTTAACTATTCTCATATTTCTAGGTAATTTCAGATAATAGAAATGGTCAAGTTGTTTTATTACCAAAACAACATTCCCCTACAGGAATTCTTCGAATCTATTAAAGTTGTGATACAAAAAACCGCATAATATAAGGCGAAAACACCAAATATGCAACATCCACAGATGCACCATGACTTAGCTGGGATAACCCTTCTAATTGCAATGAGAATTCAGAAAACATTTCTGAGGTTGACAAATTTAAGCATACAGAAAAAAATCAAAAACAATCTAAATCAGGTAAAGAATACTGGTATTCAGTGGCTTTAAGTCCATACAGTATTCTTTGATTAGGAAGGTGCAAAAAACTTAGAAATATGGAGATGAAACTGATATCAATATCATTCTCTCCATAACAATGGTTTTCAAGTGGCATCTTGACCTTCCTTATAAAATTAAAAAAGGTAAATTATCACCGAAGGAAGGTTCTTGTGATATAATTAGCCATATTTTCTAAGGTAATATCTTTCCGAAATTCAATAAATTGTTTACGATAGAATTCTTTAGGTACTGATTATAATATTCATAATATTAAGAAAAGTAAATAAATTGTCTTATTGTGATATACAACTATTAAATACTATTTGGTTCCTCATATACTTACTTATTATTGATGGCCCCTAAATAAAATCAGGTTGCATTAACAATGGAATCAACTGTTCTATCTGCCATGTTGATAAGATTTGTAATTTCCGGAGTCTGTTCGCTTTATTTTTTACTTATTTTTCCAATGATTACACCATAAAAGGTATTCAAATTGTGAAGTAGTTACGGCTTATAGCATTAGCTTTTGGGGTAGATCAGAACTATTTTACCGAAGTGATGCCTGTAAAACTTATTTTTCGTCAAAGTTGATAAATATGCCACTTAGACAAATGTATTCAAAATTGATTGTGAATCCCTATTTTTTCCAAAAGTCTGAAAATATTTGTGAGATAAAAGGAATCACATTTATTAAACATATAACAAGATATCGATCGGCAAGTTAGGAGAGTTCACATCTTATTTGTTTACGAATAAGTTTGAATTGAAGTGAAGGATCACGGAAACAAGCGGGAAACATCGAATGACTGTTCTTTTATATTGGCGGTAAAACCACTTGAAATTTACATCGAACCTCCTGCATGAATGTAAAAGAAAGAAAAAATGTTTCGAAATTATGAAAGTTCGTGTTACTCAATAAGCCACATGTCATTAGGTAAAATCACTCAAAACTGTTAATAGTGAGAAAAAATTTGGAAGAGCTTTTGACTCTCACCTGAAATTTGTAGGAGAAAGTACAAACTATTGCAACACCGAAATATATGTTTAATTACATATTATACCTTTATTAATCATATCCCTAGTCAAATATTGAATGACGGTTACAAAAAGTGCTGGTTGCAGGAACATTGAATGAACTATATAAATGTCGAATGAATATTGATTAAAATTTTACGTTAATAACAGGGATGTTTTTTAACTATCCTCATATTTCTAGGTAATATCAGATAATAGAAATGGTCAAGTTGTTTTATTACCGAAACAACATTCCCCTATAGGAATTCTTCGAATATTATCATAGTTGAGTGATACAAGACACCGCATAATATAAGCCGAAAACACTAAATATGCAACTTCCACAAATGCACTATGACAGCTGGGATAACCCTCCTAATTGCAATTAGAATTCAGAAAACATTTCTGAGGGTGACAAAATTCAGCATACAGAAAAAATAAAAAACAATCTATATGAGGTAAAGAAGACTGGTATTTAGTGGCTTTAAGTCCACAGAGTTTTTTATTGCGAGGTGCAAAAAACTTGGAAATATAGAGAAGAAACTGATATCATTATTATTATCCGCATATCTATCGTTTTCAATTGGCATCTTGAGCTTCCTTATATAATCTAAAAAAGCTAAAATTATCGCCGAATGAAGATTCGTGTGATACCATTATCCATATTTTTCAAGGTAAAATCTTTCCGAAAGGCAATAAATTGTTTACGATAAAATTCTTTAGGTATTGGTTATCATGCACATATTATTAAGAAAAAGCAAATACAAAGCCTTACTGTGATATACAATTCATAAACACTATTTGTTTCCTCGTATATTGTCGTCTGGATATTGTTTAAAATGTTTACATTACTAAGAGTTTCATATTCTTTTTTCATTTGTAGTCGTAACTTCAGGAGAAAAAAATTGTAATTTATTTTTTTAAAGTAACAACATTCCCATCAGAAATACTTCGATACGATTATACTTGTGTGATCCTAAAGCCCGCATAATTGAGGGCGACAAAACAATTATGCAATATCGACCAATGTACCCTAAATTAGTTGGGAAAACCCTCCTAAATTCAATTAGAATTAAGTAAATATTTCTGAGGTTGAGAAAATTCTGAGTAATGAAAAAAAAAAAAAAGGCAAAATGAGTCAGTTTTAGCCCAAAGAGTTGGCTTTCAGTATGGAATTGTAAAAAACTTGGAAATTTAGAGATTAACCAGATATTAATCATCTCTGGGTGATTATGGCTACATCGAGCCTCCTGAGTGAATCTAAAAAATAATAATAATAAACATATATGTATTAATGATAATGTTTGCAAAATATGAAAGTTCGTATTACTCCATAACCCATATGTCCTTAGGTAAAATCTCATAAAACTCTGATACCTCGTGAGAAGGAAGTGCTTCTAACCCTCACCTAAAAATTTCTGAGTAAAAACCATTGCAATATCTAGATATAGAGTTTATAACCAATTATACAATTTTCACTCATATCATTAGACATATAGTGAAAGGAGGCTACAAAAAGAGCAGGTTGCAGGAATACTGAATGAAATATATTGTCGTCTGGGTATTGTTTAAATCTTTACATTACTAAAAGTTTCATATATTTCTTTCATTTGTAGATGTATCGGAGAATTTTTTTTTTTTTTTTTTTTACTGAAATAGCATCCCCTTTAGAAAAACTTCGAAATGAATATACTTGGATGATCCTAAAACCCGCATAATTTAGGGCGAAAAAAACAAATATGAAACATCGACCAATGTATCCTAAATTAGCTGCGAAAACCCTCCAAAATGCAATTACAATAGAATAAATATTTCAGAAGTTGAGAAATTTCGGAATAATGAAAAAAAAAAAAATGAGGTTTTAGTCCAAAGAGTTGTTTTCTAAAAACCTTAGAAATTTAGAGATAAACGTGAACTCAATCTTATGTCGATGAGTATGGCTTTAGAGAGGTATCCTGAGCATCCGGATCAAATTGAAAAAATTAAAAAAATTTCGCCGTATGCCGGTTCCTGTTACATCATTATCCATATATTCCGAATTAATACCTTTACGAAAACAATAAATCTTTTTCGAGAAAATTCTTCATATATATATTGTTAAGAAAAAGTAAATACATTGACTTATTGTGATATACTATTTGTAAACATCACTTGGTTCCCCATATACCCATTTATTGTTCGTGATTGGCCTTAAGAAATCAGGTTGCATTAACACTGAAACGAAATGTTCTGTCGGCCGTGTTGATATTCAACTGGATTTGTAATTTCCGATGTGTTCGCTTTATTTTTTACTCATTTTACCAATGATTTCATGTTAAAAGGTATACAAACTGTAAAGTAGTTACAGCCTATAGCATTAGCTTTTATGGTAGATCAGAACTATTATACAAACATGATGCCTGTAAAACTTATTTTTCGTCAAAGCTGATAAATATGCGACTTCGACGAATGTATTCAAAGTTCATTGGGAGAAACTCCCAATTATTTCCAAAAGTATGAAGACATTTCTGAGTGATAAAAAAAATCACATTAAGAAAATATATAACAAGATATCGATCGGCAAGTAAGGAGGGTTCACATCTTATTTGTTTACGAATAAGTTTGAATTGAATTGAAGGATCACGGAAACAATCGGGAAACATTCAATGACTATTCTTTTATATCTACAGTAATAGCACTTGAAATTTACATCGAGCCTCCTGCATGAATGTAAAAAAAAAAAATAAATAAATAATTATTACGTTTCGAAAATATGAAAGTTCGTGTTACTCAATAAGCCACATTTCACTAGGTAAAATCACTCAAAACTGTTATCCATCGTGAGAAGAGATATGGAAGAGCTTTTGATTCTCACCTAAAAATTTGAACGAGAATTTACAAACTATTGCAATACCGAAATTTATATTTAATAACCTAATTACCTTTTTTAATCATATTCCTAGACATACATTGAATGACGGCTACAAAAAGTGCAGGTTGCAGACACTTTGGATGATCTATATCAATGTTGTCTGGATATTGATTAAAATTTTACGTTACTAACAGAGTTGTTTTTTTTTACTTCCTCATATTTCTAGGTAACTTCAAATAGAAATGGTCAACTTGTTTTATTACCGAAACAGCATCCTGTATAATACTTCTTCGAATATATTACAGTTGAGTGATACAATTCACCGTATAATATAGGTCGAAAACACCAAATATGACTTAGCTTGGATAACCCTCCAAATTGCAATTAGAATTCAGAAAACATTTGAGGGTTTTAAGATTCATCATTCAGAAAACAATAAAAATCTAAAAGAAGTAAAGAAGACTGGTATTCAGTGGCGTTAAGTCCAAAGAGTTTGCTTTGATTAGGGAGGTGCAAAAAACTTGGAAATATAGAGATGAAACTGATTATTCTCTGCATAACTATGGTTTTCAAGTGGCATCTTGAGCTTCCCTATAAAATCTAAAAAAGCTAAGATTATCGCCGTAGGAAAGCTTGTGTGATATTATCCATATTTTCCAAAGTAAAATCTTTCCGAAAGGCAATAAGTTGTTTACGAGAAAATTCTTTAGGTATTTATTATCATATAAATATTATTAAGAAAATATAAATACATAACCTTATTATCATATATTTAATGAACACAATTTTGTTCCTCATATATTCACTTTATTATTGATGGCCCTTAAAAAAAATCAGGTTCCATTAACAATGAAATGAACTGTTCTGTCTGCCGTGTTGATATTCAATTGTATTTATAGTTTCCGACGATTAGGTTCGCTTTATCTTTTATTCATTTTACCAATGATTTCACGATATGTTATATTAATTGTATATGAGTTACCACCGATATTAATAGCTTTTAGGGTATTTCAGAACCATTAAAATGAAGTGACTCCTGTTAACCTTATTTTTGGTCGAAACTGCTAAAGATGTGATTTCCATACATGTAATCAAGATTAAATTGGAGACTTTTTTTTTTTTTCCAGAAGTCGTAAAAAGTTTCTGAGTAAAATAAAAGAAAAAACATTTAGGAAACATAACAAATAATTGATTGCCACGTAAGGAGAGCTGACAGCTGAGTTGTTTAAGAACAATTAGTCTGAAAAACGGGGGGTCACCGTAACATGAGAGAAACCTAGATTTTTTTTTTTTTTTAATGCAGTTAAAACACTTGGAATTTACATCGAGCCTCCTGAGTGAATATAAAACATAAAAATAAAAATTATAATAGATATATTTATATTAATAATAATGTTTTCAAAATATAAAAGTTCGTATTACTTCTTAACCCACATGTCCTTAGGTAAAATCTCATAAAATGTGATACCACGAGAGAAGGAATAATGAAGTGCTTTTGACCCTAATCTAAAAATTTCTACGAGGGTAAAAACCATTGCAATACGGACATATACAGTTTATAACCAATTATTCCTTTTATAGTTACTCAGCCATATAGTGAATGACGGCAACAAAAAAAGCAGATTGCAGGAACACTGAATGAAGTATAATACTGTCGTCTGGATATTATTTAAATCTTTACATTACTAGGGATTTCTTATGCTTTTTTCATTTGTAGTGGTAACATCAGGAAAAAAAAATTGTAATTTTTTTTTTTTTTTTACTGTAGTAGCATCCCCTTTAGAAATACTCCGAAACAATTACACTGGTGTGATCCCAAAACTAGCATAATTGAGAGAAAAAAACAAATATGCAACATCGACCAATGTACCCTAAATTAGTAGGGAAAACCCTCCAAGATGCAGTTAAAATTCAGTTAATATTTCTGAGGCTGAGAAACCGGAATAAAAAAAAAAAAAAAACGGGATTTTAGTCTAAAGCGTTTGCTTTAGTTATGGAATTGTAAAAAACAAAAATTTAGAAGTAAACCTTATATTAATCTTATCTAGATGACTATGGCTTTAGAGTGGCATCTTGAGCCTCGATCAAATTTAAAAAATGGAAAATTTTCGGCGTATGACGGTCGCTGTTGCATCATTATGTTTCATTTTTCCGAAAACAATAAATCGTTTAAGAGAAAATTCTTTAGGTATTGGTTATCAGATATATATTATTTATAAGAAAATACACTGACATTGATATACAATTTATAAACACTAATTGGTTCCCCATATACTCATTTATTGTTCGTGATAGGCCTTTTGTAATCAGGTTGCATTAACATTGAAATGAACTGTTCTGTATGACGTGTTGATATTCAACTGGATTTGTAATTTCCGAAGCGTCTGTTCGCTTTATTTTTTACTCATTTTACCCATGGTATCACTATAATAGGTATACAAATTGTGAAGCATTACCATTTGGGGTAGATCAGTACTATTTTAACGATGTAATGCCTGTAAAACTTATTTTTCGTCAAAGCCGACAAAGATCCGACTTCGACAAATGTATTCAAAATTGATTGGGACACACTCCCAATTTTCTTCCAAATATCTGAAGACATTTCTGAGTGATAATGAGAATCAAATTTAGGAAACATAATATATCGACTAGCAAGTAAGACCACATCTTATTTGTTTACGAATATTTGAATTGAATTGAAGGATCACGGAAACAAGCGGGAAACCTCGAATGTCTATTCTTTTATATCTGCAGTAAAAGCACTTGAAATTATTAAAGTTCGTGTTACACAATAAGCCACATGTAAAATCACTCAAATCTGTTAATCCCTCGTGAGAACAAATATGGAAGAGCTTTTGATTTTCAACTAAATATTTGAACGAGAAAGTACAAACTATATCAATACCGATATATATATTTAATAAAATCATTACCCGAGACATATATTGAATTACGGCTACAAAAAGTGCAGGTTGCAGGAACACTGAATGAACTAAACTAATGTCGTCTTAATATTGATTAAAATTTTACATTGCTAACCTGGTTGTTTTTTGACTATCCTATTTCTAGGTAACTTCAGATAATGGAGATGGTCAGTTTGTTTTATTACGAACCAGCATCCATTATAGGAATTCCACGAATCTATTTTTGTTGAGTAATACAACACTCCACATAATATAGAGAGCTAACACAAACTATGCAACTTCCACAAAAGCACTTTGACAGCTGGGATAACCCTCCTAATTGCAATTAGAATACAGAAAACAATTCTGAGGATGATAAAAATCAGCATAGAGAAAAAAATCTATTACAATTTAAATGAGGAAAAGAAAACGTATTCAATGGCTTTAAGTACATAGAGTTTGCTTTGATGAAAGAAGTGCAAAAAACTTGGAATATGGAGATGAATCTGATATCATTATTATTTTGTGCATAACAATTGTTTTCAAGTGGCATCTTAAGCTTCCTTATAAAATTTAAAAAAGCTAAAATTATCGCTGAAGAAAGGTTCATGTGATATCATTATTCATATTATCCAAGGTAAAATCTTTCCAAAAGGCAATAAATTGTTTACGAGAAATTCGTTAGGTATTGATTATCATATATAAATTATTAAGAAAAAGCAAATACATAGCCGTATTGTGATATACAATTAATAAACACTAGTTTCTCATTAAGTAACATTATTATTGGCCTTTAAAAAAATCAGGTTGCATTAACAATGAAATGATCTGTTCAGTCTGCCGTGTTGATTATCAACTGTATTTGTAATTTCCGACGATTTAGTTCGCTTTGTTTTTTACTCATTTTACCAATGATTTCACGATAAAAGGTATATCAATTGTGAAGTAGTTACCACCGATACCATTACCTTTTAGGGTAGTTAACTATTAAAATGAAGTGACTCCTGTTAAACCTAAATTTGGTCGTAATTGCTAAAGGTGAGACTTCCACATATGTATTAAAAATCAAATTGGAGAAACTCACATTTTTCTTATCCAAAAGTCTGAAGACATTTCTGAGTGAAAAAAAAAAAAAAATTAGGAGACATAACAACTCATTGATCGACACGTAAGAAGAGTAAACAACTGAATTGTTTAAGAACACTGTCTGAACTTAAACGTGGGGTCACCGTAACATGGAAAAAACCTCGAATGACTATATTTTTTTAATCTGCAGTAAAAGCACTTGGAAATTACGAGCCTCCTCAGTGATTTCAATAATAATAATAAATATATTGATATTAATACTAATGTATGCAAAATATGAAAGTTCGTATTATACCATAACCTATATGTCCTTAGGTAAAATCTTATAAAACTGTGATACCTCGTGAGAAGGAATAATGAATTGCTTCGACCGTCACCTAAAAATTTCTACAAGAGATTACAAACCACTGCAACACCGAGATATAGAGTTTAGAACCAATTATAAAATTTTTACTCATATCATTATACATATAGTGAATGACGGCTACAAAAAGAGCAGATTGCAGGAACACTGAATGAAGTATATTGTCGTCTTTACATTACTAAGAGTTTCATATTCTTTTCTCATTTCTACTGGTAACTTCAGGGGAAAAAAAAATATTTTTTTTTTACTCTAATGGCATCCATTTTAGAAATACTTCGAAACGATTATATTTGTGTGATCCTAAAACCCTCATAATTGAGGGCGAAAAAAACAAATATGCAACATCGACCACTGTACCCAAAATTAGTTGAAAAAACATTCCTAAATGCAATTAGAATTCTACAAATATTCCTGCGGTTTAGAAACTTAAGTAATGAAAAAAAAAAAAAAAAGGCAAATTGAGGGGGTTTTAGTCCAAAGAGTTGGCTTTCAGTATGGTATTGTAAAAATTTAAAAATTCTGATAAACCTAATATTAATCTTATCTGGATGACTATGGTTTTAGGGTGGCATATTGAGAATGGAGATCAAATTTAGAAAATGCAAAATTTTCGCCCTATGACGGCCCCTGTTATATCATTATCCATATTTTAAGAAGTAATATTATCTTTCCGAAAACAATGAATTGTTTACGAGAAAATTCTTTATGTATTATCATATACGTATTATTATGAAAAAGTAAATCCATAGCCTTATTGTGATACACAATTAATAAACAATATTTAGTTCTTTATATACTCACTTTTCATTATTGATGTACCTTAAAAAAAATCAGATTGCATTAACAATGAAATAAATTGTTCTGTCTGCAGTGTTGATATTCAATTGTATTTGTAATTTAAGACTTTGGTTCGCTTTATTTTTTACTCATTTTACTAATGATTTCAAGATAAAAGGCATATATATCAATTGTGAAGTAGTTACGACCGATTGCATTGGCTTTTAGGGTAGTTCAGAACTATTAAAATGAATTGACTCCTCTTAAACTCATATCATTAGACATATAGTGAAAGGCGGCTACAAAAAGAGTAGGTTGCAGGAACACTGAATAAAGTGTATTGACGTTGGGATATTTTATAATCTTTACATTACTGTTTCATATTCTTTTTTCATTTGTAGTGGTAACTTCAGGAGAAAAAAAATTGTAATTTATTTTTTTTTTTTACTGTAATGACTTCCCGTTTAGAAATACTTCGATACGATTATACTTGTGTTATTGTGTTATTGTGAATTGTGTTATATCCTCTGGAGATTGTGTGTATTTTTACACAACGTAGAGTGTCATTTTTTCATTTGTAGAGGCAACATCAGATTTAAAAAAAAAAATGGTTTTTTGTTACGGTAATAGTGTCCACTTTATTAATAATTCAGAACAATTAAACTTGAGTAAGAAGCAAATAATTAAGGGAGAACAAAGTAATTATGCAACTTCCAGGAATGTACTGTAAATTGGCTTTGAAACTCAAAATTGTATCTAGAGTTCAGAAAACATTTCCTACGGTGACAAATTTAAGTGTAAAAAAAAATCAGTACCAACGCTAAATGAGGTAACACGTAGGAGGTTTAAAACCAAGGTGTGTCATTTGATTACAGACATGGAAATATCTTAGAAATTAAGAAATGAAAGGGATATTGTTTTTATCCGCATATTTTGGGCTTTAAAAAGGCATCTCAAGCCTCCTGATCAATTTAAAAAAAAAATGGAATATTTTCGCTTTATGACAGTGTGATTAATTATCAATAATTACCAAGGAAAAGTCAAACCGAAAGGCACTAAATCGATTACGAGAAAATGTTTTAGGTATTGGTAATCAGATATTTATTATTGGGAAAGAGTAAATACACAGCAGTTTTGATATACAGTTGATAAACAATACTCAGTTCCTCATATACCCATGATGGGTCTTAAAAATATCAGGTTGCAGGAGCGTCCACGTGAACTGATGTATATGCCGTGTTAAATTTAACTGCATTTTTAATTTCCGATGAGTCTATTGGGTTTTATTTTCAAATTCATCTTACCCATTACGTAACAAATGAATGGTAGTTCCGAACGATGTTACTGGAGTGACGGCTGCATAAACTTAATTTCGTCGAAATCGCTGAATATAAAACTTCCAGAAACGAACTCAAAATTGATTGCGAAACTCTCCCAATTATTTCCAATACTCAGCAGACATTTGTCGGTGAAAAAAATCACATTTAGGAAACATAAAGCAAGAAATCAAAAAAGAGAGCTGGCATCTGAGGTGTTTCAGAACAATAAATTTGAATTGATGTGGGGGGGCACAGAAACGAGGGAGAAACTTCGGATGAGTATTCTTTTTTATCTGCAGTAGAAGCCCTTTAAAATTACATCCAGCCCCCTGACTGAAAGAAAGAATACTTACACATTATGAAGGTTCGTGTTACCCAATAAGCCACATTTCCTTAGGTAAAATATCTCAAAACTGTGATACCTCGTTAGAGGGAATATTAATGAGATTTTGTCTCATCTAAAAATTAAAGGAGACGTTTTTCATTTCCGTAGACATATAATGCTTGACAGCTATAAAAAGTGCAGCTTGAAGGAACACTGAATGAACTGTATTATGTCCTCTGGTGATTGGATTTTCAAGTCACGTACGGTAGAGTGTCATTTGTGACTTTCTTCATTTGTAGTGGCAACATCAGATTTAAAAAAAAAAAAAAAAAGTCGTTTGTTTCGGTAATAGCATCCGCTTCAGGAATAATTCAAATCTAATAAACTTGAGTAGAAACTAAAAACCGCATAATTAAAGGCGAAAACAGTAATTATGCAACATCCAGAAATGCACTATAAATTAGCTCTGAAACACTCATAATTGTATTCATTCAGAAAACGTTTCCGAGGGTGACATTTAAGTAAAAAATAATAATAATAACCAGGCTAAATGAGGTTTATGTATTTAAGAGGTTTCACTTGATTGCAGACACGTAAATAACTGGGAAATTTAGTGGTAAAACGGATATCATTTTTATCTGCATATTTTCGGCAATAAAGTGCCATCTGAAGCCTCCTGGTCAAATTAATAAAAAGGAATCTTTTCGCAGTATGACTGTTTGTGCGATATCATCATCAATATTTACCAAGGTAAAGTCACCACAAAGACAATAAGTCGATTTAAAAAAAATTGTTTAGCAATTAGTAATCAGATATATTACGAGAAAAGATAAATTACATAGCAGTACGAAGATATACAAGTGATAAAAAATACTCGGATCCTCATATACGCAGATTTATTGTTCATGATGGGTCTTAGAAACTTCAGGTTGCAGAAGCGTCGACGTGAACTGACGTACAGTCGTCAGCACAAATTCGCTGCAAGCATGCTTCTGTGATGTGGGTCGTTTTGTCTGGCAACGGTGTATGGGAACTAGTTCCCACACAGGCTTTTATACGCTTTAAAGACGTGTTTGTAAGAATAAATACTATAAATCACCCAGAATACAATATTCTTTATATCTGATTAGCGTAAAAATGTGCAAAAGACGACATATGAATGTTGTCGAATGGTGAAACTCCTGTTCTCTCCCTCGTATCCATCCCTTGTCCCTCCCCACCCTCCCCTCCTCCTTCCCTCTCCCGCTATCCTTCATCTCCACTCCTCTCTCTCTCCTCCCTGTCTACCTTATATCACCCACAACGCTAATCTACGTAATAAACCGCACTCTTCTCTATTTCTTGTCTATTCCTGTAACCTTTTTGCTCCTCAACATTCGAGAGTTTCATGCCATGCAACAATCTCTTTCTCCCACTCGTTACTCCACACATGATGCAGCAGTTCGAAACTTTAGCGTTTCTGATACTGCTTCGTGATTCAGTGAACAGTATGAGGAGAATGGGAACATTTTCCTAGGGAAGAGAGAGGGCGAGAAGTAGGAGAGTAGGCACAAATGTGTTTAATTTTGCCTACTGATATAATAGGCACAGACTTCCAGGCTCACTCAAAACAAATACTAGCAAGGAATACATCACAAGAACGAGACCTCAATATTCCTGTATCTCCCGGCTGTTGGCAGTGACAAAGGGTGGAGAACAGAAAGACAACTGGAGAGGAGTGGGAAGAAGACGAGGAGGGTAAGAATGGGACTAGAACAGGAAGGAATATTGATAATAAACCTTGGATATAGTTGGTAGTACCGCAAGCAACTGGGAATAAGGCAGACTGGGTTTAGAAAACAGTCAAGAGAGAATTGCGATGCGCCAATCGGGTTAGTGCCGTGGATAAATGAATGAAGGTAGAGAGGGTGGGGAGAGGAGACAGTGGAGAGGCATGAAAGTGTGTGGGGAGTAGGAGGGAGAGGGAGGGGTAGGGGGGAACATCAGGAGGAGTAAGGGGGAGAGATAGGAAGGGAGCTTACACACTGTTATAATGAAAAATACCAGAGTATTACGCTCATACATCGTTCCATAACATTCTGTCAACTCTTGCACTTTGTTACGCTAATCAATTACGGTATACAGAGAATTGTATTCTAGGCAGTCTCTGGTACCACTTTTGAAAAACACATCGTTAAAGTGTATAAAAGTGTATGTGGCAACTCATCCCTTTACACTGTTGCCAGACAAAAGGACTCGCATCATAGTAGACTTGCAGCGAATTTATGCTGACGACTGTACAGTAAATGCCGTATTGAAATTAACTGGATTTTAATTTCCAATGAGTCAATTTGTTTTTTTTACAATCATCTTACCCGTTACTTCACGTACTAGTTACTGATGATAGCATCCGCTTTGGGGGTAGTTCCAAGCGATGCTATTGGAGTGATGGCTGTATAAACTTAATTTGGTCGAAATCCCTATACATATGACTTCCAAAAACGTACACAAAATTGATTGCGAAACTCTACCAGTTATTTCCAAAACACAGCAGACATTTCTGAGGGTGAAAAAATAACTTTTATGGCACACATAACAAGAAATTGACTGACACTAATAAAGAGCTGGCATCTGAGGTGTTTCAGAACAATAAATTTGAATTAATGTGGGGGGGGCACCGAAAACAAGCGAGAAACTTCGGATGAGTATTCTTTTTATCTGCAGTAGAAGCCCTTTAAAATTTCATCCAGCCTCTTGACAGAATGTAAAAAAAAAAAAAAAAAAAAAAAAAAGAATATTTACACATTATTAAGGTTCGTGTTACACCATCATCCACATATCCTCATGAAAAATCTCTCAAAATTGTGATACCTTGTAAGAAAGAATATTGATGACCTTTTGACTCTTACGAGAAAGTATAAACTACTGCAATACCGAGATATATAACTAGTTTCCAGTTATACATTTATTCCTCATATCCGTAGACATGTGCATGACAGCTACAAAAAGTGGAGGTTGGAGGAACAGTGAATGAACTGTATTAATGTCGACTGGATATTGTTTGGATTTTTACGTTACTAACAGGGTCGTTTTTGACTTTCTTCATTTGTAGTGGTAACTTCAGATAAATGAAATGGTCAAGTTGTTTTGCTACCGTAATAGCCTCCCCTTCAGAAAAACTTCGAAACTATTGTGCTTGAGTGATCCTAACACCCGCATAATTGACGGCGAAAACACCAGATTTGCAACTTCCACAAATGTACCCTAAATTCGGTAGAAAACACTCCCAGTTGTATTTAGAATTCATAAAATATTTGAGGAAATTCAGTATAATGAAAAAATCAATCAAGTGTAAATAAGGTGACGCGTAGGATGAAATCGATGCACTGGTAAAGAAGGCTGGCATTCAGGGGTTTTAAGAACAAAGAGTTTCCTTTGATCAGAGACGTGTATAAAACGAGGAAATTTAGAGATAAAACGGATATTATTTTTAACTGCAGAACTTAAGCTCTAAACTGGCACCATGAGCCTCCGATCAAATTTAAAAAACGGAATATTTTCGCAATGTGACGCATCGTGTCATATCATTATCCATGTTTACCAAGGTGAAATCACTCCGAAAGGCAATAAGTAGTTTTCGAGAAGTATGTTTGGGTATTGCATATCAAATATATATTATTAAAAAAAGTAAATAGCCGCACTGAGATAAACAATTTATAAACACTACTTGGTTCCTCATTTACACATTTCATTGTTCACGATGGGAATTTAAAAAAAAAATCAGGTTGCATTAGCATTGAAATGAACTGTTGTGTCTGCCTTGTTGATATTAGCTGGATTTGTTATTTCCGATGAGTCTGTTGGCCTTTTTTTTTTTTTTTTTTTTTTATCTTACTCGTTATTTCAAGATAAAAGGTAAACAGTTGGATTCCGATTTTTTTTTTTTCTATTCATCTTCCCCGTGATTTCACGATCAAAGGGAAAACCATTTGTGAAGTAGTAACGGCCGAGAGCATCAGCTTGGTGCGTAGTTCAGAGCTACTTGAATGGAGTGATGGCTGAAAAAAAAAAAAAAAAAAAATCGGAATCGCTAAATAAGCAACTTCCAGAAATGTACTTAAAATTGATTGACACCAAATTATATGGAAAACTCCGAAAAAAATGACATTTATTAAACATATATCAAGCAGTCGATCTATACGTAAAATGAGCTGGCATCTGAGGTGTTTAAGAACAATAAGTTTGAAATAAAGTGGGGGTCACCGAAACAAGCTAGAAACTTGGAATGAAAATTAATTTTTACCTGCAGAAGCACTTTAAAATTTCATCGACTGAATGAAAAAATATATATATTAAAAAGCATGTTTGCACATTATTGAGCTTGGAGTTACACCATTAGCCACATCTTATGGAAAAACTCTCTCAAAACTGATGTCGTGAGAAGGAATATTAATGAGATTTTGACCCTCACCTAAAAGTTTATACGAGAAAATATAAACACTTCTTCAATAGCGATATATAGCTAATAACCATGTATAACGTTATTCCTCATTTCCGTAGACATATAGTGCATGACAGCTATTAAAAGTGCAGGTTGAACGAACACTGAATGAACTGTATTATGTCCTCTGGTGATTATTTGGATTTTTATTAAACACAACTACACGATGACACTAACCTCTATCAAATAATAATAAACCCCAATACAGCCACTAAAGAAATCATAGATCCAAGAGATGACAAAACATTTCCAGCTGCATAAGCACCAGGATAATCAGAATACCGTCGAGGCATCCCATTCAACCCTAAGAAATGTTGAGGGAAGAAAGTAATATTAACTCCCAAAAACATAGTACAAAAATGAATTTTTAACCACTCAGGATTTAACGCCAACCCCGCAAAAATTCCAAAAACACCATCCATCGACAGCGCGTAGAGTGTCATTTGTGTCCTTCTTTTGTAGTGACATCATATTTAATAAAAAAAAATGGTCAAGTTGTTTGTTACGGTATTTGCACCCGCTTTAGGAAAAATTCAAATCTATCAATCTTGAGTAGAGACTAAAAACCGTATAGTTGTGGGCGAAAAGAGTAATTATGCAACTTCCAGATATGTACTCTAAATTTCCTTTGAAACACTTATAATTGTAAATAAAATTCAGAAACAATCAGTAACGACGCTAAATGAGGTAACACGTAGGATGAAATATATCACTTCTAGAGAAACCTTGCATTTAACAGGTTAAAACCCAAGGAGTTTCGTTTGATTGTAGATATGTAAATAACTGGGAAATTTAGAGGTAAAATGGATATTATTTTTATCTGAATATTTTGGTCTTTAAAGTGGCATCTTGAGCTTCCTGATGAAATTAAACGGAATATTTTCGCCGTATGACTGTTTGTGTGATATCATTATCAATATTTACCAAGGTAAAGTCACCCAAAGGCAATAAGTCGTTTACAAGATAAATGTTCAGCTATTGGTTATCAGATATATATTACTAGAAAAGAGAAGAAAAAAAATAGCAGTACTGAGATATACAACTGATAAACAATACTTCGTTCCTCATATACACAAATTTATTGTTCATGATGGGTCTTAAATATTTCGGGTTGCAGAAGAATCGATGTGATCTGCCGTGTTAAAATTAATTGGATTTTTACTCTCCGATGACTATTTTTTTTTTATTCATTGTATGTCACTTCACGAATAAAAGGTAGTTCCAATTGTCATCTAGTTACTGACGAGAGCATCCCCTTTGGGGGTAGTTGTGAAAATTTGGTCGAAATCGCTAAATATAAGACTTCCACAAACATACTCAAAACTGTTTGCGAGACATTCCCAATGATTTCCAATACTCAGCAGACATTTCTGAGGGTGAAAAACAAAAACAAAATGAAACAAAAAATCGATTGACACTTAAAGAGAGCTGGCATCTGAGGTGATTTAAAATAATAAATTTGAATTGATGTGCGGGTCACCGAAACAGGAAAGAAACTTAGAATGAATATTCTATTTTATCTGCAGAA